>NW_026970229.1:0-342500 GCF_028390025.1 Pseudophryne corroboree | reverse complement strand
AGGCCGGATACACAGCAGGGGAGGGGGGGTGGCTGGACACACAGCAGGTGAGGGGGGGGCTGGACACACAGCAGGTGAGGGGGGGCTGGTCACACAGCAGGTGAGGGGGGGGGGGCTGGGCACACAGCAGGTGAGGGGGGGGGCTGGGCACACAGCAGGTGAGGGGGGGGGGGCTGGACACACAGCAGGTGAGGGGGGGGGGGGCTGGACACACAGCAAGTGAGGGGGGGGCTGGACACACAGCAGGTGAGGGGGGGGGCTGGACACACAGCAGGTGAGGGGGGGGCTGGACACACAGCAGGTGAGGGGGGGGGGGCTGGACACGCAGCAGGGGAGGGGGGGGGGCTGGACACGCAGCAGGGGAGGGGGGGGGTAGGCCGGACACAGCAGGGGAGGGGAGGGTGGCCAGACACACAGCAGGGGAGGGGAGGGTGGCCGGACAAACAGCAGGGGGGGGGTAGGCCGGACACACAGCAGGGGAGGAGGGGGGGGCTGGACACACAGCAGGTGAGGGGGGGGGCTGGACACACAGCAGGTGAGGGGGGGGGTAGGCCGGACACACAGCAGGGAGGGGGGGGGTAGGCCGCCGGACACACAGCAGGGGAGGGGAGGGTGGCCGGACAAACAGCAGGGATGGGGGGGGGTAGGCCGGACACACAGCAGGTGAGGGGGGGGGGCGTGGCTGGACACACAGAAGGTGAGGGGGGGGTCTGGACACACAGCAGGGAGGGGGGGGGTAGGCCGGACAAACAGCAGGGAGGGAGGGGGGGTAGGCCGGACACAGCAGGGAGGGGGGGGGGCTGGACACACAGCAGGGGGGGGGGTAGGCCGGACGCACAGCAGGTGAGGGGGGGGGGTGGCTGGACACACAGCAGGGAGGGGGGGGGTAGGCCGGACACACAGCAGGTGAGGGGGGGGGCTGGACACACAGCAGGTGAGGGGGGGGGGCGGACACACAGCAGGTGAGGGGGGCGGGTGGCTGGACACACAGCAGGGAGGGAAGGGGGTAGGGGGGTGGCCTTATTATAATAACCGTGTGGGGGAGGAGTCTGCGGCGGTGGGTGAATGAGATGTGGGGGCAGGCTGCTAAGGGTGCAGGGGAAGGGAGCTGGATGGATCTGAATGTGAGCCGCACGTAAGGGACCATACTGATCCTCCCCACCTCAGCCCGCTGGTGCTGCTGCTGCCTGACTTCTTCCGTGCAGCACAGCTGTCTTCTCCGGCTGCCGCTCCCGCACCCGCTTCAGGTGTGGGGGTACCATACCGCTCAGTAGGCAAGCGCTGTCAGTCAGGAGTCAGCGCTGCACCGGATGTCTCTTCTGGATGTCCTCTGACTTTCTCCTGCGGCGCAACTCCAGCTATTCCTCCCGCTGCGGCTCCCACTTCGGGTAAGGGGACCATATTGCTCAGTAGTGAGCACTTTCGGTAAGCCTGCGGCTGCTATGCCGCTACCCCTCTCCTCCACAGTCCTAATGGGTCGCTGCAGTCTGTAAGGGACCGCAGGTGCACACACCCAGGAACCGCTGGCTCTCCTCCCGCCGCCAGCAGCTACTTTTATAACCTCAGCCTGCACGAGACCCCTTCCCTCACTCACTCTCGCTCTCCTGGCGGCCACTGCGCAGCCGCAACAAATTGAAAAGCCCTATCTCTATAATGGGGCATATTTCTCTTAATTAAAAAAACCCTATAACTTTCTGAAAAACCACAACCCCAAAAGGCACTACACTGGGGCATACTCTATCTAGTAAAACAAACCCCAAGTCTTAATTCGTCCTCTATCCGGAGTTATGCCTTCCCAAAAAATATCTAATTCACTCTATAGGAAAACGGTGTCAAAAAGCCACAAAGGAAGTCACAGAAAAAAACTGACAGTTGGAACTTTAGGTTACTCCCAATTCCTCATTTTTTATTATTTTGCCCTGAAATTTGGCATGCAGCACCGGGTGACGATTCTACACGCCCATGCCAAATTTCAGCTCAGTACGTCCAATCAGTTTTGAGGTGTAGCCCCTCAAACACCATGCCCCCATCTCAGAAGTTCCCTATGGGAGAATTCCGTTTGTTCGATTCAGCCTTAATATAAGGGCACGACCGTGCCCTTATAATATCTATCTATCTATCTATCTATCGTATGTGTGTGTATATATACATCTATACATACACGCTAACACCTGGACATACACTGATGTACCCACACCTTATATCCATACATACACGCCCTGACACCTGGACATACACCAACATTCCCACACCTGCATCTATACATACACATGCTGACACCTGGACATACACCAACATACAAGCACCTGCATCTATATATACACGCGCTGACAAATGGACATACACCGACGTACCCACACTTGCATCTATACATACATGCACTGACATCTGGACATACAAGCACCTGCATCTATACATACACGCGCTGACACCTGAACCTACACTGACCTTCCCACACCTGCATCTATACATACACATTCTGACACCTGGACATACACAGACGTACCCACACCTGCATCTATACATACACGCGTTGACACCTGGACGTACACTGACGTACACACACCTACATCTATATATGCATGGATGCAAATGTGGGTACGTCTGTATACGTCCAGGTGTTAGCATGTGTATGTATAGATGTTAGGTGTGGGTACATCAGTGTATGTCCAGGTGTCAGCACATGTATGTATAGATTCACATGTGGGTAAGCCGGTGTACGTCCACGTGTCAGCATGTGTAGGTATAGATGCAGGTGTGGGTACGTTGGTGTACGTTTAGGGGTCAGCGTGTTAATGTATAGATGTTGGTGTGTGTATGTCAGTGTACGTACAGATATAGGTGTGTGTGTGTGTGTGTGTGTGTGTGTGTGTGTGTGTGTGTGTGTGTGTATGTATGTATGTATGTATGTATGTATGTATGTATATGTATAGAGGAAGGTGTGATACATACATATAACACATACATGATAGATACATACATATATCACACACACGATAGATAGATAGATAGATAGATAGATAGATAGATAGAACACATACATACAAGATAGATACATACATACATACATGATAGATACATATATATACACACACATACGATAGATAGATAGATAGATACATACATATATATATATATATCACAAACATATATGATTCATACATATATCACACACACATACATGATACATACATGAGAAAGACCTGGGATGGTGATGAGGCCAGGGCTCCCTGCTGATGTTGCGTTCAGGAAGGCAGTGTTCCAGGGCGGATGCCAGTCGGGGAGAGCGCCGCGCAGCCCGGGAAAAATACTGCTGAGGAGCTACATCTGGAAGAGCCCCTGGGAGGGAGAGTGCCACATGCCCCATCCTGCGCGGCAGACTCTGCAGGCCTGCACATGGGAAGGGAGGTCTCTGGCCACACGTACTCACCCTTCTGCTGAAGCCCCGCTGCTGTCCCCATCAGCGCTCTCCAGCAGGGAGCGGGGCCAGGATGAACCTCAACCTGTGAGAACTATCTTCATGATCAAAAGATCTCATATGCAAGATAAGTATGTGTTGGGATAGGGCTGGGGAGGGTGGCTGCTCGGGCACACCCCCGTCAAGTTAAGGAGATTTAACTGAGGAAGCACAAGGGAACTCTCGTCTGGGGACAACAACTGCAGGGAGACAACATCTTTTCAGATGAACATGGGAGGGCGGAAGGCTGCCTAATACTGAAGCACCCTCAGACATTAAACCATATGCAACAACTATTGCAAGCATTCCTGGGGGAAGGTCTGCAGCAGATGGATTTGCATACGGTGATGTCATCCAAGCAGTGGGCCAAAGTTGGCTGGAACCCTCATCTGTATATGAAAAGAGAAAAGGGGCATGCAGGGCATGGCGGCCTTTTGCGGCGCTTGGATAACCCCAAGTTTGCATTAAACACCCCCACCCTCCTTCGGTGTGGGGCTCATGTTGGCCATGCCCAAGCCCCTGAAGCATTCAAGCTGATTTCTTGCAGCAGCTGGGCACTGTAACAGCTTCAGAGCTGCTCTACAAGACAAGTAAAAGGGTGTGGGCCCTGCAGCACCACCTGTAGTTTGCATACACACATATATAGGACAGCATCTCTTATATGCCCCAGGGTCAATAAAATAGTATCCTTGTCTAGGCTATCCATCCCCTCAGATAAGGTATTTGTCCATGCCGCTACAGCACTACACACCCAGGCCGACGCAATTGCCGGTCTGAGTAAGGTACCTGAATGTGTATAAATGGACTTCAGGGTAATCTCCTGTTTGCGGTCAGCACACTCTTTGAGGGTAGCCGTATCCTGGGACGGGAGGGCTACCTTCTTGGATAAGCGTGTTAATGCTTTGTCCACCCTAGGGGAGGATTCCCATCGTAACCTATCCGTTGATGGGAAAGGATACGCCATAAGAATCCTTTTGGAAATCTGCAGTCTTTTATCTGGAGATTCCCAAGCTTTTTCACATAACTCGTTCAGCTCGTGTGAGGGGGGAAAGGTTACCTCAGGCTTCTTTCCCTTGTACATATGTACCCTCTTGTCAGCGACAGGGGGTTCCTGTGTGATGTGCAAAACATCTTTTATTGCCATAATCATAAATCGAATGGATTTTGCCAATTTTGGCTGTAACTTTGCATCATCGTAATCGACACTGGAGTCAGAATCCGTGTCGGTATCTGTGTCAACAATCTGGGATAGTGGGCGCTTATGAGACCCTGACAGTCCCTGCAACATAGGATCAGGCATGGGTTGAAACCCTGACTGTCCCAAAGCTTCTGCCTTGTCTAATCTTTTGTGCAATGAGTTTACACTAGCATTTAAAACATTCCACATATCCATCCAATCAGCTGTCGGCGGAGACACCACATTCATTTGCTCCCGCTCCTCTCTAATATAGCCTTCTTCCTCAGACATGTCGACACACGTGTACCGACACACTTCACACACAGGGAATGCTTTTTCTGAAGACAGTTTCCCCACAAGGCCCTTTGGAGAGACAGAGAGAGAGTATGCCAGCACACCCCCCAGCGCTATATAACCCAGGAATAAAACAGTAACTTAATGTTTGCCCAGTAGTGCTGCTGTATGTAATTTGCGAATTATGTGCCCCCCCCACCCCTCTTTTCAACCCTCTTGTCTAACGTGGTATAAGCAGGGTAGAGTCCGGGGAGCTTCCTCTCAGCGGTGCTGTGGAGAAAAAATGGCGCTGGTGAGTGCTGAGGGAGAAGCCCCGCCCCCTCGGAGGCGGGCTTCTGTCCCGCTTAAACTGTAAAATTGGTGGGGGCTTATACATATATAAAGTGCCCAGCTGTATATATGTTATATTTTTGCGAAAGAGGTTTATATTGCTGCCCAGGGCGCCCCCCCTGCGCCCTGCACCCTTACAGTGACCGGAGTATGTGAGGTGTATGGGAGCAAAGGCGCACAGCTGCAGTGCTGTGCGTTACCTCAGTGAAGATCATGAAGTCTTCTGCCGCCTCTGAAGTCTTCTTTTCTTCTCATACTCACCCGGCTTCTATCTTCCGGCTCTGCGAGGGGGACGGCGGCGCGGCTCTGGGACGGACGGCGAGGGTGAGATCCTGCGTACCAATCCCACTTGAGCTAATGGTGTCCAGTAGCCTAAGAAGCAGGACCTTGCAACTCAGAGAGTAGGGCTGCTTCTCTCCCCTCAGTCCCTCGATGAGGGAGTCTGTTGCCAGCAGTGCTCCCTGAAAATGAAAAACCTAACAAAATACTTTCTGTCAGAAAGCTCAGGAGAGCTCCTGAAAAGCACCCAGTCTCCACTGGGTACAGTATCAAACTGAGGTCTGGAGGAGGGGCATAGAGGGAGGAGCCAGTGCACACCCAGAACTAAAGTCTTTCTTAAAGTGCCCATGTCTCCTGCGGAGCCCGTCTATCCCCATGGTCCTTACGGAGTCCCCAGCATCCTCTAGGACATTAGAGAAAATAGGATTTTAATACCTACCGGTAAATCCTTTTCTCTTAGTCCGTAGAGGATGCTGGGCACCCGTCCCAGTGCGTACTGTGTCTGCAGTTATTAAATGGCCCTTAACTCCAGAACATTTATGTGGAGATGAAAACATCCAAGGAAGACTTGACCATCTTCCTTGGATGTTTTCCCCCTGTGTGACTGCTCTCCAGCCTCAGAGGGTTGCATCCGTGGTCCCTAGGATCCCGTCCTGGATCCCGAACCATCGCCCCTCTAGGTGGTGAGAACTGTGCAGCCACCAATGGAGTGAGATTCTGGTCTTGGAAGACAGGATTATCCTCCGGTGCATGTGTAGGTGGGATCCGGACCACTTGTCCAACAGGTCCCACTGGAACACTCTGGCATGGAACCTGCCAAACTGAATGGCCTCGTAGGCCGCAACCATCTTCCCCAGCAACTGAATGCAATGATGGATTAACACTCTTGCTGGTTTCAGAATTTGTTTGACCAGACTCTGGATCTCCAGAGCCTTTCCACTAGAAGAAAACCTCTTCTGTGTCCAGTATCACTCCCAAAAACAACAACCGCGTCATTGGGACCAACTGCGATTTTGGCAAGTTTAGGAGCCAACCATGTTGTTGAAGAACTGTCAGGGAGAGTAGATGTTTTGCACCAACTGGTCCCTGGATCTCGCCTTTATCAGGAGATCATCCAAGTACGGGATAATTGTGACTCCTTGCTTGCGAAGGAGAACCATCATTTCCGCCATCACCCTGGTGAAAATCCTCGGAGCCGTGGACAGACCAAACGGCAACGTCTGAAATTGGTAATGACAATCCTGAATTGCAAACCTCAGGTAGCTTGATGCAGTGGCTAAATGGGAACATATAAGTAGGCATCCTTTATGTCTACCAAAACCATGAAATCTCCTTTATCCCCCGGACTGGAGATCACTACCCTGAGAGATTCCATCTTGAAATTGAATTTCTTTAGGTAGAAATTAAGGGATTTCAGATTTCAGATTGGTCTGACTGAGCCGTCCGGCTTCGGGACCACGAAGAGGCTTGAATAAAAACCTTCTCCCTGCTGACTAAGGCTGATTTGAACAATCGGTGAGGGGGAACGTCTTGAAACCCCAGTTTGTACCCTTGGGACACTATTTGTAAAACCCACGAGTCCAGGTCCGAATGAATCCAGAACTGACTGAAGAGTTTTAGACGTGCCCCCCACTGGTGCGGGCTCCTGCAAGAGAGCCCCAGCGTCATGCAGTGGATTTGGCAAAAGCAGAGGACGATCTCTGCTCCTGCGATCTTGAAGAGGCTACAGACCTCTTCTCTCTTTTCCTTCCTCTACCTGCAAAGAAAGGGGAATCTTAACTTCTTGCATATCTATTGGGCCAAAATGACTGCGTCAGATAATGATGCGTCTTCATCCGTTGAGAGGGAACATAGGGCAAGAAGGATGACTTACCTGCGGGAGCTGCCGAGATCAAATCAACTAGGCCGTCGCCAAACAAGGCTTCACCTTCATAGGGAAGAGACTCCCTTTCTTCTTGGAGTCAGCATCAGCATTCCCTTGGTGAATCCACAATGCCCTCCTATCCGAGACTGCCATGAAATTGGCCCGGTGTAGGATTTTTAAATATGTGTAGTTTACTGTATGCAAAGGTTTAAAACCTTTTAGGAACTGAGATCTTAGGTGTATTACATGTAGTTTAAAAAAAACAAAAAAGGTTTATTTTATGGCAGTAGTTTCCAAACTGGGGTTCTTGCACTGGTAGCATAGTTTGGTGGTCCAGGACCAATTAAAATTATTTATACTTTATTAAATTGGCAAAACCATTCCCTCACAACATAACTGAACCTGAGGATGACATGCTATAAACACAATTTACTTAATTTTATATTTTTTTCTGAATTTCTCAATAAAAAAAACTTTGGCCTAGGGGTGCCGTGAAACAAATTTTGATACTCTAGGGCAGGGGTGTCAAACCCATGGGCCGCATGCCGCCCCCAATGCATCCTTTTGTGGCCCACAGGCCGGGGTCCGACAGGGGTCCTTTTGTGGCCCGATCACCTTGCTTAGAGCGAGGGCAGGAGAGTGCAGCCAGAGTCTTTGCTTTCTATGTGCGGCACCATCTTCCCGAAGAGATCACCGGGAAGATAGTGCCCCTTCCACTGGCTACAGCACAGGTATACTGGGGTGGGGTAGCAAACTGGGGGCCCCAATGGGCCCCTCCAGCAGTCCCTCTACCAAAACACGTCTTTTGGTTTTGCGGTGTTGTTATAACTACATGGTGACGATACTGTAGCACAGAGATTTTCAACCATTTACAACTCACGTCACACAGAACAAGATTTAAATATTGACAAGGCACACTGAAATATAATGGTGATGCATGGTGCAGTATCGTGTCCTAGGATGTCATGTCGCAGCTTCTCCATAGGTAACGCCTGAACAGGCCCGGTGACAGGGGGGACAAAGGGGACACTTGTTCAGGGCTCCAAGTATTAAGAACAGAAATAATGGGGCCACAGTGCCAATATTGCTTTTTAAAGTGTATCCACCAACTGCTCAATTTAAGCAGGAAAACAATTAACAGGCCAACTAAACCCTCCCCCCTCCTTTTACCCCATCACTTTGTCCAGTCCCTGTGGTCCATACTGTATTGCCATTATTATGCATGTTGCTGTGCTGGCCCTTTTCTGAATGTCCCTGCCACCGCCACCGAAGAGCTGGATAGCCCAGTATGAAAACCACCTGCCGGCCTCACTGACGGTCCGAGTCAAAGGCTCCATTTTTTTTTAAAGATCCCTCTGCCAAGTTAAGGGGGGGTTGAGGGGGCCCCAGAGATATCAGTGTACTGGGCCCCGAGATTTCTGTTGCTGACCCTGACCCTCAGGGGCGTATCTACCCCTTGGCCAGGATGGCACTTGCCAGGGGCACCATCCAGCTGTGCCAACCGTGGCTAAGGGATAGAGTTCTGCAGTCTCGAAAGGGCGCTATGGCAATCAGCGTGGGACTGACCAATTAGACGGTGAGGGAAGGATACTGAAATTGTCCCAACCCTGTTACAGTTTGAAACGCCCCTCAACTGCTGTCCACTGCTTCACTCCTAGCTCTGCCCCTTTGAAATTATTAATCCCTACCCCCCGGTAGGCGGAGTTCTCCAGGCCCATACTCAGGAGTCACCACTGCTGTACATTATGTGCCGGTTGTAGAGGCAGAGCGGGGAACATCAGAGAACGCCACAAATTACACAGTGGGCAAGGAGATGGCTGGAGACAGCTGCACAGCCATGCCTTGCAAGTTCGAGAGAGCTGTTGAATTTCAGCACTTCAAGTCAGAGCCTGCCCCCTGCTGCCCAAGCAGTCCGTGACAGTTAGTGTCGAGGAGGGGGGGATTTGTGCATGTGTGCTATCAGTGTGTGTGTGGGGGGGTGGAGGATGTGTGTGACTGTGAGGGAGCTGTCAGTGTCAGTGGGGAGAGGAGCAGGAGGGAGTTGTCAGTGTGTGGAAGTGATGAGAGTTGTCAGTACTGGGGAAATGTGTGTGTGTGTGTGTACTAGATTTAGGAGTGTGTGTTTGTGAGAGGTTTCAGTTGGGGAATTAGAGTTCATACAGTAATTAAATGTTTTCATATTGAGAACTACATCTCCCAGCATATACAGTGTGCTGGGGATGCTAACAAGCTTTATTTAAAAGTTTAAAAAACATTGCTTTTATGACTGCAATGGTTAAAAAGGGAGAGCTATAAATCAATTTATCAGTGAATGATCGCAGTTTGAGCTGTTACATTTTACTGAACCACCTATCCCTCCACACTCACTACCTGTCCTCAGGATACATTTACCATCCCGGCAGACGGTATACCGGCGGTCATTTGACCGATGTTGGAATCCTGACACCACTTGGGAGACTGGTGCCGGCACACAGACAGCCAACATCCCGAAGGCGAGTATTGGAGGGAGGGTTAGGACCGGGGGAGGGGGTGTTAGGGAAGGCACTAGGAGGGGGGGGGGGTTAGTCCTAGCTGCCACCCCCTGAGGGTTAGCCCTATCCGCCACCCCCCCAGAGGGTTAGGATTAGGTATCATGTGACTGCTGGAATCCCGAGCGCCGGATGCCATACCCAACCCCCTTTACTTTTTCAGGCATTTCTATCTCTCCTCTCTCTATGGTGTTCCGATTGCCCACTTTCCCTTGTGCTTTTCTCTCTCTCTCTCTCTCTCCTTTGTTTAGAGCATCAGTTTCTGTAGTCCACTTTATCCTTATTTTTTCCAGTGTTTCACTATCTCTCTGATGTAATGAGGATGTATGGTCTAGAGGGATCAGTAATGCATTGTACTGTATAGAGGCGTCAGGGATGTAGCGTAGGGTATAGAGGCGTCAGGGATGTAGCGTAGGTTATAGAGGCATCAGGAATGTAGCGTAGGGAATAGAGGCATCAGGGATGTAGCGTAGGGTATAGAGGCGTCAGGGATGTAGCATAGGGAATAGAGGCGTCAGGGATGTAGCGTAGGGAATAGAGGCGTCAGGGATTTAGCTTAGGGAATATAGGCATCAGGGATGTACTAGCAGGTATATAGAGGTCAGTGTACTGTATAGAGGGTAGAGATGAGCGGGTTCGGTTCCTCGGAATCCGAACCCGCCCGAACTTCAGGTTTTTTTACACGGGGCCGAGCGACTCGGATCTTCCCGCCTTGCTCGGTTAACCCGAGCGCGCCCGAACGTCATCATCCCGCTGTCGGATTCTCGCGAGGCTCGTATTCTATCGCGAGACTCGGATTCTATATAAGGAGCCGCGCGTCGCCGCCATTTTCACACGTGCATTGAGATTGATAGGGAGAGGACGTGGCTGGCGTCCTCTCCGTTTAGACTAGAGTACTAGAGAGAGACACAAATTTTGGGGAGCATATTATTAGGAGGAGTACTACTTGCTGCTGATAGTGTGACCAGTGACCACCAGTTTAATTAATCCGTTCTCTGCCTGAAAAAAAACGATACACAGTGTGACACAGTCACATACCATATCTGTGCTCAGCCCAGTGTGCTGCATTATATATAATACTGTATATCATTATCTGACTGTGCTGAGTGCTCACTGCTCACACAGCTTAATTGTGGGGGAGACTGGGGAGCAGTTATAGCAGGAGTACATATTTTAAGTACAGTGCACACTTTTGCTGCCAGAGTGCCACTGCCAGTGTGACTGACCAGTGACCACTGACCACCAGTATTGTGATTGTCTGCTGACCACCAGTATATTGTGATTGTCTGCCTGAAAAAGTTAAACACTCGTCGTGTGGTGTTTTTATAAACGCATTCTGCAGACAGTGTCCAGCAGGTCCGTCATTACATAATATATACCTGTCCGGCTGCAGTACTAGTGTGATATATATATATATATTTTAATTTTATCTCATTATCATCCAGTCTATATTAGCAGCAGACACAGTACGGTAGTCCACGGCTGTAGCTACCTCTGTGTCGGCAGTCGCTCGTCCATCCATAATTGTATACCACCTACCCGTGGTTTTTTTTTTTTCTATCTTCTTGATACTAGTAGCTTACTTTAGGAGTCTGCAGTGCTGAGTCTGACAGACAGTGTCCAGCAGGTCCGTCATTACATAATATATACCTGTCCGGCTGCAGTACTAGTGTGATATATAATATATATATATTTTAATTTTATCTCATTATCATCCAGTCTATATTAGCAGCAGACACAGTACGGTAGTCCACGGCTGTAGCTACCTCTGTGTCGGCAGTCGCTCGTCCATCCATAATTGTATACCACCTACCCGTGGTTTTTTTTTTCTATCTTCTTGATACTAGTAGCTTACTTTAGGAGTCTGCAGTGCTGACAGACAGTGTCCAGCAGGTCCGTCATTACATAATATATACCTGTCCGGCTGCAGTACTAGTGTGATATATATATATATATTTTAATTTTATCTCATTATCATCCAGTCTATATTAGCAGCAGACACAGTACGGTAGTCCACGGCTGTAGCTACCTCTGTGTCGGCAGTCGCTCGTCCATCCATAATTGTATACCACCTACCCGTGGTTTTTTTTTTTCTATCTTCTTGATACTAGTAGCTTACTTTAGGAGTCTGCAGTGCTGACAGACAGTGTCCAGCAGGTCCGTCATTACATAATATATACCTGTCCGGCTGCAGTACTAGTGTGATATATATATATATTTTAATTTTATCTCATTATCATCCAGTCTATATTAGCAGCAGACACAGTACGGTAGTCCACGGCTGTAGTTACCTCTGTGTCGGCAGTCGCTCGTCCATCCATAATTGTATACCACCTACCCGTGGTTTTTTTTTTTTTCTATCTTCTTGATACTAGTAGCTTACTTTAGGAGTCTGCAGTGCTGACAGACAGTGTCCAGCAGGTCCGTCATTACATAATATATACCTGTCCGGCTGCAGTACTAGTGTGATATATATATATATATATATTTTAATTTTATCTCATTATCATCCAGTCTATATTAGCAGCAGACACAGTACGGTAGTCCACGGCTGTAGCTACCTCTGTGTCGGCAGTCGCTCGTCATCCATAAGTATACTAGTATCCATCCATCTCCATTGTTTACCTGAGGTGCCTTTTAGTTGTGCCTATTAAAATATGGAGAACAAAAATGTTGAGGTTCCAAAAATAGGGAAAGATCAAGATCGACTTCCACCTCGTGCTGAAGCTGCTGCCACTAGTCATGGCCGAGACGATGAAATGCCAGCAACGTTGTCTGCCAAGGCCGATGCCCAATGTCATAGTACAGAGCATGTAAAATCCAAAACACCAAATATCAGTAAAAAAAGGACTCAAAAATCTAAAATAAAATTGTCGGAGGAGAAGCGTAAACTTGCCAATATGCCATTTACCACACGGAGTGGCAAGGAACGGCTGAGGCCCTGGCCTATGTTCATGGCTAGTGGTTCAGCTTCACATGAGGATGGAAGCACTCAGCCTCTCGCTAGAAAAATGAAAAGACTCAAGCTGGCAAAAGCACAGCAAAGAACTGTGCGTTCTTCGAAATCCCAAATCCACAAGGAGAGTCCAATTGTGTCGGTTGCGATGCCTGACCTTCCCAACACTGGACGTGAAGAGCATGCGCCTTCCACCATTTGCACGCCCCCTGCAAGTGCTGGAAGGAGCACCCGCAGTCCAGTTCCTGATAGTCAGATTGAAGATGTCAGTGTTGAAGTACACCAGGATGAGGAGGATATGGGTGTTGCTGGTGCTGAGGAGGAAATTGACCAGGAGGATTCTGATGGTGAGGTGGTTTGTTTAAGTCAGGCACCCGGGGAGACACCTGTTGTCCGTGGGAGGAATATGGCCATTGACATGCCTGGTGAAAATACCAAAAAAATCAGCTCTTCGGTGTGGAAGTATTTCAACAGAAATGCGGACAACAGGTGTCAAGCCGTGTGTTGCCTTTGTCAAGCTGTAATAAGTAGGGGTAAGGACGTTAACCACCTCGGAACATCCTCCCTTATACGTCACCTGCAGCGCATTCATAATAAGTCAGTGACAAGTTCAAAAACTTTGGGCGACAGCGGAAGCAGTCCACTGACCAGTAAATCCCTTCCTCTTGTAACCAAGCTCACGCAAACCACCCCACCAACTCCCTCAGTGTCAATTTCCTCCTTCCCCAGGAATGCCAATAGTCCTGCAGGCCATGTCACTGGCAATTCTGACGAGTCCTCTCCTGCATGGGATTCCTCCGATGCATCCTTGCGTGTAACGCCTACTGCTGCTGGCGCTGCTGTTGTTGCTGCTGGGAGTCGATGGTCATCCCAGAGGGGAAGTCGTAAGCCCACTTTTACTACTTCCACCAAGCAATTGACTGTCCAACAGTCCTTTGCGAGGAAGACGAAATATCACAGCAGTCATCCTGTTGCAAAGCGGATAACTGAGGCCTTGACAACTATGTTGGTGTTAGACGTGCGTCCGGTATCCGCCGTTAGTTCACAGGGAACTAGACAATTTCTTGAGGTAGTGTGCCCCCGTTACCAAATACCATCTAGGTTCCACTTCTCTAGGCAGGCGATACCGAGAATGTACACGGACGTCAGAAAAAGACTCACCAGTGTCCTAAAAAATGCAGTTGTACCCAATGTCCACTTAACCACGGACATGTGGACAAGTGGAGCAGGGCAGGGTCAGGACTATATGACTGTGACAGCCCACTGGGTAGATGTATGGACTCCCGCCGCAAGAACAGCAGCGGCGGCACCAGTAGCAGCATCTCGCAAACGCCAACTCTTTCCTAGGCAGGCTACGCTTTGTATCACCGGTTTCCAGAATACGCACACAGCTGAAAACCTCTTACGGCAACTGAGGAAGATCATCGCGGAATGGCTTACCCCAATTGGACTCTCCTGTGGATTTGTGGCATCGGACAACGCCAGCAATATTGTGTGTGCATTAAATATGGGCAAATTCCAGCACGTCCCATGTTTTGCACATACCTTGAATTTGGTGGTGCAGAATTATTTAAAAAACGAGAGGGGCGTGCAAGAGATGCTGTCGGTGGCCAGAAGAATTGCGGGACACTTTCGGCGTACAGGCACCACGTACAGAAGACTGGAGCAACACCAAAAACGCCTGAACCTGCCCTGCCATCATCTGAAGCAAGAAGTGGTAACGAGGTGGAATTCAACCCTATATATGCTTCAGAGGTTGGAGGAGCAGCAAAAGGCCATTCAAGCCTATACAATTGAGCACGATATAGGAGGTGGAATGCACCTGTCTCAAGCGCAGTGGAGAATGATTTCAACGTTGTGCAAGGTTCTGCTGCCCTTTGAACTTGCCACACGTGAAGTCAGTTCGGACACTGCCAGCCTGAGTCAGGTCATTCCCCTCATCAGGCTTTTGCAGAAGAAGCTGGAGACATTGAAGGAGGAGCTAACACAGAGCGATTCCGCTAGGCATGTGGGACTTGTGGATGGAGCCCTTAATTCACTTAACAAGGATTCACGGGTGGTCAATCCGTTGAAATCAGAGCACTACATTTTGGCCACCGTGCTCGATCCTAGATTTAAAACCTACCTTGGATCTCTCTTTCCGGCACACACAAGTCTGCTGGGGTTCAAAGACCTGCTGGTGACAAAATTGTCAAGTCAAGCGGAACGCGACCTGTCAACATCTCCTCCTTCACATTCTCCCGCAACTGGGGGTGCGAGGAAAAGGCTCAGAATTCCGAGCCCACCCGCTGGCGGTGATGCAGGGCAGTCTGGAGCGACTGCTGATGCTGACATCTGGTCCGGACTGAAGGACCTGACAACGATTACGGAGTCGGACATGTCGTCTACTGGCACTGCATATGATTCTCTCCCCATTGAAAGAATGGTGGAGGATTATATGAGTGACCGCATCCAAGTAGGCACGTCAGACAGTCCGTACTTATACTGGCAGGAAAAAGAGGCAATTTGGAGGCCCTTGCACAAACTGGCTTTATTCTACCTAAGTTGCCCTCCCACAAGTGTGTACTCCGAAAGAGTGTTTAGTGCCGCCGCTCACCTTGTCAGCAATCGGCGTACGAGGTTACTTCCAGAAAATGTGGAGAAGATGATGTTCATTAAAATGAATTATAATCAATTCCTCCGTGGAGACATTGACCAGCAGCAATTGCCTCCACAAAGTACACAGGGAGCTGAGATGGTGGATTCCAGTGGGGACGAATTGATAATCTGTGAGGAGGGGGATGTACACGGTGATATATCGGAGGATGATGATGAGGTGGACATCTTGCCTCTGTAGAGCCAGTTTGTGCAAGGAGAGATTAATTGCTTCTTTTTTGGTGGGGGTCCAAACCAACCCGTCATTTCAGTCACAGTCGTGTGGCAGACCCTGTCACTGAAATGATGGGTTGGTTAAAGTGTGCATGTCCTGTTTATACAACATAAGGGTAAGTGGGAGGGCCCAAGGACAATTCCATCTTGCACCTCTTTTTTCTTTCATTTTTCTTTGCGTCATGTGCTGTTTGGGGAGTATTTTTTTGAAGGGCCATCCTGCGTGACACTGCAGTGCCACTCCTAGATGGGCCAGGTGTTTGTGTCGGCCACTAGGGTCGCTTATCTTACTCACACAGCTACCTCATTGCGCCTCTTTTTTTCTTTGCGTCATGTGCTGTTTGGGGAGTGTTTTTTGGAAGGGCCATCCTGCGTGACACTGCAGTGCCACTCCTAGATGGGCCAGGTGTTTGTGTCGGCCACTAGGGTCGCTTATCTTACTCACACAGCTACCTCATTGCGCCTCTTTTTTTCTTTGCGTCATGTGCTGTTTGGGGAGTGTTTTTTGGAAGGGCCATCCTGCGTGACACTGCAGTGCCACTCCTAGATGGGCCAGGTGTTTGTGTCGGCCGCTAGGGTCGCTTAGCTTACTCACACAGCTACCTCATTGCGCCTCTTTTTTTCTTTGCGTCATGTGCTGTTTGGGGAGTGTTTTTTGGAAGGGCCATCCTGCGTGACACTGCAGTGCCACTCCTAGATGGGCCAGGTGTTTGTGTCGGCCACTAGGGTCGCTTAGCTTAGTCATCCAGCGACCTCGGTGCAAATTTTAGGACTAAAAATAATATTGTGAGGTGTGAGGCGTTCAGAATAGACTGAAAATGAGTGGAAATTATGGTTTTTGAGGTTAATAATACTTTGGGATCAAAATGACCCCCAAATTCTATGATTTAAGCTGTTTTTTAGTGTTTTTTGAAAAAAACACCCGAATCCAAAACACACCCGAATCCGACAAAAAAAATTCGGTGAGGTTTTGCCAAAACGCGGTCGAACCCAAAACACGGCCGCGGAACCGAACCCAAAACCAAAACACAAAACCCGAAAAATTTCAAGTGCACATCTCTAATAGAGGGGTCAGTAATGCAGTGATGGTTATAGAAAGGTCAGTGATGTAGTGTAGGGTATAGAGGGGTCAGTTATGTAGTGTGGGGTAAAGAGGGGTCAGTAAAGATACTAAGCTGAAGTACTTAGAACACTTCTTGAATTAATACACAACCTGCAAGAAAAAGTATGCAATATGGGTGAAAAGGCAAATGTCAGAGGTCTGATACAAGTGACCTGCTCCACACCTTGCACCACATAGCGTTATGTTAAACTGGGATATGTTCTTTTTTGGTGTGTGTGTGTGTGTGTGTGTGTGTGTGTGTGTGTGTGTGTGTGTGTGTGTGTGTGTGTATGTGTGTGTGTGTGTGGGGGGGGGGTGCCAAAGGAAATTTTTGCCATTGGCTCCTTTGGTCTAGAACCAGCCCTGATCACAAAATATTTTTGTCTGAGCAGACTGGACACTGATCAGCGTTGCCTCATTCTCAGCCCCCCGCCCAGCCTCTGCTGCCAACAGACTGCTATTAGCTAGTTAACCTTCTGCCTTCCCTATCTATGACACAGACTGCTGCTAATGCTACCAGAATGTTCCCAGTGGCTTCACACCAACAGTGAATCCCAGCCGATGATGTAGGGCAGCGTGTGGGGGAGGGGGTCAGTTGCTGTGGCTCCAACATGGTAACCGCCAATGGACTGCAATGCTTTATCGAAAGGGGGGGCGCCAGTCCCTTACTTTGCCAGGGGCGCTTGGACCCCTAGCTACACCTCAGAGATAGTGGGTGACTAAAGCAGGGGTGACTGGTATAGTGGGTGACTGAGGCAGGGGTCGCAGGTATAGTGGTTAACTGAGGCAGCGGTGACTGGGAGATAGTGGGTAACTGGGGCAGGGGTGACAGGGAAAGTGTGTGACTCAGGCAGGGGTGATAGGGAGATAGTGGGCAGCAGATCACTGCCTCGCTGACAGCAGCACATCCCTGCTTCACTGACAGCAGCACATCCCTGCCTCATTGACAGCAGCACATACCTGCCTCACTTATAGCAGCACATCCCTGCCTCACTGGCAGCAGCAGCACATCCCTGCCTCACTGGCAGCAGCAGATCACTGCTTCACTGACAGCAGCACATCCCTGCCTCACTGGCAGCAGCAGATCCCTGCCTTTCTGACAGCTGTATATAGGGCCTAATTCAGACCTGATCTCTGCTGTGCATATTCACACAACAGGAGATCAGGTCTGAAGTGTGTGTGTGTGTGTGTGTGTGTGTGTGTGTGTGTGTGTGTGTGTGTGTGTGTGTGTGTGTGTGTGCTGGTGCCGCAGTGCACCGGCACATGCCAGAGATGCGATCAGCATCTCTGCCCAGTGAGCGCCTCTGCCAACACATACTTATCTTGCATATGAGATCTCTTGATCATGAAGATAGTTCTCACAGGGTGAGGTTCATCCATTACATTTTAAAGTAGGAAGGTACAAATTACATATTCAAATTACATATATGTGCTGGATTCAAATGTTTTCCCCCCTTCCTTTCTCAATTGTGCCCATCAGCAGCTATTCTAATGTTGCTGCCAATGGGTGTGACACATTCATTTCTTCTGTGGGGTACACTGGACTCCACAAGGATTCACATTGGGGTGTAGAGTAGGATCTTGATCTGAGGCACCAACAGGCTCAAAGCTTTTGACTGTTCCCAAGATGCTCAGCGCCCCCTGCTCTATAACCTCGCTTCCATGAACAGGGAGCTCAGTTTGTAGTTGGTGCCTTCAGGAGCAGGACACTTAACAGGGGGCTGCCTCAGGCAGCCTATACTTAGCTATTAATTTTGACAAGAAAAGAAGAACTTTTTTTATAAGAATGTACAAGGGCTGCAGCAGGCTAGGTCTAATAGACATCTTTACTGCAGCTCCATCACTCCCAGCGGCGCAGTATACTCCCGTGCCCTGGTTGCTGGGTCACTGCAGCGGAGGCTCCAGTTTCTTCCTAAGGTCAGTCACACACACACCGCCCTCCGGGATCACGAGGCCGCTGATGAAAGGGAGGTAAGGGGTTTCTGTGCCCACACTATACCGTGATCCAGCGTGGCAGTAGGGGGCGGGCCGTGTGCGCACTGGCTTGGACACTGATTACTGGGCAGTCGCTCCACTAGCCACCAGGGACAGTTAAGGAGCACAGCTCTGGGGGGTTTTCTCCTATATTAACCCCATTTTGTACTACCTGCAGTGCATTGTGATAGGTAATAGAGCCTGATTCAGGTTGGATTGCAATCACAATAAGCAATCCAACTGCAAAAATTGCTAAGAGCATACGCATGCGCCTGCATTTTCTGTGACTGTCAATCGGTGCGGGGGGGGGGTCAGCAACACTCCATTTCAAAGTCGGAGATGGAGCGGTGCGGGGGCAGGGCTTCAACGGAGAAACAGGAGGCGTGGTCAGAGCGGCTGCATGACATCACATGCAGCCGTTGCGATCACAGAAATGGTGGCGGCTTCCTGCGCACACGTACAGTCTGCACCAACAGGAGGCTAACCCATTTTTTATGATCACGCTGAACTGCACTGAGTCTGCAATTTCAGCGTGGTCAAAAGGGGAGGCGGCATGCTGGGTGGCCATGCCCTGTGATGGGTGGCCCCAGCATGCGAACCAAAGGATTGCAAATTCTGTTACTTAGCAGAATTTGCAATCCATACTGAATTAGGCCATTGATTACAAAATTGTAAACAATATTTGAAGTTTTTCTTCAGGGACTAACACAAAAGATGCTTGGGGCTACTAACACATGGGTAAGCCACGTAAAGCTTCCCATGGGTCAGTGGCATCACAACGGGGTTGCGGCACACACCCGAGTGTCACCCGCCAAGGGGGGTGACACCAAAGTGCCAGCTCTTCTTCAGTGACAGAATATGGGTGTTTCACTGTGACATTACGTGCAACACCCAGTTTCTGTCACTGTGCAGGAGCCAGCACCACTCACACACTAGTCCCCGGGTACAGCCCCCAACCCCCGGGATACCCGCAGCAACAAAATGGTGATTCAGGCCACACCCCTACCTATGAGACCATGCCTCCTTTTTACCATTGCGCTGCTTATCTGCGCGCACTGCATTACAATCTCCCTCGCCGCCTCTCTGGGTGTCACCAGTGATAGTGACACCTCTGCCATGCTTGTAGCAGCTGGTCCTAAGATCTACGCCTCCAGCCCTGAGTGTTTTCCCTTGTGACTTGTTGATCATCATAGCGAAGCAGATGCTTACAGAAAACTGCAGGGGCTTAGATTGAAAAGAAAAACATTGACGAACCCATCATTTCAGCGACAGGGTCTGCCACACGACTGACTGAAATGACTGGTTGGTTTGGGCCCCCACCAAAAAAGAATCAATCAATCTCTCCTTGCACAAACTGGCTCTACAGAGGCAAGATGTCCACCTCATCATCCTCCGATTCCTCACCCCTTTCACTGTGTACATCCCCCTCCTCACAGATTATTAATTCGTCCCCACTGGAATCCACCATCTCAGATCCCTGTGTACTTTCTGGAGGCAATTGCTGGTGAATGTCTCCACGGAGGAATTGATTATAATTAATTTTGATGATCATCATCTTCTCCACATTTTCTGGAAGTAACCTTGTACGCCGATTGCTGACAAGGTGAGCGGCCGCACTAAACACTCTTTCGGAGTACACACTGGAGGGAGGGCAACTTAGGTAGAATAAAGCCAGTTTGTGCAAGGGCCTCCAAATTGCCTCTTTTTCTCCACCATTCTTTCAAAGGTGACAGAATCATATGCAGTGACAGTAGACGACATGTCAGTAATCGTTGCCAGGTCCTTCAGTCTGGACCAGATGTCAGCACTCACTCCAGACTGCCCTGCATCACCGCCAGCGGGTGGGCTCGGAATTCTTAGCCTTTTCCTCGCACCCCCAGTTGCGGGAGAATGTGAAGGAGGAGCTGTTGACGGGTCACGTTCCGCTTGACTTGACAATTTTCTCACCAGCAGGTCTTTGAACCTCTGCAGACTTGTGTCTGCCGGAAAGAGAGATACAATGTAGTTTTTAAATCTAGGATCGAGCACGGCGGCCAAAATGTAGTGCTCTGATTTCAACAGATTGAATCCTGGTTAAGCAAATTAAGGGCTCCATCCACAAGTCCCACATGCCTAGTTGAATCGCTCTGTTTTAGCTCCTCCTTCAATGTCTCCAGCTTCTTCTGCAAAAGCCTGATGAGGGGAATGACCTGACTCAGGCTGGCAGTGTCTGAACTGACTTCACGTGTGGAAAGTTCAAAGGGTTGCAGAACCTTGCACAACGTTGAAATCATTCTCCACTGCGCTTGAGTCAGGTGCATTCCCCCTCCTTTGCCTATATCGTGGGCAGATGTATAGGCTTGAATGGCCTTTTGCTGCTCCTCCATCCTCTGAAGCATATAGAGGGTTGAATTCCACCTCGTTACCACCTCTTGCTTCAGATGATGGCAGGGCAGGTTCAGGAATGTTTGGTGGTGCTCCAGTCTTCGGCATGCGGTGGCTGAAGGCAGAAAGTGGCCCGCAATTCTTCGGGCCACCGACAGCATCTCTTGCACGCCCCTGTCGTTTTTTAAATAATTCTGCACCACCAAGTTCAATGTATGTGCAAAACATGGGACATGCTGGAATTTGCCCAGATGTAATGCACGCACAATATTGGTGGCATTGTCCGATGTCACAAATCCCCAGGAGAGTTCAATTGGGGTAAGCCATTCTGCGATGATGTTCCTCAGTTTCCGTAAGAGGTTGTCAGCTGTGTGCCTCTTATGGAAAGCGGTGATACAAAGCGTAGCCTGCCTAGGAACGAGTTGGCAATTGCGAGATGCTGCTACTGGTGCCGCCGCTGCTGTTCTTGCTGCGGGAGGCAATACATCTACCCAGTGGGCTGTCACAGTCATATAGTCCTGAGTCTGCCCTGCTCCACTTAACCACAGACAAGTGGACATTGGGTACAACTGCATTTTTTAGGACACTGGTGACTCTTTTTCTGAGGTCTGTGTACATTTTCGGTATCGCCTGCCTAGAGAAATGGAACCTAGAGGGTATTTGGTACCGGGGACACAGTACCTCAATCAAGTCTCTAGTTGCCTCTAAATTAACGATGGATACCGGAACCACGTTTCTCACCACCCAGACCTGAGTTATCCGCTTTGCAGCAGGATGACTGCTGTGATATTTCATCTTCCTCGCAAAGGACTGTTGGACAGTCAATTGCTTACTGGAAGAAGTACAAGTGGTCTTCCGACTTCCCCTCTGGGATGACGATCGACTCCCAGCAGCAACAACAGCAGCGCCAGCAGCAGTAGGCGTTACACTCAAGGATGCATCGGAGGAATCCCAGGCAGGAGAGGACTCGTCAGACTTGCCAGTGACATGGCCTGCAGGACTATTGGCTCTCCTGTCTAAGGAGGAAATTGACACTGAGGGAGTTGGTGGTGTGGTTTGCAGGAGCTTGGTTACAAGAGGAAGGGATTTAGTGGTTAGTGGACTGCTTCCGCTGTCATCCAAAGTTTTTGAACTTGTCACTGACTTATGATGAATGCGCTGCAGGTGACGTATAAGGGAGGATGTTCCGAGGTGTTTAACGTCCTTATCCCTACTTATTACAGCTTGACAAAGGCAACACACGGCTTGACACCTGTTGTCCGCATTTGTGTACAGGATGCATACCTTCATGTCCCCATTTATCCACCTCATCAGGCGTAACTCAGATTTGCGGTACAGGACTGTCATTGCCAATTTCAGACGTTGCTGTTTGGTCTCTCCATGGCCCTGAGAATTTTCACCAAGGTAATGGCGGAAATGATGGTGCTCCTGTGCAAGCAAGGTGTCACAATTATCCCGTACTTGGGCGATCTCATAAAAGCGAGATCAAGAGAGCAGTTGCTGAACAGCGTATCACTTTCACTGAAAGTGTTACAGCAACACGGCTGGATTCTCAATATCCCGAAGTCGCAGTTGATTCCTACTACTCGTCTGTCTTTCTTGGGCATGATTCTGGACACAGACCAGAAGAGGGTTTATCTCCTGATAGAAAAGGCCCAGGAACTCATGACTCTTGTCAGGAACCTATTGAAACCAAAACAGGTGTCAGTGCATCACTGCACTCGAGTCCTGGGAAAGATGGTGGCATCATACGAGGCCATTCCATTCGGCAGGTTCCATGCGAGGACTTTCCAATGGGACCTACTGGACAAGTGGTCCGGGTCACATTTACAGATGCATTGGTTGATCACCCTGTCCCCCAGGGTCAGGGTATCACTCTTGTGGTGGCTGCAGAGTGCTCACCTTCTCGGGGGACGCAGATTCAGCATTCAGGGCTGGATCCTGGTGACCACAGACGCAAGCCTCCAAGGTTGGGGAGCAGTCACACAGGGAAGAAATTTCCAAGGTCTTTGGTCAAGTCAAGAGACTTGTCTTCACATCAACATCCTGGAACTAAGGGCCATATACAATGCCCTACGTCAAGCGGAGACCTTACTTTGCGACCAACCGGTTCTGATCCAGTCAGACAACGTCACCGCAGTGGCTCATGTAAACCGCCAAGGCGGCACAAGAAGCAGAGTGGCGATGGCACAAGCCACCAGAATTCTTTGCTGGGTGGAGAATCACGCAAGCGCACTGTCAGCAGTGTTCATTCCGGGAGTGGACAACTGGGAAGCAGACATCCTCAGCAGACACGACCTACATCCGGGAGAGTGGGGACTTCATCAGGAAGTCTTTGCACAGATTACAAGTCGGTGGGAACTGCCACAGATAGACATGATGCCGTCCCGGCTCAACAAAAAGCTACAGAGGTATTGCGCAAGGTCAAGAGACCCTCAGGCAGTAGCTGTAGACGCCCTAGTGACACCGTGGGTGTTCCGGTCGGTCTATGTATTTCCTCCTCTTCCTCTCATACCCAAGGTGTTGAGGATAATAAGACAAAGAGGAGTGAGAACAATCCTCATTGTTCCAGATTGGCCACGGAGGACCTGGTATCCGGATCTGCAGGAAATGCTCACAGAAGATCTGTGGCCTCTCCCTCTAAGACAGGACCTGTTGCATCAGGGGCCCTGTCTGTTCCAAGACTTACCGCGGCTGCGTTTGACGGCATGGCGGTTGAATGCCGGATCCTAGCATTCCGGTTGAGGTCATCCCTACGCTGATAAAGGCTAGGAAGGATGTAACGTTAAAACATTACACCGTATATGGCGAAATTATGTTTCTTGGTGTGAGGCCAGGAATGCTCCTACGGAAGAATTCCATCTGGGCCGTTTCCTTCACTTCCTACAAACTGGAGTGAATTTGGGCCTAAAATTAGGCTCTATTAAGGTCCAGATTTCGGCCTTATCCATTTTCTTTCAAAAAGAATTGGCTTCTCTTCCAGAAGTTCAGACTTTTGTAAAAGGAGTGCTGCATATTCAGCCTCCTTTTGTGCCTCCGGTGGCACCTTGGGACCTTAACGTGGTGTTAAGTTTTCTAAAATTACACTGGTTTGAACCACTTAAAACAGTGGAGTTAAAATATCTCACATGGAAGGTGGTCATGTTATTAGCCTTGGCTTCGGCTAGGCGAGTGTCGGAATTAGCGGCTTTGTCACATAAAAGCCCATATTTGGTATTCCATGTGGATAGAGCGGAATTGCAGACCCGTCCTCAATTCCTACCAAAAGTGGTCTCATCTTTTCATATGAACCAACCTATTGTGGTGCCTGTGGCTACGCGTGACTTGGAGGATTCCGAGTTACTTGATGTGGTTAGGGCTTTGAAAATTTACGTGGCCAGGACGGCTAGAGTCAGGAAAACTGAAGCGCTGTTTGTCCTGTATGCAACCAACAAGATTGGTGCCCCTGCTTCAAAGCAGGCTATTGCTCGCCGGATTTGTAACACGATTCAGCAAGCGCATTCTATGGCTGGATTGCAGTTACTGAAATCGGTCAAGGCCCATTCCACGAGGAAAGTGGGCTCTTCTTGGGCGGCTGCCCGAGGGGTCTCGGCACTACAGCTGTGTCAAGCTGCTACTTGGTCGGGTTCACACACCTTTGCAAAATACTATAAGTTTGATACCCTGGCTGAGGAGGAACTCATGTTTGCTCAATCGGTGCTGCAGAGTCATCCGCACTCTCCCGCCCGTTTTGGAGCATTGGTATAATCCCCATGGTCCTTACGGAGTCCCCAGCATCCTCTAGGACGTTAGAGAAAATAAGATTTTAAACCTACTGGTAAATCTTTTTCTCGTAGTCCGTAGAGGATGCTGGGCGCCCGTCCCAAGTGCGGACTACTTCTGCAATACTTGTATATAGTTATTGCTTCAATAAGGGTTATGTTATAGTTGCATCGGTCCTGCACTGATGCTATGTTGTTTTTTCATACTGATAACTTTGTAGTTTATCACAAGTTATACGGTGTGATTGGTGTGGCTGGTATGAATCTTGCCCTGGATTAACAAAATCCTTTCCTCATACTGTCCGTCTCCTCTGGGCACAGTTTCTCTAACTGTGGCATAGAGGGAGGAGCCAGTGCACACCCAGAACTAAAGTCTTTCTTAAAGTGCCCATGTCTCCTGTGGAGCCCGTCTATCCCCATGGTCCTTACGGAGTCCCCAGCATCCTCTACGGACTACGAGAAAAAGATTTACCGGTAGGTTTAAAATCTTATTTTCTACTTTATTCTTTTCTATCCTAGTTTATTACGACCAACTCTCATCCAAGGAGTTTGATATTCTACTACCTGCATGCAATTTAAATTGCTTAAATTGTTTATATGGTTGATTTGTCCTTCACAATCCATAATCTGCAACTTGGATGTACTTGTGTCATTGAAAATCTTATAATAAAAATGTATATACAGATACTCAACCTGTATATTGAAAAAAAAAAAGTTATAAGACATATGCATTCAATATTTGAAGAAACAAAATAAAATAAAGCTATCTATTGGGTTTCACTAACAAGCACATTGGAAGACTTGACTACTGTTAAAAGACATGCATTACATGGTATAGAGCCACAAACCACAATGTAGTAAAATAAAAACAAACTTACATGTGTATCAAACCTATGTGAGGCTTACATTGATAGTGCAAGATCAACACTCTATCAACTGTGCAAACTAGACTGCACATAAATGCCATAAAATTTATCTGAGATTTTAGTAAATAAGGCCCGTTGCTGTCCGGGTCACGCAGCCGTCACGGCCCGCCCACATACGGTCTGGTCATGTCTGCGTTGTCCTGACTGTGCCCCCAAAATGGCGGCACAACGCCGCTGGCCAGACTCCTCCTGCCCAGTGACCGCCTCTGCCTGTCAATCAGGCAGAGGCGCTCACTGGGCAGAGATGCTGATCGCATCTCTGGCATGTGCCGGTGCACTGCGGCACCAGCACACACGCACTTCAGACCTGATCTCCTGTTGTGTGAATATGCACAGCAGGGATCAGGTCTGAATTAGGCCCTATATACAGCTGTCAGTAAGGCAGGGATGTGCTGCTGCCAGTGAGGCAGGGATGTGCTGCTGGTAGTGAAGCAGTGATGTGCTGCTGTCAGCGAAGCAGTGCTGTGCTGCTGTCAGCGAGACAGGGATGTGCTGCTGTCAGCGAGGCAGGGATGTGCTGCTGTCAGCGAGGCAGGGATGTGCTGCTGTCAGCGAAGCAGGGATGTGCTGCTGTCAGCGAAGCAGGGATGTGCTGCTGTCAGCGAAGCAGGGATGTGCTGCTGTCAGCGAGGCAGGGATGTGCTGCTGTCAGCGAGGCAGGGATGTGCTGCTGTCAGCGAGGCAGGGATGTGCTGCTATAAGTGAGGTAGGGATGTGCTGCTGTCATTGAAGCAGGAATGTGCTGCTGCAGTGAGGCAGAGATATGCAGCCCACTATCTCCCTATCACCCCTGCCTGAGTCACACACTTTCCCTGTCACCCTGCCTCAGTTACCCACTATCTCCCAGTCACCGCTGCCTCAGTCAACCACTATATCTGCGATCCCTGCCTCAGTCACCCACTATACCAGTCACCCCTGCTTTAGTCACCCACTGTCACCCTATCACCCCTGCTTCAGTCACCCACTATCCCTGTCAACCCTGCCTCAGTCACCCACTATCTCCCAGTCACCCCTGCCTCAGTCAGCCACTATCCCTGTCACCCCTGCCTCAGTCTCTTACTGTCCCTGTCACCCCTGCCACAGTCATCCACTATCTCCCTATCACCCCTGCCTTAGTCATTTATTATACCTGTCACCCACTTTCTTCCCATACTTACCCAACCCCTTCCTATCACCCCTCCCTCAGTAACCCACTATCTCCCTGTCACCCACTATATCCCAGTCACCCCGGCCTCAGTCACCCACTATCTCCCACTCATACATGCTTCAGTCACCCACTATCTCCCAGTCATCCCTGCCTCAGTCACCTACTGACACCAGTGCAGACATTTCTGCTGCGGCCTCTCCACTCTCCAGCGTGAACGTCCTGACGACTGAGGAAATCCGCTTCCTAGTTGAGGACTCCGGGAATGAACACTGCCGATATTGCTGTCAGATGACTTTCTACCCATTGGAGGATTTTTGATACTTCCAGCTTTGCCATGCAGTTTCGAGTGCCGCCTTGATGATTTGTGTACACTACCATGGTGGCGTTGTCAGATTGTACTTGAACAGGCCTGTTCTGTACTAGAGGCAGGGCCAGTGTCAATTAATTGAACACTGCCTGCAATTCCAGAATGTATATCAGGAGGAGAGATTCCTCCCTGGTCCACCGACCCTGGAGAAAGTGTTGCTCCAACACCATGGCCCAGCCCAAAAGACTGGCATCCATTGTCAGGAGGACACAGTTGGAGATCCAGAAGGGATGGCCCCTGCTCAACTGTTGGTCCTGTAGCCACCAGCTCAGTGTCAGACGAACCTCCGGAGACAAGGAGATCATTTGAGACATCATCCGATGAGGCAGGCCGTCCCACTTGGAGAGGATTAACCTCTGCAGAGGGCGGTAATGAAATTGAGCGTACTCTACCATATCGAAAGCCGACACCATGAGGTCTAGTACTTGCATCGCCGTGTGTATCAACACTCTTGGGCGAGAGAGGACGATACTGTCCTGAATTTTCAGGACTTTCTCTGGAGACAGAAACAATTGTTGGCTGTGTGTGTCCAGCAGTGCCCCTAGGTGCACAATGTTCCGAGCAGGGACCAGCGAGGACTTTTTTCAGTTGATGAGCCACCCGTGGACTTTTAGGAATTGGACCGCCAGTTCCAGATAACTGTGGAGAACCTCTTGGGAGTTCACCAGGATCAGCAAGTCGTCCAGATTTGGCAGGATCCTGATTCTCTGATGGTGAAGGGTCGTCATCACGGCCATGACCTTGGTGAATATCCGAGGTGCCGTGGCCAAACCAGAAGGCAGGACTTGAAATCCAAAAACAAACCAGGCACAACACTGCTTAGCTTCCATCATCAGATGAGATTGGACCAGTGGAGTAACTACTGCCCCCGCAGTCCTCGCGGTGGCTTGGGGGCGAGGGGCTGCGGGGGCGCCACTGATTTACAGCAGACTGACATGCGGATGAGCGTCCGCATGTCAGTCTGCAGTCTCCTTCCCTCCGCCGCTTTTTGGAGGGACACGGAGGGCACACAGCGCGCCTCCCTGTGTCCCTCCTGCTGCATCATCTCCGGCGGCCGCGGGTCTAATAGGGGGAAGTGCCGTCCGTGAGCTCTAATTGGCTTACGAACCGGCACTTCCCCCTATTAGACCCGCGGCCGCCGGAGATGATGCAGCAGGAGGGACACAGGAGAGACGAGCTGTGCCCTCCGTGTCCCTCCAAAAAGCGATGGCGGGGGGGGGGGTAAATATCTGGCACTGGGGGCATATATGGCACGGGGGGGGGGAGGGAGGAATATCTGGCACTGGGGCATTTCTGGCACTGGGGGGAATATCTGGCACTGGGGGCATATCTGGCACTGGGGGGGATATCTGGCACTGGGGCATATATGGCACTGGGGGGGAATATCTGGCACTGGGGGCATATATGGCACTGGGGGGGGTATCTGGCACTGGGGGCATATATGGCACGGGGGGCATATATGGCACTGGGGGGAATATCTGGCACTGGGGGCATATATGGCACTGGGGGGGAATATCTGGCACTGGGGGCATATGTGTACCTGGCACATGGGGGGGACGACTATATTTGGCACTGGGGCATGTAAGTACCTGGCACCGTGGGGGAATATCTGGCACTGGGGACATATGTGGCACTGGGAGCACAGCCCTAGCAACAAGGACTACCTCCTAGCAACGAGCATGACACCCAGTGCATGAAACATCTGGCAACGAGCATGACACCCAGTGCATGAAACACCTGGCAACGAGCATGACACCCAGTGCATGAAACCCCTGGCAACGAGCATGACACCCTGAGCATGAAAACCCCTGGCACCGTGCATGGAACCAAGAGCATGAAACCCCTGGCAACGAGCATGACACCCAGTGCATTAAACCCCTGACAACGAGCAGGTAATTGAAAAGTAATTAGAAGCCTTACTGTAGGACTTAATGTGTAATGGGCATTACGGTGTGTGGCATAATGTATCACGGACATTGCGGTGTGTGTCATAATGTGTCGCAGGCATTACGGTGTATGGTATACTATATCGCGGGCATTGTGATATGTGGTATAATGTCTCAGGGTCATTGCAGTGTGTGGCATAATGTATCACGGACATTGCGGTGTGTGTCATAATGTGTCAGGCATTACGGTGTGTGGTATACTATATCACGGGCATTGTGGTATGTGGTATAATGTCTCAGGGTCATTGCAGTGTGGCATAATACATAACGGGCATTGCGATGTGTGGCATAGGGTATAACGGGCAGGGCATTGCGGTATGTGTCACAGGCATTACGGTGTATGGTATACTATATCACGGGCATTGTGGTATAATGTCTCAAGGTCATTGCAGTGTGTGGCATAATGTGTCACAGGCATTGTATGTGCTATAATGTATCGGGCATTGCAGTGTGTGGCATAATGTATCACGGACATTGCGGTGTGTGTCATAATGTGTCACAGACATTGTATGTGCTATAATGTATCAGGGGCATTGCAGTGTGTAGCATAATGTATAACGGGCATTGCGATTCCTGTCATAATGTGTCACAGGCATTACGGTGTGTGGCATAATGTGTCACAGACATTACGGTGTGTGGCATAATGTGTCGGGGGCATTACAGTGTGTGCATATTGTGTCGTGCATTATTGTGTGCGGCATAATGTCTAAGGGCCATTGCAGTATGTGGCATAATGTATACTGGGCATTACTATAAGGAGGAAAAATGACAAATAATGTAAGGGGCATGAATCAGGATTATTTTTCTTTACTGTGGTGGCCAACGTATGGGCGTGCAGGTTGCAAAACTGGGGTATAAGGTAGTCTTTTCCTGCAATGCCACGCCCCTTTATGCGAAACCACGCCCACTCCGACAAAACCACGCCCCTTTTTTGATTTAGGCGCGCGCATATTTATCCCTTTCTTGCTCCCAATTATGGAGCATGAAGGGGGGGGGGGGGGGGGCCAAAGAATTTCTTGGCTTGGGGGAGAAAAATTTCTAGTTACGCCACTGGATTGGACATATCCAGTGTGATGCGGCTGTAGATGATTTTTGCTGTTTCTAACTTCTACATCAATGAATAAGTTTCAAAATAGAATGCATCAAGAGAACGGTGTTGGTAGTATAAAACTACCTACAGCACCTGGTATTCCCAGGTGGTCTCACATCCAAGAACAAACCAGGCCTAAGATCAGGTGATATTGGGCATATACAGTGTGGTGTGGCTGTAGATGAGCTTAGTGGTTTCTGTTAGAGTTCTTCTACTTCTAACTACTCGTACATAAATGAATAAGCGGACGATTTATTAAACCTGGTGAAATGATAATTTGCATGGTGATAAAGTACCAGCCAATCAGCTCCTAATTGCCATGTCACAGGCTGGGTTTGAAAAATGACAGTTAGGAGCTGACTGGCTGGTACTTTATCACCTTGCACTTTATCAGTTCACCAGGCTTAATAGATCTGCCCCAATGTTTCAAAATGGAATGCATCAAGAGAACGTTGTTGGTATTGTAAAAATACACACAGCTCCTGGTATTTCCTGGTGGTCTCCCATCCAAGTACTAAAACCAGGAGGAGCTGTTGACGGGTCACGTTCCGCTTGACTTGACAATTTTCTCACCAGCAGGTCTTTGAACCTCTGCAGACTTGTGTCTGCAGGAAAGAGAGATACAATGTAGGTTTTAAATCTAGGATCGAGCACGGTGGCCAAAATTTATTGCTCTGATTTCAACAGATTGAATCCTGGTTAAGCGAATTAAGGGCTCCATCCACAAGTCCCACTAACGCTGATTGAACGCTGCTGTTATGTGTCAATTTTTTCTTTCTTCTTTATACATACTACATCTCATTATCAACCAGTATATATTAGCAGCAGACACAGTACAGTACGGTAGTCCACGGCTGTAGCTACCTCTGTGTCGGCACTCGGCAGTCCATCCATAATTGTATACCACCTACCCGTGGTTTTTTTTTTTTCTTCTTTATACATACTACATCTCATTATCATCCAGTCTATATTAGCAGCAGACACAGTACAGTACGGTAGTCCACGGCTGTAGCTACCTCTGTGTCGGCACTCGGCAGTCCATCCATAATTGTATACCACCTACCCGTGGTTTTTTTTTTCTTCTTTATACATACTACATCTCATTATCATCCAGTCTATATTAGCAGCAGACACAGTACAGTACGGTAGTCCACAGCTGTAGCTACCTCTGTGTCGGCACTCGGCAGTCCATCCATAATTGTATACCACCTACCCGTGGTTTTTTTTTCTTTCTTCTTTATACATACTACATCTCATTATCATCCAGTCTATATTAGCAGCAGACACAGTACAGTACGGTAGTCCACGGCTGTAGCTACCTCTGTGTCGGCACTCGGCAGTCCATCCATAATTGTATACCACCTACCCGTGGTTTTTTTTTCTTTCTTCTATATACATACTACATCTCATTATCATCCAGTCTATATTAGCAGCAGACACAGTACAGTACGGTAGTCCACGGCTGTAGCTACCTCTGTGTCGGCACTCGGCAGTCCATCCATAATTGTATACCACCTACCCGTGGTTTTTTTTTCTTTCTTCTTTATACATACTACATATCATTATCATCCAGTCTATATTAGCAGCAGACACAGTACAGTACGGTAGTCCACGGCTGTAGCTACCTCTGTGTCGGCACTCGGCAGTCCATCCATAATTGTATACCACCTACCCGTGGTTTTTTTTCTTCTTCTTTATACATACTACATCTCATTATCATCCAGTCTATATTAGCAGCAGACACAGTACAGTATGGTAGTCCACGGCTGTAGCTACCTCTGTGTCGGCACTCGGCAGTCCATCCATAATTGTATACCACCTACCCGTGGTTTTTTTTTCTTGCTTCTTTATACATACTACATCTCATTATCATCCAGTCTATATTAGCAGCAGACACAGTACAGTACGGTAGTCCACGGCTGTAGCTACCTCTGTGTCGGCACTCGGCAGTCCGTCCATAATTGTATACCACCTACCCGTGGTTTTTTTTTCTTTCTTCTTTATACATACATACTACATCTCTTTATCAACCAGTCTATATTAGCAGCAGACACAGTACGGTAGTCCACGGCTGTAGCTACCTCTGTGTCGGCACTCGGCAGTCCGTCCATAATTGTATACCACCTACCCGTGGTTTTTTTTTCTTTCTTCTTTATACATACATACTACATCTCTTTATCAACCAGTCTATATTAGCAGCAGACACAGTACGGTAGTCCACGGCTGTAGCTACCTCTGTGTCGGCACTCGGCAGTCCGTCCATAATTGTATACCACCTACCCGTGGTTTTTTTTTCTTTCTTCTTTATACATACATACTACATCTCTTTATCAACCAGTCTATATTAGCAGCAGACACAGTACAGTACGGTAGTCCACGGCTGTAGCTACCTCTGTGTCGGCACTCGGCAGTCCATCCATAATTGTATACTAGTATCCATCCATCTCCATTGTTTACCTGAGGTGCCTTTTAGTTGTGCCTATTAAAATATGGAGAACAAAAATGTTGAGGTTCCAAAATTAGGGAAAGATCAAGATCCACTTCCACCTCGTGCTGAAGCTGCTGCCACTAGTCATGGCCGAGATGATGAAATGCCAGCAACGTCGTCTGCCAAGGCCGATGCCCAATGTCATAGTACAGAGCATGTCAAATCCAAAACACCAAATATCAGTAAAAAAAGGACTCCAAAACCTAAAATAAAATTGTCGGAGGAGAAGCGTCAGGAGAGGACTCGTCAGAATTGCCAGTGACATGGCCTGCAGGACTATTGGCATTCCTGGGGAAGGAGGAAATTGACACTGAGGGAGTTGGTGGGGTGGTTTGCGTGAGCTTGGTTACAAGAGGAAGGGATTTACTGGTCAGTGGACTGCTTCCGCTGTCACCCAAAGTTTTTGAACTTGTCACTGACTTATTATGAATGCGCTGCAGGTGACGTATAAGGGAGGATGTTCCGAGGTGGTTAACGTCCTTACCCCTACTTATTACAGATTGACAAAGGGAACACACGGCTTGACACCTGTTGTCCGCATTTCTGGTGAAATACCTCCACACCGAAGAGCTGATTTTTTTGGTATTTTCACCTGGCATGTCAACGGCCATATTCCTCCCACGGACAACAGGTGTCTCCCCGGGTGCCTGACTTAAACAAACCACCTCACCATCAGAATCCTCCTGGTCAATTTCCTCCCCAGCGCCAGCAACACCCATATCCTCCTCATCCTGGTGTACTTCAACACTGACATCTTCAATCTGACTATCAGGAACTGGACTGCGGGTGCTCCTTCCAGCACTTGCAGGGGGCGTGCAAATGGTGGAAGGCGCATGCTCTTCACGTCCAGTGTTGGGAAGGTCAGGCATCGCAACCGACACAATTGGACTCTCCTTGTGGATTTGGGATTTCGAAGAATGCACAGTTCTTTGCTGTGCTGCTTTTGCCAGCTTGAGTCTTTTCATTTTTCTAGCGAGAGGCTGAGTGCTTCCATCCTCATGTGAAGCTGAACCACTAGCCATGAACATAGGCCAGGGCCTCAGCCGTTCCTTGCCACTCCGTGTGGTAAATGGCATATTGGCAAGTTTACGCTTCTCCTCCGACAATTTTATTTTAGGTTTTGGAGTCCTTTTTTTTCTGATATTTGGTGTTTTGGATTTGACATGCTCTGTACTATGACATTGGGCATCAGCCTTGGCAGACGACGTTGCTGGCATTTCATCGTCTCGGCCATGACTAGTGGCAGCAGCTTCAGCACGAGGTGGAAGTGGATCTTGATCTTTCCCTAATTTTGGAACCTCAACATTTTTGTTCTCCATATTTTAATAGGCACAACTAAAAGGCACCTCAGGTAAACAATGGAGATGGATACTAGTATACAATTATGGACTGCCTGCCGAGTGCAGACACAGAGGTAGCCACAGCCGTGAACTACCGTACTGTACTGTGTCTGCTGCTAATATAGACTGGTTGATAAAGTGATGTCTATGTAACTATGTATGTATAAAGAAGAAAGAAAAAAAAACCACGGTTAGGTGGTATACAATTATGGACGGTCTGCCTGCCGAGTGCCGACACAGAGGTAGCCACAGCCGTGAACTACCGCACTGTACTGTGTCTGCTGCTAATATATAGACTGGTTGATAAAGAGATAGTATACTCGTAACTAGTATGTATGTATAAAGAAAGAAAAAAAAACCACGGTTAGGTGGTATATACAATTATGGACGGGCTGCCGAGTGCCGACACAGAGGTAGCCACAGCCGTGAACTACCGCACTGTACTGTGTCTGCTGCTAATATATAGACTGGTTGATAAAGAGATAGTATACTCGTAACTAGTATGTATGTATAAAGAAAGAAAAAAAAACCACGGTTAGGTGGTATATACAATTATGGACGGGCTGCCGAGTGCCGACACAGAGGTAGCCACAGCCGTGAACTACCGCACTGTACTGTGTCTGCTGCTAATATAGACTGGTTGATAAAGAGATAGTATACTCGTAACTAGTATGTATGTATAAAGAAAGAAAAAAAAACCACGGTTAGGTGGTATATACAATTATGGACGGGCTGCCGAGTGCCGACACAGAGGTAGCCACAGCCGTGAACTACCGCACTGTACTGTGTCTGCTGCTAATATAGACTGGTTGATAAAGAGATAGTATACTCGTAACTAGTATGACTATAAAGAAAGAAAAAAAAACCACGGTTAGGTGGTATATACAATTATGGACGGGCTGCCGAGTGCCGACACAGAGGTAGCCACAGCCGTGAACTACCGCACTGTACTGTGTCTGCTGCTAATATATAGACTGGTTGATAAAGAGATAGTATACTCGTAACTAGTATGTATGTATGTATAAAGAAAGAAAAAAAAACCACGGTTAGGTGGTATATACAATTATGGACGGGCTGCCGAGTGCCGACACAGAGGTAGCCACAGCCGTGAACTACCGCACTGTACTGTGTCTGCTGCTAATATATAGACTGGTTGATAAAGAGATAGTATACTCGTAACTAGTATGTATGTATAAAGAAAGAAAAAAAAACCACGGTTAGGTGGTATATACAATTATGGACGGGCTGCCGAGTGCCGACACAGAGGTAGCCACAGCCGTGAACTACCGCACTGTACTGTGTCTGCTGCTAATATATAGACTGGTTGATAAAGAGATAGTATACTCGTAACTAGTATGTATGTATAAAGAAAGAAAAAAAAACCACGGTTAGGTGGTATATACAATTATGGACGGGCTGCCGAGTGCCGACACAGAGGTAGCCACAGCCGTGAACTACCGCACTGTACTGTGTCTGCTGCTAATATAGACTGGTTGATAAAGAGATAGTATACTCGTAACTAGTATGTATGTATAAAGAAAGAAAAAAAAACCACGGTTAGGTGGTATATACAATTATGGACGGGCTGCCGAGTGCCGACACAGAGGTAGCCACAGCCGTGAACTACCGCACTGTACTGTGTCTGCTGCTAATATATAGACTGGTTGATAAAGAGATAGTATACTCGTAACTAGTATGTATGTATAAAGAAAGAAAAAAAAACCACGGTTAGGTGGTATATACAATTATGGACGGGCTGCCGAGTGCCGACACAGAGGTAGCCACAGCCATGAACTACCGCACTGTACTGTGTCTGCTGCTAATATATAGACTGGTTGATAAAGAGATAGTATACTCGTAACTAGTATGTATGTATAAAGAAAGAAAAAAAAAACACGGTTAGGTGGTATATACAATTATGGACGGGCTGCCGAGTGCCGACACAGAGGTAGCCACAGACGTGAACTACCGCACTGTACTGTGTCTGCTGCTAATATAGACTGGTTGATAAAGAGATAGTATACTACTAATATTATATATACTGGTGGTCAGGTCACTGGTCACTAGTCACACTGGCAGTGGCACTCCTGCAGCAAAAGTGTGCACTGTTTAATTTTAATATAATATTATGTACTCCTGGCTCCTGCTATAACCTATAACTGGCACTGCAGTGCTCCCCAGTCTCCCCCACAATTATAAGCTGTGTGAGCTGAGCACAGTCAGATATATATATACATTGATGCAGCACACTGGGCTGAGCAGTGCACACAGATATGGTATGTGACTGAGTCACTGTGTGTATCGTTTTTTTCAGGCAGAGAACGGATATATTAAATAAAACAAACAACTGCACTGTCTGTGTCTGGTGGTCACTGTGGTCGTCAGTCACTAAACTCTGCACTCTCTTCTACAGTATCACAGCCTCAGGTCAATCTCTCTCTCTCTCTCTCAACCCTAATCTAAATGGAGAGGACGCCAGCCACGTCCTCTCCCTATCAATCTCAATGCACGTGTGAAAATGGCGGCGACGCGCGGCTCCTTATATAGAATCCGAGCCTCGCGAGAATCCGACAGCGTCATGATGACGTTCGGGCGCGCTCGGGTTAACCGAGCAAGGCGGGAAGATCCGAGTCGCTCGGACCCGTGAAAAAAAACATGAAGTTCGGGCGGGTTCGGATTCAGAGAAACCGAACCCGCTCATCTCTATATATACCTTAGGTGGCAAAAAGAATACATCACATATAGCTCCTGGGCTATATGGATGTATTTTAACCCCTGCCATTTTTACACTAAAAAGCGGGAGATAAGGACGTCGTGAAGGGGCGGAGCCTATCTCCTCAGCACACAAGCGCCATTTTCCCTCACAGCTCCGCTGGAAGGACGGCTCCCTGACTCTCCCCTGCAGTCCTGCTTCAGAATCAGGGTAAAAAAGAGAAGGGGGGGCATTTTTGGCAGCAAATAACGATAATAACGGCAGCTATAAGGGAATAACACTTATATAAGGTTATCCCTGTATATATATATATATAGCGCTGGGTGTGTGCTGGCAGACTCTCCCTCTGTCTCTCCAAAGGGCTAAGTGGGGTCCTGTCCTCTATCAGAGCATTCCCGGTGTGTGTGCTGTGTGTCGGTACGCGTGTGTCGACATGTATGAGGAGGAAAATGAAGTGGAGGCGGAGCAGTTGCCTGGGTTAGTGATGTCACCCCCTAGGGAGTCGACACCTGACTGGATGATTGTGTTTAAACAATTAAGTGATAATGTCAGCAATTTGCAAAAAACTGTTGACGACATGAGACAGCCGGCAAATCAATTAGTGCCTGTTCAGGCGTTTCAGACACCGTCAGGGGCCCTAAAACGGCCGTTACCTCAGTGGGTCGACACAGACCCAGACACAGATACTGAGTCTAGTGTCGACAGTGACGAGACAAACGTAATGTCCAGTAGGGCCACACGTTACATGATCACGGCAATGAAAGAGGCATTGAACCTTTCTGACACTACAAGTACCACAAAGAAGGGTATTATGTGGGGTGTGAAAAAACTGCCAATAGTTTTTCCTGAGTCAGATGAAATTAATGAGGTGTGTGATAAAGCGTGGGTTTCCCCCGATAAAAAACAGCTAATTTCTAATAAATTATTAGCACTATATCCTTTCCCGCCAGAGGTTAGGGCGCGGTGGGAAACACCCCCTAGGGTAGATAAGGCGCTCACACGTTTATCTAAACAAGTAGCGTTATCGTCCCCTGATACGGCCACCCTCAAAGAACCAGCTGATAGGAGGCTGAAAAATATCCTAAAAAGTATATACACACATACTGGTGTTATACTGCGACCAGCAATCGCCTCAGCCTGGATGTGCAGTGCTGGAGTCGCATGGGCGGATTCCCTGACTGAGAATATTGATACCCTGGATAGGGACAATATTTTGTTAACTATAGAACATTTAAAGGATGCATTGCTATATATGCGTGATGCACAGAGGGATATTTGCACCCTGGCATCAAGAGTAAGTGCAATGTCCATCTCTGCCAGAAGAGCATTATGGACGCGACAGTGGTCAGGGGATGCAGATTCCAAACGGCACATGGAAGTATTGCCGTATAAAGGGGAGGAGTTATTTGGGGCTGGTCTATCGGACCTGGTGGCCACGGCAACGGCTGGGAAATCCACCTTTTTACCCCAGGTCACTTCACATCAGCAGAAAAAGACACAGTCTTTTCAAACTTTGCATTTTCTCGTTTGGGAGAAAAATGCAAAGGTACCTGACAGCTTTTCCTTGCCAATATTGCAGCACCACCTGTAGTTTGCATACACACATATATAGGACAGCATCTCTTATATGCCCCATGGTCAATAAAATAGTATCCTTGTCTAGGCTATCCATCCCCTCAGATAAGGTATTTGTCCATGCCGCTACAGCACTACACACCCAGGCCGACGCAATTGCCGGTCTGAGTAAGGTACCTGAATGTGTATAAATGGACTTCAGGGTAATCTCCTGTTTGCGGTCAGCACACTCTTTGAGGGTAGCCGTATCCTGGGACGGGAGGGCTACCTTCTTGGATAAGCGTGTTAATGCTTTGTCCACCCTAGGGGAGGATTCCCATCGTAACCTATCCGTTGATGGGAAAGGATACGCCATAAGAATTCTTTTGGAAATCTGCAGTCTTTTATCTGGAGATTCCCAAGCTTTTTCACATAACTCGTTCAGCTCGTGTGAGGGGGGAAAGGTTACCTCAGGCTTCTTTCCCTTGTACATATGTACCCTCTTGTCAGCTACAGGGGGTTCCTCTGTGATGTGCAAAACATCTTTTATTGCCATAATCATAAATCGAATGGATTTTGCCAATTTTGGCTGTAACTTTGCATCATCGTAATCGACACTGGAGTCAGAATCCGTGTCGGTATCTGTGTCAACAATCTGGGATAGTGGGCGCTTATGAGACCCTGACAGTCCCTGCAACATAGGATCAGGCATGGGTTTAAACCCTGACTGTCCCAAAGCTTCTGCCTTGTCTAATCTTTTGTGCAATGAGTTTACACTAGCATTTAAAACATTCCACATATCCATCCAATCAGCTGTCGGCGGAGACACCACATTCATTTGCTCCCGCTCCTCTCTAATATAACCTTCTTCCTCAGACATGTCGACACGTGTACCGACACACTACACACACAGGGGATGCTTTTTCTGAAGACAGTTTCCCCACAAGGCCCTTTGGAGAGACAGAGAGAGAGTATGCCAGCACACCCCCCAGCGCTATATAACCCAGGAATAAAACAGTAACTTAATGTTTGCCCAGTAGTGCTGCTGTATGTAATTTGCGAATTATGTGCCCCCCCCCACCCCTCTTTTCAACCCTCTTGTCTAACGTGGTATAAGCAGGGTAGAGTCCGGGGAGCTTCCTTTCAGCGGTGCTGTGGAGAAAAAATGGCGCTGGTGAGTGCTGAGGGAGAAGCCCCGCCCCCTCGGAGGCGGGCTTCTGTCCCGCTTAAACTGTAAAATTGGTGGGGGCTTATACATATATAAAGTGCCCAGCTGTATATATGTTATATTTTTGCGAAAGAGGTTTATATTGCTGCCCAGGGCGCCCCCCCTGCGCCCTGCACCCTTACAGTGACCGGAGTATGTGAGGTGTATGGGAGCAAAGGCGCACAGCTGCAGTGCTGTGCGTTACCTCAGTGAAGATCATGAAGTCTTCTGCCGCCTCTGAAGTCTTCTTTTCTTCTCATACTCACCCGGCTTCTATCTTCCGGCTCTGCGAGGGGGACGGCGGCGCGGCTCTGGGACGGACGGCGAGGGTGAGATCCTGCGTACCAATCCCACTGGAGCTAATGGTGTCCAGTAGCCTAAGAAGCAGGACCTTGCAACTCAGAGAGTAGGGCTGCTTCTCTCCCCTCAGTCCCTCGATGAGGGAGTCTGTTGCCAGCAGTGCTCCCTGAAAATGAAAAACCTAACAAAATACTTTCTGTCAGAAAGCTCAGGAGAGCTCCTGAAAAGCACCCAGTCTCCACTGGGTACAGTATCAAACTGAGGTCTGGAGGAGGGGCATAGAGGGAGGAGCCAGTGCACACCCAGAACTAAAGTCTTTCTTAAAGTGCCCATGTCTCCTGCGGAGCCCGTCTATCCCCATGGTCCTTACGGAGTCCCCAGCATCCTCTAGGACGTTAGAGAAAATAGGATTTTAATACCTACCGGTAAATCCTTTTCTCTTAGTCCGTAGAGGATGCTGGGCACCCGTCCCAGTGCGTACTGTGTCTGCAGTTATTAAATGGCCCTTAACTCCAGAACATTTATGTGGAGATGAAAACATCCAAGGAAGACTTGACCATCTTCCTTGGATGTTTTCCCCCTGTGTGACTGCTCTTCAGCCTCAGAGGGTTGCATCCGTGGTCCCTAGGATCCCGTCCTGGATCCCGAACCATCGCCCCTCTAGGTGGTGAGAACTGTGCAGCCACCAATGGAGTGAGATTCTGGTCTTGGAAGACAGGATTATCCTCCGGTGCATGTGTAGGTGGGATCCGGACCACTTGTCCAACAGGTCCCACTGGAACACTCTGGCATGGAACCTGCCAAACTGAATGGCCTCGTAGGCCGCAACCATCTTCCCCAGCAACTGAATGCAATGATGGATTAACACTCTTGCTGGTTTCAGAATTTGTTTGACCAGACTCTGGATCTCCAGAGCCTTTCCACTAGAAGAAAACCTCTTCTGTGTCCAGTATCACTCCCAAAAACAACAACCGCGTCATTGGGACCAACTGCGATTTTGGCAAGTTTAGGAGCCAACCATGTTGTTGAAGAACTGTCAGGGAGAGTAGATGTTTTGCACCAACTGGTCCCTGGATCTCGCCTTTATCAGGAGATCATCCAAGTACGGGATAATTGTGACTCCTTGCTTGCGAAGGAGAACCATCATTTCCGCCATCACCCTGGTGAAAATCCTCGGAGCCGTGGACAGACCAAACGGCAACGTCTGAAATTGGTAATGACAATCCTGAATTGCAAACCTCAGGTAGCTTGATGCAGTGGCTAAATGGGAACATATAAGTAGGCATCCTTTATGTCTACCAAAACCATGAAATCTCCTTTATCCCCCGGACTGGAGATCACTACCCTGAGAGATTCCATCTTGAAATTGAATTTCTTTAGGTAGAAATTAAGGGATTTCAGATTTCAGATTGGTCTGACTGAGCCGTCCGGCTTCGGGACCACGAAGAGGCTTGAATAAAAACCTTCTCCCTGCTGACTAAGGCTGATTTGAACAATCGGTGAGGGGGAACGTCTTGAAACCCCAGTTTGTACCCTTGGGACACTATTTGTAAAACCCACGAGTCCAGGTCCGAATGAATCCAGAACTGACTGAAGAGTTTTAGACGTGCCCCCCACTGGTGCGGGCTCCTGCAAGAGAGCCCCAGCGTCATGCAGTGGATTTGGCAAAAGCAGAGGACGATCTCTGCTCCTGCGATCTTGAAGAGGCTACAGACCTCTTCCCTCTTTTCCTTCCTCTACCTGCAAAGAAAGGGGAATCTTAACTTCTTGCATATCTATTGGGCCAAAATGACTGCGTCAGATAATGATGCGTCTTCATCCGTTGAGAGGGAACATAGGGCAAGAAGGATGACTTACCTGCGGGAGCTGCCGAGATCAAATCAACTAGGCCGTCGCCAAACAAGGCTTCACCTTCATAGGGAAGAGACTCCCTTTCTTCTTGGAGTCAGCATCAGCATTCCCTTGGTGAATCCACAATGCCCTCCTATCCGAGACTGCCATGAAATTGGCCCGGTGTAGGATTTTTAAATATGTGTAGTTTACTGTATGCAAAGGTTTAAAACCTTTTAGGAACTGAGATCTAAGGTGTATTACATGTAGTTTAAAAAAAACAAAAAAGGTTTATTTTATGGCAGTAGTTTCCAAACTGGGGTTCTTGCACTGGTAGCATAGTTTGGTGGTCCAGGACCAATTAAAATTATTTATACTTTATTAAATTGGCAAAACCATTCCCTCACAACATAACTGAACCTGAGGATGACATGCTATAAACACAATTTACTTAATTTTATATTTTTTTCTGAATTTCTCAATAAAAAAAACTTTGGCCTAGGGGTGCCGTGAAACAAATTTTGATACTCTAGGGCAGGGGTGTCAAACCCATGGGCCGCATGCCGCCCCCAATGCATCCTTTTGTGGCCCACAGGCCGGGGTCCGACAGGGGTCCTTTTGTGGCCCGATCACCTTGCTTAGAGCGAGGGCAGGAGAGTGCAGCCAGAGTCTTTGCTTTCTATGTGCGGCACCATCTTCCCGAAGAGATCACCGGGAAGATAGTGCCCCTTCCACTGGCTACAGCACAGGTATACTGGGGTGGGGTAGCAAACTGGGGGCCCCAATGGGCCCCTCCAGCAGTCCCTCTACCAAAACACGTCTTTTGGTGGTTTTGCGGTGTTGTTATAACTACATGGTGACGATACTGTAGCACAGAGATTTTCAACCATTTACAACTCACGTCACACAGAACAAGATTTAAATATTGACAAGGCACACTGAAATATAATGGTGATGCATGGTGCAGTATCGTGTCCTAGGATGTCATGTCGCAGCTTCTCCATAGGTAACGCCTGAACAGGCCCGGTGACAGGGGGGACAAAGGGGACACTTGTTCAGGGCTCCAAGTATTAAGAACAGAAATAATGGGGCCACAGTGCCAATATTGCTTTTTAAAGTGTATCCACCAACTGCTCAATTTAAGCAGGAAAACAATTAACAGGCCAACTAAACCCTCCCCCCTCCTTTTACCCCATCACTTTGTCCAGTCCCTGTGGTCCATACTGTATTGCCATTATTATGCATGTTGCTGTGCTGGCCCTTTTCTGAATGTCCCTGCCACCGCCACCGAAGAGCTGGATAGCCCAGTATGAAAACCACCTGCCGGCCTCACTGACGGTCCGAGTCAAAGGCTCCATTTTTTTTTAAAGATCCCTCTGCCAAGTTAAGGGGGGGTTGAGGGGGCCCCAGAGATATCAGTGTACTGGGCCCCGAGATTTCTGTTGCTGGCCCTGACCCTCAGGGGCGTATCTACCCCTTGGCCAGGATGGCACTTGCCAGGGGCACCATCCAGCTGTGCCAACCGTGGCTAAGGGATAGAGTTCTGCAGTCTCGAAAGGGCGCTATGGCAATCAGCGTGGGACTGACCAATTAGACGGTGAGGGAAGGATACTGAAATTGTCCCAACCCTGTTACAGTTTGAAACGCCCCTCAACTGCTGTCCACTGCTTCACTCCTAGCTCTGCCCCTTTGAAATTATTAATCCCTACCCCCCGGTAGGCGGAGTTCTCCAGGCCCATACTCAGGAGTCACCACTGCTGTACATTATGTGCCGGTTGTAGAGGCAGAGCGGGGAACATCAGAGAACGCCACAAATTACACAGTGGGCAAGGAGATGGCTGGAGACAGCTGCACAGCCATGCCTTGCAAGTTCGAGAGAGCTGTTGAATTTCAGCACTTCAAGTCAGAGCCTGCCCCCTGCTGCCCAAGCAGTCCGTGACAGTTAGTGTCGAGGAGGGGGGGATTTGTGCATGTGTGCTATCAGTGTGTGTGTGGGGGGGTGGAGGATGTGTGTGACTGTGAGGGAGCTGTCAGTGTCAGTGGGGAGAGGAGCAGGAGGGAGTTGTCAGTGTGTGGAAGTGATGAGAGTTGTCAGTACTGGGGAAATGTGTGTGTGTGTGTACTAGATTTAGGAGTGTGTGTTTGTGAGAGGTTTCAGTTGGGGAATTAGAGTTCATACAGTAATTAAATGTTTTCATATTGAGAACTACATCTCCCAGCATATACAGTGTGCTGGGGATGCTAACAAGCTTTATTTAAAAGTTTAAAAAACATTGCTTTTATGACTGCAATGGTTAAAAAGGGAGAGCTATAAATCAATTTATCAGTGAATGATCGCAGTTTGAGCTGTTACATTTTACTGAACCACCTATCCCTCCACACTCACTACCTGTCCTCAGGATACATTTACCATCCCGGCAGACGGTATACCGGCGGTCATTTGACCGATGTTGGAATCCTGACACCACTTGGGAGACTGGTGCCAGCACACAGACAGCCAACATCCCGAAGGCGAGTATTGGAGGGAGGGTTAGGACCGGGGGAGGGGGTGTTAGGGAAGGCACTAGGAGGGGGGGGGGGTTAGTCCTAGCTGCCACCCCCTGAGGGTTAGCCCTATCCGCCACCCCCCCAGAGGGTTAGGATTAGGTATCATGTGACTGCTGGAATCCCGAGCGCCGGATGCCATACCCAACCCCCTTTACTTTTTCAGGCATTTCTATCTCTCCTCTCTCTATGGTGTTCCGATTGCCCACTTTCCCTTGTGCTTTTCTCTCTCTCTCTCTCTCCTTTGTTTAGAGCATCAGTTTCTGTAGTCCACTTTATCCTTATTTTTTCCAGTGTTTCACTATCTCTCTGATGTAATGAGGATGTATGGTCTAGAGGGATCAGTAATGCATTGTACTGTATAGAGGCGTCAGGGATGTAGCGTAGGGTATAGAGGCGTCAGGGATGTAGCGTAGGTTATAGAGGCATCAGGAATGTAGCGTAGGGAATAGAGGCATCAGGGATGTAGCGTAGGGTATAGAGGCGTCAGGGATGTAGCATAGGGAATAGAGGCGTCAGGGATGTAGCGTAGGGAATAGAGGCGTCAGGGATTTAGCTTAGGGAATATAGGCATCAGGGATGTACTAGCAGGTATATAGAGGTCAGTGTACTGTATAGAGGGTAGAGATGAGCGGGTTCGGTTCCTCGGAATCCGAACCCGCCCGAACTTCAGGTTTTTTTACACGGGGCCGAGCGACTCGGATCTTCCCGCCTTGCTCGGTTAACCCGAGCGCGCCCGAACGTCATCATCCCGCTGTTGGATTCTCGCGAGGCTCGTATTCTATCGCGAGACTCGGATTCTATATAAGGAGCCGCGCGTCGCCGCCATTTTCACACGTGCATTGAGATTGATAGGGAGAGGACGTGGCTGGCGTCCTCTCCGTTTAGACTAGAGTACTAGAGAGAGACACAAATTTTGGGGAGCATATTATTAGGAGGAGTACTACTTGCTGCTGATAGTGTGACCAGTGACCACCAGTTTAATTAATCCGTTCTCTGCCTGAAAAAAAACGATACACAGTGTGACACAGTCACATACCATATCTGTGCTCAGCCCAGTGTGCTGCATTATATATAATACTGTATATCATTATCTGACTGTGCTGAGTGCTCACTGCTCACACAGCTTAATTGTGGGGGAGACTGGGGAGCAGTTATAGCAGGAGTACATATTTTAAGTACAGTGCACACTTTTGCTGCCAGAGTGCCACTGCCAGTGTGACTGACCAGTGACCACTGACCACCAGTATTGTGATTGTCTGCTGACCACCAGTATATTGTGATTGTCTGCCTGAAAAAGTTAAACACTCGTCGTGTGGTGTTTTTATAAACGCATTCTGCAGACAGTGTCCAGCAGGTCCGTCATTACATAATATATACCTGTCCGGCTGCAGTACTAGTGTGATATATATATATATATTTTAATTTTATCTCATTATCATCCAGTCTATATTAGCAGCAGACACAGTACGGTAGTCCACGGCTGTAGCTACCTCTGTGTCGGCAGTCGCTCGTCCATCCATAATTGTATACCACCTACCCGTGGTTTTTTTTTTTTTCTATCTTCTTGATACTAGTAGCTTACTTTAGGAGTCTGCAGTGCTGAGTCTGACAGACAGTGTCCAGCAGGTCCGTCATTACATAATATATACCTGTCCGGCTGCAGTACTAGTGTGATATATAATATATATATATTTTAATTTTATCTCATTATCATCCAGTCTATATTAGCAGCAGACACAGTACGGTAGTCCACGGCTGTAGCTACCTCTGTGTCGGCAGTCGCTCGTCCATCCATAATTGTATACCACCTACCCGTGGTTTTTTTTTTTATATCTTCTTGATACTAGTAGCTTACTTTAGGAGTCTGCAGTGCTGACAGACAGTGTCCAGCAGGTCCGTCATTACATAATATATACCTGTCCGGCTGCAGTACTAGTGTGATATATATATATATATATATTTTAATTTTATCTCATTATCATCCAGTCTATATTAGCAGCAGACACAGTACGGTAGTCCACGGCTGTAGCTACCTCTGTGTCGGCAGTCGCTCGTCCATCCATAATTGTATACCACCTACCCGTGGTTTTTTTTTTTTCTATCTTCTTGATACTAGTAGCTTACTTTAGGAGTCTGCAGTGCTGACAGACAGTGTCCAGCAGGTCCGTCATTACATAATATATACCTGTCCGGCTGCAGTACTAGTGTGATATATATATATATTTTAATTTTATCTCATTATCATCCAGTCTATATTAGCAGCAGACACAGTACGGTAGTCCACGGCTGTAGTTACCTCTGTGTCGGCAGTCGCTCGTCCATCCATAATTGTATACCACCTACCCGTGGTTTTTTTTTTTTCTATCTTCTTGATACTAGTAGCTTACTTTAGGAGTCTGCAGTGCTGACAGACAGTGTCCAGCAGGTCCGTCATTACATAATATATACCTGTCCGGCTGCAGTACTAGTGTGATATATATATATATATTAATTTTATCTCATTATCATCCAGTCTATATTAGCAGCAGACACAGTACGGTAGTCCACGGCTGTAGCTACCTCTGTGTCGGCAGTCGCTCGTCATCCATAAGTATACTAGTATCCATCCATCTCCATTGTTTACCTGAGGTGCCTTTTAGTTGTGCCTATTAAAATATGGAGAACAAAAATGTTGAGGTTCCAAAAATAGGGAAAGATCAAGATCGACTTCCACCTCGTGCTGAAGCTGCTGCCACTAGTCATGGCCGAGACGATGAAATGCCAGCAACGTTGTCTGCCAAGGCCGATGCCCAATGTCATAGTACAGAGCATGTAAAATCCAAAACACCAAATATCAGTAAAAAAAGGACTCAAAAATCTAAAATAAAATTGTCGGAGGAGAAGCGTAAACTTGCCAATATGCCATTTACCACACGGAGTGGCAAGGAACGGCTGAGGCCCTGGCCTATGTTCATGGCTAGTGGTTCAGCTTCACATGAGGATGGAAGCACTCAGCCTCTCGCTAGAAAAATGAAAAGACTCAAGCTGGCAAAAGCACAGCAAAGAACTGTGCGTTCTTCGAAATCCCAAATCCACAAGGAGAGTCCAATTGTGTCGGTTGCGATGCCTGACCTTCCCAACACTGGACGTGAAGAGCATGCGCCTTCCACCATTTGCACGCCCCCTGCAAGTGCTGGAAGGAGCACCCGCAGTCCAGTTCCTGATAGTCAGATTGAAGATGTCAGTGTTGAAGTACACCAGGATGAGGAGGATATGGGTGTTGCTGGCGCTGGGGAGGAAATTGACCAGGAGGATTCTGATGGTGAGGTGGTTTGTTTAAGTCAGGCACCCGGGGAGACACCTGTTGTCCGTGGGAGGAATATGGCCATTGACATGCCTGGTGAAAATACCAAAAAAATCAGCTCTTCGGTGTGGAAGTATTTCAACAGAAATGCGGACAACAGGTGTCAAGCCGTGTGATGCCTTTGTCAAGCTGTAATAAGTAGGGGTAAGGACGTTAACCACCTCGGAACATCCTCCCTTATACGTCACCTGCAGCGCATTCATAATAAGTCAGTGACAAGTTCAAAAACTTTGGGCGACAGCGGAAGCAGTCCACTGACCAGTAAATCCCTTCCTCTTGTAACCAAGCTCACGCAAACCACCCCACCAACTCCCTCAGTGTCAATTTCCTCCTTCCCCAGGAATGCCAATAGTCCTGCAGGCCATGTCACTGGCAATTCTGACGAGTCCTCTCCTGCCTGGGATTCCTCCGATGCATCCTTGCGTGTAACGCCTACTGCTGCTGGCGCTGCTGTTGTTGCTGCTGGGAGTCGATGGTCATCCCAGAGGGGAAGTCGTAAGCCCACTTTTACTACTTCCACCAAGCAATTGACTGTCCAACAGTCCTTTGCGAGGAAGATTAAATATCACAGCAGTCATCCTGTTGCAAAGCGGATAACTGAGGCCTTGACAACTATGTTGGTGTTAGACGTGCGTCCGGTATCCGCCGTTAGTTCACAGGGAACTAGACAATTTCTTGAGGTAGTGTGCCCCCGTTACCAAATACCATCTAGGTTCCACTTCTCTAGGCAGGCGATACCGAGAATGTACACGGACGTCAGAAAAAGACTCACCAGTGTCCTAAAAAATGCAGTTGTACCCAATGTCCACTTAACCACGGACATGTGGACAAGTGGAGCAGGGCAGGGTCAGGACTATATGACTGTGACAGCCCACTGGGTAGATGTATGGACTCCCGCCGCAAGAACAGCAGCGGCGGCACCAGTAGCAGCATCTCGCAAACGCCAACTCTTTCCTAGGCAGGCTACGCTTTGTATCACCGGTTTCCAGAATACGCACACAGCTGAAAACCTCTTACGGCAACTGAGGAAGATCATCGCGGAATGGCTTACCCCAATTGGACTCTCCTGTGGATTTGTGGCATCGGACAACGCCAGCAATATTGTGTGTGCATTAAATATGGGCAAATTCCAGCACGTCCCATGTTTTGCACATACCTTGAATTTGGTGGTGCAGAATTATTTAAAAAACGAGAGGGGCGTGCAAGAGATGCTGTCGGTGGCCAGAAGAATTGCGGGACACTTTCGGCGTACAGGCACCACGTACAGAAGACTGGAGCAACACCAAAAACGCCTGAACCTGCCCTGCCATCATCTGAAGCAAGAAGTGGTAACGAGGTGGAATTCAACCCTATATATGCTTCAGAGGTTGGAGGAGCAGCAAAAGGCCATTCAAGCCTATACAATTGAGCACGATATAGGAGGTGGAATGCACCTGTCTCAAGCGCAGTGGAGAATGATTTCAACGTTGTGCAAGGTTCTGCTGCCCTTTGAACTTGCCACACGTGAAGTCAGTTCGGACACTGCCAGCCTGAGTCAGGTCATTCCCCTCATCAGGCTTTTGCAGAAGAAGCTGGAGACATTGAAGGAGGAGCTAACACAGAGCGATTCCGCTAGGCATGTGGGACTTGTGGATGGAGCCCTTAATTCGCTTAACAAGGATTCACGGGTGGTCAATCCGTTGAAATCAGAGCACTACATTTTGGCCACCGTGCTCGATCCTAGATTTAAAACCTACCTTGGATCTCTCTTTCCGGCACACACAAGTCTGCTGGGGTTCAAAGACCTGCTGGTGAGAAAATTGTCAAGTCAAGCGGAACGCGACCTGTCAACATCTCCTCCTTCACATTCTCCTGCAACTGGGGGTGCGAGGAAAAGGCTCAGAATTCCGAGCCCACCCGCTGGCGGTGATGCAGGGCAGTCTGGAGCGACTGCTGATGCTGACATCTGGTCCGGACTGAAGGACCTGACAACGATTACGGAGTCGGACATGTCGTCTACTGGCACTGCATATGATTCTCTCCCCATTGAAAGAATGGTGGAGGATTATATGAGTGACCGCATCCAAGTAGGCACGTCAGACAGTCCGTACTTATACTGGCAGGAAAAAGAGGCAATTTGGAGGCCCTTGCACAAACTGGCTTTATTCTACCTAAGTTGCCCTCCCACAAGTGTGTACTCCGAAAGAGTGTTTAGTGCCGCCGCTCACCTTGTCAGCAATCGGCGTACGAGGTTACTTCCAGAAAATGTGGAGAAGATGATGTTCATTAAAATGAATTATAATCAATTCCTCCGTGGAGACATTGACCAGCAGCAATTGCCTCCACAAAGTACACAGGGAGCTGAGATGGTGGATTCCAGTGGGGACGAATTGATAATCTGTGAGGAGGGGGATGTACACGGTGATATATCGGAGGATGATGATGAGGTGGACATCTTGCCTCTGTAGAGCCAGTTTGTGCAAGGAGAGATTAATTGCTTCTTTTTTGGTGGGGGTCCAAACCAACCCGTCATTTCAGTCACAGTCGTGTGGCAGACCCTGTCACTGAAATGATGGGTTGGTTAAAGTGTGCATGTCCTGTTTATACAACATAAGGGTAAGTGGGAGGGCCCAAGGACAATTCCATCTTGCACCTCTTTTTTCTTTCATTTTTCTTTGCGTCATGTGCTGTTTGGGGAGTATTTTTTTGAAGGGCCATCCTGCGTGACACTGCAGTGCCACTCCTAGATGGGCCAGGTGTTTGTGTCGGCCACTAGGGTCGCTTATCTTACTCACACAGCTACCTCATTGCGCCTCTTTTTTTCTTTGCGTCATGTGCTGTTTGGGGAGTGTTTTTTGGAAGGGCCATCCTGCGTGACACTGCAGTGCCACTCCTAGATGGGCCAGGTGTTTGTGTCGGCCACTAGGGTCGCTTATCTTACTCACACAGCTACCTCATTGCGCCTCTTTTTTTCTTTGCGTCATGTGCTGTTTGGGGAGTGTTTTTTGGAAGGGCCATCCTGCGTGACACTGCAGTGCCACTCCTAGATGGGCCAGGTGTTTGTGTCGGCCGCTAGGGTCGCTTAGCTTACTCACACAGCTACCTCATTGCGCCTCTTTTTTTCTTTGCATCATGTGCTGTTTGGGGAGTGTTTTTTGGAAGGGCCATCCTGCGTGACACTGCAGTGCCACTCCTAGATGGGCCAGGTGTTTGTGTCGGCCACTAGGGTCGCTTAGCTTAGTCATCCAGCGACCTCGGTGCAAATTTTAGGACTAAAAATAATATTGTGAGGTGTGAGGCGTTCAGAATAGACTGAAAATGAGTGGAAATTATGGTTTTTGAGGTTAATAATACTTTGGGATCAAAATGACCCCCAAATTCTATGATTTAAGCTGTTTTTTAGTGTTTTTTGAAAAAAACACCCGAATCCAAAACACACCCGAATCCGACAAAAAAAATTCGGTGAGGTTTTGCCAAAACGCGGTCGAACCCAAAACACGGCCGCGGAACCGAACCCAAAACCAAAACACAAAACCCGAAAAATTTCAAGTGCACATCTCTAAAGGGGTCAGTAATGCAGTGATGGTTATAGAAAGGTCAGTGATGTAGTGTAGGGTATAGAGGGGTCAGTTATGTAGTGTGGGGTAAAGAGGGGTCAGTAAAGATACTAAGCTGAAGTACTTAGAACACTTCTTGAATTAATACACAACCTACAAGAAAAAGTATGCAACATGGGTGAAAAGGCAAATGTCAGAGGTCTGATACAAGTGACCAGCTCCACACCTTGCACCACATAGCGTTATGTTAAACTGGGATATGTTCTTTTTTGGTGTGTGTGTGTGTGTGTGTGTGTGTGTGTGTGTGTATGTATGTGTGTGTGTATGTGGGGGGGGGGGGGGGTGCCAAAGGAAATTTTTGCCATTGGCTCCTTTGGTCTAGAACCAGCCCTGATCACAAAATATTTTTGTCTGAGCAGACTGGACACTGATCAGCGTTGCCTCATTCTCAGCCCCCCGCCCAGCCTCTGCTGCCAACAGACTGCTATTAGCTAGTTAACCTTCTGCCTTCCCTATCTATGACACAGACTGCTGCTAATGCTACCAGAATGTTCCCAGTGGCTTCACACCAACAGTGAATCCCAGCCGATGATGTAGGGCAGCGTGTGGGGGAGGGGGTCAGTTGCTGTGGCTCCAACATGGTAACCGCCAATGGACTGCAATGCTTTATCGAAAGGGGGGGCGCCAGTCCCTTACTTTGCCAGGGGCGCTTGGACCCCTAGCTACACCTCAGAGATAGTGGGTGACTAAAGCAGGGGTGACTGGTATAGTGGGTGACTGAGGCAGGGGTCGCAGGTATAGTGGTTAACTGAGGCAGCGGTGACTGGGAGATAGTGGGTAACTGGGGCAGGGGTGACAGGGAAAGTGTGTGACTCAGGCAGGGGTGATAGGGAGATAGTGGGCAGCAGATCACTGCCTCGCTGACAGCAGCACATCCCTGCTTCACTGACAGCAGCACATCCCTGCCTCATTGACAGCAGCACATACCTGCCTCACTTATAGCAGCACATCCCTGCCTCACTGGCAGCAGCAGATCACTGCTTCACTGACAGCAGCACATCCCTGCCTCACTGGCAGCAGCAGATCCCTGCCTTACTGACAGCTGTATATAGGGCCTAATTCAGACCTGATCTCTGCTGTGCATATTCACACAACAGGAGATCAGGTCTGAAGTGTGTGTGTGTGTGTGTGTGTGTGTGCTGGTGCCGCAGTGCACCGGCACATGCCAGAGATGCGATCAGCATCTCTGCCCAGTGAGCGCCTCTGCCAACACATACTTATCTTGCATATGAGATCTCTTGATCATGAAGATAGTTCTCACAGGGTGAGGTTCATCCATTACATTTTAAAGTAGGAAGGTACAAATTACATATTCAAATTACATATATGTGCTGGATTCAAATGTTTTCCCCCCTTCCTTTCTCAATTGTGCCCATCAGCAGCTATTCTAATGTTGCTGCCAATGGGTGTGACACATTCATTTCTTCTGTGGGGTACACTGGACTCCACAAGGATTCACATTGGGGTGTAGAGTAGGATCTTGATCTGAGGCACCAACAGGCTCAAAGCTTTTGACTGTTCCCAAGATGCTCAGCGCCCCCTGCTCTATAACCTTGCTTCCATGAACAGGGAGCTCAGTTTGTAGTTGGTGCCTTCAGGAGCTGGACACTTAACAGGGGGCTGCCTCAGGCAGCCTATACTTAGCTATTAATTTTGACAAGAAAAGAAGAACTTTTTTTATAAGAATGTACAAGGGCTGCAGCAGGCTAGGTCTAATAGACATCTTTACTGCAGCTCCATCACTCCCAGCGGCGCAGTATACTCCCGTGCCCTGGTTGCTGGGTCACTGCAGCGGAGGCTCCGGTTTCTTCCTAAGGTCAGTCACACACACACCGCCCTCCGGGATCACGAGGCCGCTGATGAAAGGGAGGTAAGGGGTTTCTGTGCCCACACTATACCGTGATCCAGCGTGGCAGTAGGGGGCGGGCCGTGTGCGCACTGGCTTGGACACTGATTACTGGGCAGTCGCTCCACTAGCCACCAGGGACAGTTAAGGAGCACAGCTCTGGGGGGTTTTCTCCTATATTAACCCCATTTTGTACTACCTGCAGTGCATTGTGATAGGTAATAGAGCCTGATTCAGGTTGGATTGCAATCACAATAAGCAATCCAACTGCAAAAATTGCTAAGAGCATACGCATGCGCCTGCATTTTCTGTGACTGTCAATCGGTGCGGGGGGGGGGGGGTCAGCAACACTCCATTTCAAAGTCGGAGATGGAGCGGTGCGGGGGCAGGGCTTCAACGGAGAAACAGGAGGCGTGGTCAGAGCGGCTGCATGACATCACATGCAGCCGTTGCGATCACAGAAATGGTGGCGGCTTCCTGCGCACACGTACAGTCTGCACCAACAGCAGGCTAACCCATTTTTTATGATCACGCTGAACTGCACTGAGACTGCAATTTCAGCGTGGTCAAGAAGGGAGGCGGCATGCTGGGTGGCCATGCCCTGTGATGGGTGGCCCCAGCATGCGAACCAAAGGATTGCAAATTCTGTTACTTAGCAGAATTTGCAATCCATACTGAATTAGACCATTGATTACAAAATTGTAAACAATATTTGAAGTTTTTCTTCAGGGACTAACACAAAAGATGCTTGGGGCTACTAACACATGGGTAAGCCACGTAAAGCTTCCCATGGGTCAGTGGCATCACAACGGGGTTGCGGCACACACCCGAGTGTCACCCGCCAAGGGGGGTGACACCAAAGTGCCGGCTCTTCTTCAGTGACAGAATATGGGTGTTTCACTGTGACATTACGTGCAACACCCAGTTTCTGTCACTGTGCAGGAGCCAGCACCACTCACACACTAGTCCCCGGGTACAGCCCCCAACCCCCGGGATACCCGCAGCAACAAAATGGTGATTCAGGCCACACCCCTACCTATGAGACCATGCCTCCTTTTTACCATTGCGCTGCTTATCTGCGCGCACTGCATTACAATCTCCCTCGCCGCCTCTCTGGGTGTCACCAGTGATAGTGACACCTCTGCCATGCTTGTAGCAGCTGGTCCTAAGATCTACGCCTCCAGCCCTGAGTGTTTTCCCTTGTGACTTGTTGATCATCATAGCGAAGCAGATGCTTACAGAAAACTGCAGGGGCTTAGATTGAAAAGAAAAACATTGACGAACCCATCATTTCAGCGACAGGGTCTGCCACACGACTGACTGAAATGACTGGTTGGTTTGGGCCCCCACCAAAAAAGAATCAATCAATCTCTCCTTGCACAAACTGGCTCTACAGAGGCAAGATGTCCACCTCATCATCCTCCGATTCCTCACCCCTTTCACTGTGTACATCCCCCTCCTCACAGATTATTAATTCGTCCCCACTGGAATCCACCATCTCAGATCCCTGTGTACTTTCTGGAGGCAATTGCTGGTGAATGTCTCCACGGAGGAATTGATTATAATTAATTTTGATGATCATCATCTTCTCCACATTTTCTGGAAGCAACCTTGTACGCCGATTGCTGACAAGGTGAGCGGCCGCACTAAACACTCTTTCGGAGTACACACTGGAGGGAGGGCAACTTAGGTAGAATAAAGCCAGTTTGTGCAAGGGCCTCCAAATTGCCTCTTTTTCTCCACCATTCTTTCAAAGGTGACAGAATCATATGCAGTGACAGTAGACGACATGTCAGTAATCGTTGCCAGGTCCTTCAGTCTGGACCAGATGTCAGCACTCACTCCAGACTGCCCTGCATCACCGCCAGCGGGTGGGCTCGGAATTCTTAGCCTTTTCCTCGCACCCCCAGTTGCGGGAGAATGTGAAGGAGGAGCTGTTGACGGGTCACGTTCCGCTTGACTTGACAATTTTCTCACCAGCAGGTCTTTGAACCTCTGCAGACTTGTGTCTGCCGGAAAGAGAGATACAATGTAGGTTTTAAATCTAGGATCGAGCACGGCGGCCAAAATGTAGTGCTCTGATTTCAACAGATTGAATCCTGGTTAAGCAAATTAAGGGCTCCATCCACAAGTCCCACATGCCTAGTTGAATCGCTCTGTTTTAGCTCCTCCTTCAATGTCTCCAGCTTCTTCTGCAAAAGCCTGATGAGGGGAATGACCTGACTCAGGCTGGCAGTGTCTGAACTGACTTCACGTGTGGAAAGTTCAAAGGGTTGCAGAACCTTGCACAACGTTGAAATCATTCTCCACTGCGCTTGAGTCAGGTGCATTCCCCCTCCTTTGCCTATATCGTGGGCAGATGTATAGGCTTGAATGGCCTTTTGCTGCTCCTCCATCCTCTGAAGCATATAGAGGGTTGAATTCCACCTCGTTACCACCTCTTGCTTCAGATGATGGCAGGGCAGGTTCAGGAATGTTTGGTGGTGCTCCAGTCTTCGGCATGCGGTGGCTGAAGGCAGAAAGTGGCCCGCAATTCTTCGGGCCACCGACAGCATCTCTTGCACGCCCCTGTCGTTTTTTAAATAATTCTGCACCACCAAGTTCAATGTATGTGCAAAACATGGGACATGCTGGAATTTGCCCAGATGTAATGCACGCACAATATTGGTGGCGTTGTCCGATGTCACAAATCCCCAGGAGAGTTCAATTGGGGTAAGCCATTCTGCGATGATGTTCCTCAGTTTCCGTAAGAGGTTGTCAGCTGTGTGCCTCTTATGGAAAGCGGTGATACAAAGCGTAGCCTGCCTAGGAACGAGTTGGCAATTGCGAGATGCTGCTACTGGTGCCGCCGCTGCTGTTCTTGCTGCGGGAGGCAATACATCTACCCAGTGGGCTGTCACAGTCATATAGTCCTGAGTCTGCCCTGCTCCACTTAACCACAGACAAGTGGACATTGGGTACAACTGCATTTTTTAGGACACTGGTGACTCTTTTTCTGAGGTCTGTGTACATTTTCGGTATCGCCTGCCTAGAGAAATGGAACCTAGAGGGTATTTGGTACCGGGGACACAGTACCTCAATCAAGTCTCTAGTTGCCTCTAAATTAACGATGGATACCGGAACCACGTTTCTCACCACCCAGACCTGAGTTATCCGCTTTGCAGCAGGATGACTGCTGTGATATTTCATCTTCCTCGCAAAGGACTGTTGGACAGTCAATTGCTTACTGGAAGAAGTACAAGTGGTCTTCCGACTTCCCCTCTGGGATGACGATCGACTCCCAGCAGCAACAACAGCAGCGCCAGCAGCAGTAGGCGTTACACTTAAGGATGCATCGGAGGAATCCCAGGCAGGAGAGGACTCGTCAGACTTGCCAGTGACATGGCCTGCAGGACTATTGGCTCTCCTGTCTAAGGAGGAAATTGACACTGAGGGAGTTGGTGGTGTGGTTTGCAGGAGCTTTGTTACAAGAGGAAGGGATTTAGTGGTTAGTGGACTGCTTCCGCTGTCATCCAAAGTTTTTGAACTTGTCACTGACTTATGATGAATGCGCTGCAGGTGACGTATAAGGGAGGATGTTCCGAGGTGTTTAACGTCCTTAGCCCTACTTATTACAGCTTGACAAAGGCAACACACGGCTTGACACCTGTTGTCCGCATTTGTGTACAGGATGCATACCTTCATGTCCCCATTTATCCACCTCATCAGGCGTAACTCAGATTTGCGGTACAGGACTGTCATTGCCAATTTCAGACGTTGCTGTTTGGTCTCTCCATGGCCCTGAGAATTTTCACCAAGGTAATGGCGGAAATGATGGTGCTCCTGTGCAAGCAAGGTGTCACAATTATCCCGTACTTGGGCGATCTCATAAAAGCAAGATCAAGAGAGCAGTTGCTGAACAGCGTATCACTTTCACTGAAAGTGTTACAGCAACACGGCTGGATTCTCAATATCCCGAAGTCGCAGTTGATTCCTACTACTCGTCTGTCTTTCTTGGGCATGATTCTGGACACAGACCAGAAGAGGGTTTATCTCCTGATAGAAAAGGCCCAGGAACTCATGACTCTTGTCAGGAACCTATTGAAACCAAAACAGGTGTCAGTGCATCACTGCACTCGAGTCCTGGGAAAGATGGTGGCATCATACGAGGCCATTCCATTCGGCAGGTTCCATGCGAGGACTTTCCAATGGGACCTACTGGACAAGTGGTCCGGGTCACATTTACAGATGCATTGGTTGATCACCCTGTCCCCCAGGGTCAGGGTATCACTCTTGTGGTGGCTGCAGAGTGCTCACCTTCTCGAGGGACGCAGATTCAGCATTCAGGGCTGGATCCTGGTGACCACAGACGCAAGCCTCCAAGGTTGGGGAGCAGTCACACAGGGAAGAAATTTCCAAGGTCTTTGGTCAAGTCAAGAGACTTGTCTTCACATCAACATCCTGGAACTAAGGGCCATATACAATGCCCTACGTCAAGCGGAGACCTTACTTTGCGACCAACCGGTTCTGATCCAGTCAGACAACGTCACCGCAGTGGCTCATGTAAACCGCCAAGGCGGCACAAGAAGCAGAGTGGCGATGGCACAAGCCACCAGAATTCTTTGCTGGGTGGAGAATCACGCAAGCGCACTGTCAGCAGTGTTCATTCCGGGAGTGGACAACTGGGAAGCAGACATCCTCAGCAGACACGACCTACATCCGGGAGAGTGGGGACTTCATCAGGAAGTCTTTGCACAGATTACAAGTCGGTGGGAACTGCCACAGATAGACATGATGCCGTCCCGGCTCAACAAAAAGCTACAGAGGTATTGCGCAAGGTCAAGAGACCCTCAGGCAGTAGCTGTAGACGCCCTAGTGACACCGTGGGTGTTCCGGTCGGTCTATGTATTTCCTCCTCTTCCTCTCATACCCAAGGTGTTGAGGATAATAAGACAAAGAGGAGTGAGAACAATCCTCATTGTTCCAGATTGGCCACGGAGGACCTGGTATCCGGATCTGCAGGAAATGCTCACAGAAGATCTGTGGCCTCTCCCTCTAAGACAGGACCTGTTGCATCAGGGGCCCTGTCTGTTCCAAGACTTACCGCGGCTGCGTTTGACGGCATGGCGGTTGAATGCCGGATCCTAGCATTCCGGTTGAGGTCATCCCTACGCTGATAAAGGCTAGGAAGGATGTAACGTTAAAACATTACACCGTATATGGCGAAATTATGTTTCTTGGTGTGAGGCCAGGAATGCTCCTACGGAAGAATTCCATCTGGGCCGTTTCCTTCACTTCCTACAAACTGGAGTGAATTTGGGCCTAAAATTAGGCTCTATTAAGGTCCAGATTTCGGCCTTATCCATTTTCTTTCAAAAAGAATTGGCTTCTCTTCCAGAAGTTCAGACTTTTGTAAAAGGAGTGCTGCATATTCAGCCTCCTTTTGTGCCTCCGGTGGCACCTTGGGACCTTAACGTGGTGTTAAGTTTTCTAAAATTACACTGGTTTGAACCACTTAAAACAGTGGAGTTAAAATATCTCACATGGAAGGTGGTCATGTTATTAGCCTTGGCTTCGGCTAGGCGAGTGTCGGAATTAGCGGCTTTGTCACATAAAAGCCCATATTTGGTATTCCATGTGGATAGAGCGGAATTGCAGACCCGTCCTCAATTCCTACCAAAAGTGGTCTCATCTTTTCATATGAACCAACCTATTGTGGTGCCTGTGGCTACGCGTGACTTGGAGGATTCCGAGTTACTTGATGTGGTTAGGGCTTTGAAAATTTACGTGGCCAGGACGGCTAGAGTCAGGAAAACTGAAGCGCTGTTTGTCCTGTATGCAACCAACAAGATTGGTGCCCCTGCTTCAAAGCAGGCTATTGCTCGCCGGATTTGTAACACGATTCAGCAAGCGCATTCTATGGCTGGATTGCAGTTACTGAAATCGGTCAAGGCCCATTCCACGAGGAAAGTGGGCTCTTCTTGGGCGGCTGCCCGAGGGGTCTCGGCACTACAACTGTGTCAAGCTGCTACTTGGTCGGGTTCACACACCTTTGCAAAATACTATAAGTTTGATACCCTGGCTGAGGAGGAACTCATGTTTGCTCAATCGGTGCTGCAGAGTCATCCGCACTCTCCCGCCCGTTTTGGAGCATTGGTATAATCCCCATGGTCCTTACGGAGTCCCCAGCATCCTCTAGGACGTTAGAGAAAATAAGATTTTAAACCTACTGGTAAATCTTTTTCTCGTAGTCCGTAGAGGATGCTGGGCGCCCGTCCCAAGTGCGGACTACTTCTGCAATACTTGTATATAGTTATTGCTTCAATAAGGGTTATGTTATAGTTGCATCGGTCCTGCACTGATGCTATGTTGTTTTTTCATACTGATAACTTTGTAGTTTATCACAAGTTATACGGTGTGATTGGTGTGGCTGGTATGAATCTTGCCCTGGATTAACAAAATCCTTTCCTCATACTGTCCGTCTCCTCTGGGCACAGTTTCTCTAACTGTGGCATAGAGGGAGGAGCAAGTGCACACCCAGAACTAAAGTCTTTCTTAAAGTGCCCATGTCTCCTGTGGAGCCCGTCTATCCCCATGGTCCTTACGGAGTCCCCAGCATCCTCTACGGACTACGAGAAAAAGATTTACCGGTAGGTTTAAAATCTTATTTTCTACTTTATTCTTTTCTATCCTAGTTTATTACGACCAACTCTCATCCAAGGAGTTTGATATTCTACTACCTGCATGCAATTTAAATTGCTTAAATTGTTTATATGGTTGATTTGTCCTTCACAATCCATAATCTGCAACTTGGATGTACTTGTGTCATTGAAAATCTTATAATAAAAATGTATATACAGATACTCAACCTGTATATTGAAAAAAAAAAAAGTTATAAGACATATGCATTCAATATTTGAAGAAACAAAATAAAATAAAGCTATCTATTGGGTTTCACTAACAAGCACATTGGAAGACTTGACTACTGTTAAAAGACATGCATTACATGGTATAGAGCCACAAACCACAATGTAGTAAAATAAAAACAAACTTACATGTGTATCAAACCTATGTGAGGCTTACATTGATAGTGCAAGATCAACACTCTATCAACTGTGCAAACTAGACTGCACATAAATGCCATAAAATTTATCTGAGATTTTAGTAAATAAGGCCCGTTGCTGTCCGGGTCACGCAGCCGTCACGGCCCGCCCCCATACGGTCTGGTCATGTCTGCGTTGTCCTGACTGTGCCCCCAAAATGGCGGCACAACGCCGCTGGCCCGACTCCTCCTGCCCAGTGACCGCCTCTGCCTGTCAATCAGGCAGAGGCGCTCACTGGGCAGAGATGCTGATCGCATCTCTGGCATGTGCCGGTGCACTGCGGCACCAGCACACACGCACTTCAGACCTGATCTCCTGTTGTGTGAATATGCACAGCAGGGATCAGGTCTGAATTAGGCCCTATATACAGCTGTCAGTAAGGCAGGGATGTGCTGCTGCCAGTGAGGCAGGGATGTGCTGCTGGTAGTGAAGCAGTGATGTGCTGCTGTCAGCGAAGCAGTGCTGTGCTGCTGTCAGCGAGACAGGGATGTGCTGCTGTCAGCGAGGCAGGGATGTGCTGCTGTCAGCGAGGCAGGGATGTGCTGCTGTCAGCGAAGCAGGGATGTGCTGCTGTCAGCGAAGCAGGGATGTGCTGCTGTCAGCGAGGCAGGGATGTGCTGCTGTCAGCGAGGCAGGGATGTGCTGCTGTCAGCGAGGCAGGGATGTGCTGCTATAAGTGAGGTAGGGATGTGCTGCTGTCATTGAAGCAGGAATGTGCTGCTGCAGTGAGGCAGAGATATGCAGCCCACTATCTCCCTATCACCCCTGCCTGAGTCACACACTTTCCCTGTCACCCCTGCCTCAGTTACCCACTATCTCCCAGTCACCGCTGCCTCAGTCAACCACTATATCTGCGATCCCTGCCTCAGTCACCCACTATACCAGTCACCCCTGCTTTAGTCACCCACTGTCACCCTATCACCCCTGCTTCAGTCACCCACTATCCCTGTCAACCCTGCCTCAGTCACCCACTATCTCCCAGTCACCCCTGCCTCAGTCAGCCACTATCCCTGTCACCCCTGCCTCAGTCTCTTACTGTCCCTGTCACCCCTGCCACAGTCATCCACTATCTCCCTATCACCCCTGCCTTAGTCATTTATTATACCTGTCACCCACTTTCTTCCCATACTTACCCAACCCCTTCCTATCACCCCTCCCTCAGTAACCCACTATCTCCCTGTCACCCACTATCTCCCAGTCACCCCGGCCTCAGTCACCCACTATCTCCCACTCATACATGCTTCAGTCACCCACTATCTCCCAGTCATCCCTGCCTCAGTCACCTACTGACACCAGTGCAGACATTTCTGCTGCGGCCTCTCCACTCTCCAGCGTGAACGTCCTGACGACTGAGGAAATCCGCTTCCTAGTTGAGGACTCCGGGAATGAACACTGCCGATATTGCTGTCAGATGACTTTCTACCCAACGGAGGATTTTTGATACTTCCAGCTTTGCCATGCAGTTTCGAGTGCCGCCTTGATGATTTGTGTACACTACCGTGGTGGCGTTGTCAGATTGTACTTGAACAGGCCTGTTCTGTACTAGAGGCAGGGCCAGTGTCAATTAATTGAACACTGCCTGCAATTCCAGAATGTATATCAGGAGGAGAGATTCCTCCCTGGTCCACCGACCCTGGAGAAAGTGTTGCTCCAACACCATGGCCCAGCCCAAAAGACTGGCATCCATTGTCAGGAGGACACAGTTGGAGATCCAGAAGGGATGGCCCCTGCTCAACTGTTGGTCCTGTAGCCACCAGCTCAGTGTCAGACGAACCTCCGGAGACAAGGAGATCATTTGAGACATCATCCGATGAGGCAGGCCGTCCCACTTGGAGAGGATTAACCTCTGCAGAGGGCGGTAATGAAATTGAGCGTACTCTACCATATCGAAAGCCGACACCATGAGGTCTAGTACTTGCATCGCCGTGTGTATCAACACTCTTGGGCGAGAGAGGACGATACTGTCCTGAATTTTCAGGACTTTCTCTGGAGACAGAAACAATTGTTGGCTGTGTGTGTCCAGCAGTGCCCCTAGGTGCACAATGTTCCGAGCAGGGACCAGCGAGGACTTTTTTCAGTTGATGAGCCACCCGTGGACTTTTAGGAATTGGACCGCCAGTTCCAGATAACTGTGGAGAACCTCTTGGGAGTTCACCAGGATCAGCAAGTCGTCCAGATTTGGCAGGATCCTGATTCTCTGATGGTGAAGGGTCGTCATCACGGCCATGACCTTGGTGAATATCCGAGGTGCCGTGGCCAAACCAGAAGGCAGGACTTGAAATCCAAAAACAAACCAGGCACAACACTGCTTAGCTTCCATCATCAGATGAGATTGGACCAGTGGCGTAACTACTGCCCCCGCAGTCCTCGCGGTGGCTTGGGGGCGAGGGGCTGCGGGGGCGCCACTGATTTACAGCAGACTGACATGCGGATGAGCGTCCGCATGTCAGTCTGCAGTCTCCTTCCCTCCGCCGCTTTTTGGAGGGACACGGAGGGCACACAGCGCGCCTCCCTGTGTCCCTCCTGCTGCATCATCTCCGGCGGCCGCGGGTCTAATAGGGGGAAGTGCCGTCCGTGAGCTCTAATTGGCTCACGAACCGGCACTTCCCCCTATTAGACCCGCGGCCGCCGGAGATGATGCAGCAGGAGGGACACAGGAGAGACGAGCTGTGCCCTCCGTGTCCCTCCAAAAAGCGACGGCGGGGGGGGGGGGGGTAAATATCTGGCACTGGGGGCATATATGGCACGGGGGGGGAGGGAGGAATATCTGGCACTGGGGCATTTCTGGCACTGGGGGGAATATCTGGCACTGGGGGCATATCTGGCACTGGGGGGGATATCTGGCACTGGGGCATATATGGCACTGGGGGGGAATATCTGGCACTGGGGGCATATATGGCACTGGGGGGGTATCTGGCACTGGGGGCATATATGGCACGGGGGGCATATATGGCACTGGGGGGAATATCTGGCACTGGGGGCATATATGGCACTGGGGGGGAATATCTGGCACTGGGGGCATATGTGTACCTGGCACATGGGGGGGACGACTATATTTGGCACTGGGGCATGTAAGTACCTGGCACCGTGGGGGAATATCTGGCACTGGGGACATATGTGGCACTGGGAGCACAGCCCTAGCAACAAGGACTACATCCTAGCAACGAGCATGACACCCAGTGCATGAAACATCTGGCAACGAGCATGACACCCAGTGCATGAAACACCTGGCAACGAGCATGACACCCAGTGCATGAAACCCCTGGCAACGAGCATGACACCCTGAGCATGAAAACCCCTGGCACCGTGCATGGAACCAAGAGCATGAAACCCCTGGCAACGAGCATGACACCCAGTGCATGAAACCCCTGACAACGAGCAGGTAATTGAAAAGTAATTAGAAGCCTTACTGTAGGACTTAATGTGTAATGGGCATTACGGTGTGTGGCATAATGTATCACGGACATTGCGGTGTGTGTCATAATGTGTCGCAGGCATTACGGTGTATGGTATACTATATCGCGGGCATTGTGATATGTGGTATAATGTCTCAGGGTCATTGCAGTGTGTGGCATAATGTATCACGGACATTGCGGTGTGTGTCATAATGTGTCAGGCATTACGGTGTGTGGTATACTATATCACGGGCATTGTGGTATGTGGTATAATGTCTCAGGGTCATTGCAGTGTGGCATAATACATAACGGGCATTGCGATGTGTGGCATAGGGTATAACGGGCAGGGCATTGCGGTATGTGTCACAGGCATTACGGTGTATGGTATACTATATCACGGGCATTGTGGTATAATGTCTCAAGGTCATTGCAGTGTGTGGCATAATGTGTCACAGGCATTGTATGTGCTATAATGTATCGGGCATTGCAGTGTGTGGCATAATGTATCACGGACATTGCGGTGTGTGTCATAATGTGTCACAGACATTGTATGTGCTATAATGTATCAGGGGCATTGCAGTGTGTAGCATAATGTATAACGGGCATTGCGATTCCTGTCATAATGTGTCACAAGCATTACGGTGTGTGGCATAATGTGTCACAGACATTACGGTGTGTGGCATAATGTGTCGGGGGCATTACAGTGTGTGCATATTGTGTCGTGCATTATTGTGTGCGGCATAATGTCTAAGGGCCATTGCAGTATGTGGCATAATGTATACTGGGCATTACTATAAGGAGGAAAAATGACAAATAATGTAAGGGGCATGAATCAGGATTATTTTTCTTTCCTGTGGTGGCCAACGTATGGGCGTGCAGGTTGCAAAACTGGGGTATAAGGTAGTCTTTTCCTGCAATGCCACGCCCCTTTATGCGAAACCACGCCCACTCCGACAAAACCACGCCCCTTTTTTTATTTAGGCGCGCGCATATTTATCCCTTTCTTGCTCCCAATTATGGAGCATGAAGGGGGGGGGGGGGGGGGGGGGGCGCCAAAGAATTTCTTGGCTTGGGGGAGAAAAATTTCTAGTTACGCCACTGGATTGGACATATCCAGTGTGATGCGGCTGTAGATGATTTTTGCTGTTTCTAACTTCTACATCAATGAATAAGTTTCAAAATAGAATGCATCAAGAGAACGGTGTTGGTAGTATAAAACTACCTACAGCACCTGGTATTCCCAGGTGGTCTCACATCCAAGAACAAACCAGGCCTAAGATCAGGTGATATTGGGCATATACAGTGTGGTGTGGCTGTAGATGAGCTTAGTGGTTTCTGTTAGAGTTCTTCTACTTCTAACTACTCGTACATAAATGAATAAGCGGACGATTTATTAAACCTGGTGAAATGATAATTTGCATGGTGATAAAGTACCAGCCAATCAGCTCCTAATTGCCATGTCACAGGCTGGGTTTGAAAAATGACAGTTAGGAGCTGACTGGCTGGTACTTTATCACCTTGCACTTTATCAGTTCACCAGGCTTAATAGATCTGCCCCAATGTTTCAAAATGGAATGCATCAAGAGAACGTTGTTGGTATTGTAAAAATACACACAGCTCCTGGTATTTCCTGGTGGTCTCCCATCCAAGTACTAAAACCAGGACCAACACTGCTCAGCTTCCATGATCAGGAGAGATTGGGCAAATCCAGTGTGCTGTGGCTGTAGATGAGCTCATGGTTTCTGTTAGAGCTCTTCTACTTCTAACTTCTGGTACATAAAAGAATATGTGTAAAAATTAAATGTACAGTACCAAGAAAAGGGTGTTGGTAGTTTAAAAACACCTAAAGAATCTGATAATACATGGATGGGAGACTGCTTGGTAGTAACAAAGTCCAATACTGCTTTGCTTCAAAGATCAAATGAGATTGGGCATATCCAGTGTGGTGTGGCTTTAGATAAGCTTTGTGGTTTCTGTTAGAGCTCTTCTACTTCTAACTACTGGTACATTAATGAATATGTATAAGGTTGTAGTTTATCCAATATCCCTTTACTACCTTACCTCCCCCCCCCCTCCCCTCCCCTCCTTATAGCTTCCTTTGTTCTCTCCTCCTCGTGTGTGCGTTATTTGTTTTCTCATACGTCCTAGAGGATGCTGGGATCACATTAAGAACCATGGGGTATAGACGGGATCCGCAGGAGACATGGGCACTTTAAGACTTTCAAAGGGTGTGAACTGTCTCCTCCCTCTATGCCCCTCCTCCAGACTCCAGTTTTAGAATTGTGCCCAGTGAGACTGGATGCACTACAGGGGAGCTCTACTGAGTTTCTCTGAAAAGACTTATGTTAGTTTTTCTTATTTTCAGGGAGGCTGCTGGCAACAGTCTCCCTGCTTCGTGGAACTTAGGGGAGAGAAGTATGACCAACTTCTAGTGAGTTCAATGGCTCTGCTTCTGGCTGACAGGACACCATTAGCTCCTGAGGGTGCTGATCGCTGGATACGCCTAGATGCCCACTCCCGTAGCCTGCCATCACCCCCTTACAGAGCCAGAAGTCAGAAGACAGGCGAGTAGCAGAAGAACAGAAGACTTCTTCTCCAGTGACGGCATTCTGAGGTACCACGCAGCGAGCGGAATGCTGTGCGCCATGCTTCCACACAAACACAGGCACTGCAGGGTGCAGGGCATGTGGGTGGGGGGGGGGGCACCCTGGGCAGCATAAATTCCTCACAAAAGGCTGGCAAAAGTGGACATTAGTGCCTGGGCACTGTCCTTACCCCGCCAGCGTAATTAATTATTTGTTTCTGAGCGGGACAGAAGCGTGCCATTACAGCGGCGGGGCTTCTTCCTCACCTCACCAGCACATCTATAGTCTATCACTATAGAGTTTATTATTTCCCAGACTGTGTACTTTTGGCGCTGGGTTGTGAGCTGAAAAATCCTCTCTGTCCCTCTGACAGATTTACTGTAGGTCTATCCCCCATAAGCCGATGTGTCTGTGGGTACTTGGTACATGTGTGTCAACATGTCGGTGGCTGAATGTTTTTCCCAAGAGGAAACTATATTAGGAATGCAGACATATGATGGTGGCCCTGTTGGCACCACCAATAACTGACTGGGTGAAAGTTTCAATAATATCAGAGTGAGGTTGGATAAATCTGTGTCCCAGACACAGACGTAGAGAATAGATGTGATGTTCATGGCTATGCTTCTTTTCCCTCAGGCCCGCAAAAATGTTACTACACACTGATACTGACTCGGATACTGATTCCTATGTCGACCATAATATTTCCTGATTAGATCCAATATTGGCAAGGAGCATTCAGTACATGATTGTGGATATTAAGGACATATTAACATCACTGAGGACCCTGCTGTTCCTGACAAAGGGGTCTATATGTATGTATATATAGATATATAATGAAAGCTGATGTAACGTTCCTCCATCTCTGTTTGAGAAAGTCTGGGCCAGCTCGACAAGATGGTTTCAAATCCCCAAAAGGTTTCCGATTGTTTATTCATTTACTGCTGCGGACAGAATAAAGTGGGAGTCACCCCCTGTTCTGCACGGGGCCCTGTCACAAATCCAGCGGATCGTATGCAGGAAGCTACATTATTTCTAGTTATGTAACCACGGGTATATTACTTAGACCTGACATTACATGCGCATGGGTGAGTAGTAGTATTCAAGAATTGGTCGAATACCTTGTCTTCCGATATAGATATCTTGGAGAGATGGGATACTCCTTACGTTGGATCATATCAAGGACACTGCAGCATACTTACGACTGCAAGGGATATAGGACTCTTGAGTTCACGGGCCAATTTCATGGCAGTCTCGGATAGGAGGGCATTGTGGATTCACCAAGGGAATGCTGATGCTGACTCCAAGAAGAAAGGGAGTCTCTTCCCTATGAAGGTGAGGCCTTGTTTGGCAACGGCCTAGTTAATTTGATCTCGGCAGCTCCCGCAGGTAAATCAACCTTCTTGCCCTATGTTCCCTCTCAACGGATGAAGACGCATCATTGTCTAACGCAGTCATTTTGTCCCAATAGATATGCAAGAAGTTAAGATTCCCCTTTCTTTGCAGGTAGAGGAAGGAGAAGAGGGAAGAGGTCTGTAGCCTCTTCAAGATCGCAGGAGCAGAGATCGTCCTCTGCTTCTGCCAAATCCACTGCATGACGCTGGGGCTCTCTTGCAGGAGCCCACACCAGTGGGGGCACGTCTAAAACACTTCAGTCAGTCCTGGATTAATTTGGACCTGGACTCGTGGGTTTTACAAATAGTGTCACAAGGGTACAAACTGGGGTTTCAAGACGTTCCCCCTCACCGATTGTTCAAATCGGCCTTAGTCAGCAGGGAGAAGGTTTTTATTCAAGCCTCTTCGTGCTCCCGAAGCCGGACGGCTCAGTCAGACCAATCTGAAATCTGAAATCCCTCAATTTCTACCTAAAGAAATTCAATTTCAAGATGGAATCTCTCAGGGTAGGGATCTCCAGTCCGGAGGAAGGAGATTTCATGGTTTTGGTAGACATAAGGATGCCTAATTACATGTTCCCGTTTAGCCACTGCATCAAGCTACCTGAGGTTTGCAATTCAGGATTGTCATTACCAATTTCAGACGTTGCCGTTTGGTCTGTCCACGGCTCCGAGGATTTTCACCAGGGTGATGGTGGAAATTATGGTTCTCCTTTGCAAGCAAGGAGTCACAATTATGCCGTACTTGGATGATCTCCTGATAAAGGCGAGATCCAGGGACCAGTTGGTGCAAAACATCTACTCTCCCTGACAGTTCTTCAACAACATGGTTGGCTCCTAAACTTGCCAAAATTGCAGTTGGTCCCAATGACGCGGTTGTTGTTTCTGGGAGTCATACTGGACACAGAAGAGGCTTTCTTCCAGTGGAAAGGCTATGGAGTTCCAGAGTCTGGTCAAACAAATTCTGAAACCAGCAAGAGTGTTAATCCATCAATGCATTCTGTTGCTGGGGAAGATGGTTGCGGCCTACGAGGCCATTCAGTTTGGCAGGTTCCATGCCAGAGTGTTCCAGTGGGACCTGTTGGACAAGTGGTCCGGATCCCACCTACACATGCACCGGAGGATAATCCTGTCTTCCAAGACCAGAATCTTACTCCATTGGTGGCTGCACAGTTCTCACCTCCTAGAGGGGCGATGGTTCGGGATCCAGGACTGGATCCTAGGGACCATGGATGCAACCCTCCGAGGCTGGGGAGCAGTCACACAGGGGGAAAACATCCAAGGAAGATGGTCAAGTCAGGAAAGTTTTCTCCACATAAATGTTCTGGAGTTAAGGGCCATTTAATAACTGCAGACACAGTACACACTGGGACGGGTGCCCAGCATCCTCTACGGACTAAGAGAAAAGGATTTACCGGTAGGTATTAAAATCCTATTTTCTCTAACGTCCTAGAGGATGCTGGGGACTCCGTAAGGACCATGGGGATAGATAGGCTCCGCAGGGGACATGGGTACTTTAAGAAAGACTTTAGTTCTGGGTGTGCACTGGCTCCTCCCTCTATGCCCCTCCTCCAGACCTCAGTTTGATACTGTGCCCAGTGGAGACTGGGTGCTTTTCAGGAGCTCTCCTGAGCTTTCTGACAGAAAGTATTTTGTTAGGTTTTTAATTTTCAGGGAGCACTGCTGGCAACAGACTCCCTCATCGAGGGACTGAGGGGAGAGAAGCAGCCCTACTCTCTGAGTTGCAAGGTCCAGCTTCTTAGGCTACTGGACACCATTAGCTCCAGAGGGATTGGTACGCAGGATCTCACCCTCGCCGTCCGTCCCAGAGCCGCGCCTCCGTCCCCCTTGCAGAGCCGGAAGATAGAAGCCGGGTGAGTATGAGAAGAAAAGAAGACTTCAGAGGCGGCAGAAGACTTCATGATCTTCACTGAAGTAACGCACAGCACTGCAGCTGTGCGCCATTGCTCCCATACACCTCTCACACTCCGGTCACTGTAAGGGTGCAGGGCGCAGGGGGGGCACCCTGGGCAGCAATATAAACCTCTTTTTGGCAAAAATATAACACATATACAGCGGGGCACTGTATATATGTATGAGCCCCCGCCAATTTTACAGTTTAAGCGGGACAGAAGCCTGCCGCCGAGGGTGCGGGGCTTCTCCCTCAGCACTCACCAGCGCCATTTTTTCTTCACAGCACCGCTGAGAGGAAGCTCCCCGGACTCTCCCCTGCTTATACCACGGTAGACAAGAGAGTTGAAAAGAGGGGGGGGGCACATAATTTGGCGCAAATTACATACAGCAGTACTACTGGGCAAACATTAAGTTACTGTGTATTCCTGGGTTATATAGCGCTGGGGTGTGTGCTGGCATACTCTCTCTCTGTCTCTCCAAAGGGCCTTGTGGGGAAACTGTCTTCAGAAAAAGCATTCCCTGTGTGTGTGGTGTGTCGGTACACGTGTGTCGACATGTCTGAGGAAGAAGGCTATATTAGAGAGGAGCAGGAGCAAATGAATGTGGTGTCTCCGCCGACAGCTGATTGGATGGATATGTGGAATGTTTTAAATGCTAGTGTAAACTCATTGCACAAAAGATTAGACAAGGCTGAAGCTTTGGGACAGTCAGGGTCTCAACCCATGCCTGATCCTATGTTGCAGGGACTGTCAGGGTCTCCTAAGCGCCCACTATCCCAGATTGTTGACACAGTTACAGACACGGATTCTGACTCCAGTGTCGATTACGATGATGCAAAGTTACAGCCAAAATTGGCAAAATCCATTCGATATATGATTATGGCAATAAAAGATGTTTTGCACATCAGAGAGGAACCCCCTGTCCCTGACAAGAGGGTACATATGTACAAGGTGAAAAAGCCTGAGGTAACCTTTGAGGGGGTCACACGAGCTGAACGAGTTATGTGAAAAAGCTTGGGAATCTCCAGATAAAAGACTGCAGATTTCCAAAAGGATTCTTATGGCGTATCCTTTCCCATCAATGGATAGGTTACGATGGGAATCCTCCCCTAGGGTGGACAAAGCATTAACACGCATATCCAAGAAGGTAGCCCTCCCGTCCCAGTATACGGCTACCCTCAAAGAGTCTGCTGACCGCAAACAGGAGATTACCCTGAAGTCCATTTATACACATTCAGGTACCTTACTCAGACCGGCAATTGCGTCGGCCTGGGTGTGTAGTGCTGTAGAAGCATGGACGGATACCTTATCTGAGGGGATGGATACCCTAGATAAGGATACTATTTTATTGACCCTGGGGCATATAAGAGATGCTGTCCTATATATGTGTGTATGCAAACTACAGGTGGTGCTGCAGGGCTCACACCCTTTTACTTGTCTTGTAGAGCAACTCTGGAGCTGTTTCTGGGTCCAGCTGCTGCAAGAAATCAGCTTGAATGCTTCAGGGGCTGGGGCATGGCCAACATGAGCCCACACTGATGGGGGGTGGGGGTGTATAAAGCGATTTAGGGGTCATCCAAGCGCAACCCCACAAAGGCCGCCATGCCCTGCGTGACCCTTTTCTCTTTTCATATGCAGACGAGGGTTGCAGCCAACTATGCCCACTGCTTGGATGACATCACTATATGCAAATCCATCTGCTGCAGGCCTTCCCCCAGGAATGCTTGCAGTAGTTGTTGCATTTGGTTTGTTGTTTGGGGGTGCTTCAGTATTAGGCAGCCTTCTGCCCTCCCACATTCGTCTGAAAATGTGTTCTCCCTGCAGTTGTTGTTCCCAGATGAGAGTTCCCTTGTGCTTCCTCAGTTGAATCTCCTTAACTTGACAGGGGTGTGCCCGAGCAGCCGCCCTCCACAGCCCTATCCCAACACATACTTATCTTGCATATGAGATCTCTTGATCATGAAGATAGTTCTCACAGGGTGAGGTTCATCCATTACATTTTAAAGTAGGAAGGTACAAATTACATATTCAAATTACATATATGTGCTGGATTCAAATGTTTTCCCCCCTTCCTTTCTCAATTGTGCCCATCAGCAGCTATTCTAATGTTGCTGCCAATGGGTGTGACGCATTCATTTCTTCTGTGGGGTACACTGGACTCCACAAGGATTCACATTGTATATGTACACCAGAGTAGGATCTTGATCTGAGGCACCAACAGGCTCAAAGCTTTTGACTGTTCCCAAGATGCTCAGCGCCCCCTCCTCTATAACCTCGCTTCCATGAACAGGGAGCTCTGTTTGTAGTTGGTGCCTTCAGTAGCAGGCCACTTAACAGGGGGCTGCCTCAGGCAGCCTATTCTTAGCTATTAATTTTGGCAAGAAAAGAAGAACTTTTTTTATAAGAATCTACAAGGGCTGCAGCAGGCTAGGTCTAATAGACCTCTTTACTGCAGCTCCATCACTCCCAGTGGCGCAGTATACTCCCGTGCCCCGGTTGCTGGGTCACTGCAGCGGAGGCTCCGGTTTCTTCCTAAGGTCAGTCACACACACACCGCCCTCCGGGATCACGAGGCCGCTGATGGGGGCGGGCCGTGTGCGCACTGGCGTGGACACTGATTACTGGGCAGCCGCTCCACTAGCCACCAGGGACAGTTAAGGAGCACAGCTCTGGGGGTTTTTCTCCTATATTAACCCCATTTTGTACTACCCGCAGTGCATTGTGATAGGTAATGGGGCCTGATTCAGGTTGGATCGCAATCCAACTGCAAAAACTGCTAAGAGCATACGCCTGCATTTTCTGCGGCACCCCGCAGATAATGCGATCACCTCTTCCTGTGAATCGGTGAAGGGGGGGGGGGGGGAGGGGGGTCAACAACACTCCATTTCCAAGTCGGAGATGGAGCGGTGCGGGGGCACGGTTTCAAAATGGGGTCGGCAACGGAGAAACAGGAGGCGTGGTCAGAGCAGCTGCATGACATCACATGGGCCGGACTCTGCCAGTGGAGCCCCAGCGTCATGAGGTAGATTTTGTAGAGGCCGGGGAGGACTTCTGTTCCTGGGAACTAGCTGTGTTGTGCAGCTTTATTCCTCTGCTCCTACCTCTGGCAAGAAAGTACGCACCTCGCACTTTCTTGTTTCTTTGTGACCGAAAGGACTGCATTTGATAATGCGGAGCTTTCTTATGCTGTGAGGGAACATAAGGTAAAAAAATTGATTTTCCAACTGTAGCTGTGCGTGTTAATGCTTTGTCCATCCTACGGGAGGATTTCCATCGTAACCTATCCGTTGATGGAAAAGGATACGCCATAAGAATCCTTTTGGAAATCTGCAGTCTTTTATCTGGAGATTCCCAAGCTTTTTCACATAACTCGTTCAGCTCGTGTGACCCCCTCAAAGGTTACCTCAGGCTTCTTTCCCTTGTACATATGTACCCTCTTGTCAGGGACAGGGGGTTCCTGTGTGATGTGCAAAACATCTTTTATTGCCATAATCATATATCGAATGGATTTTGCCAATTTTGGCTGTAACTTTGCATCATCGTAATCGACACTGGAGTCAGAATCCGTGTCGGTATCTGTGTCAACAATCTGGGATAGTGGGCGCTTATGAGACCCTGACAGTCCCTGCAACATAGGATCAGGCATGGGTTGAGTCCCTGACTGTCCCAAAGCTTCAGCCTTGTCTAATCTTTTGTACAATGAGTTTACACTAGCATTTAAAACATTCCACATATCCATCCAATCAGGTGTCAGCGGAGACACCACATTCATTTGCTCCCGCTCCTCTCTAATATAGCCTTCTTCCTCAGACATGTCGACACACGTGTACCGACACACCACACACACAGGGAATACTTTTTCTGAAGACAGTTTCCCCACAAGGCCCTTTGGAGAGACAGAGAGAGAGTATGCCAGCACACTCCCCAGCGCTATATAACCCAGGAATAACACAGTAACTTAATGTTTGTCCAGTAGCGCTGCTGTATGTAATTTGCGCCGAATTATGTGTCCCCCCTCTCTTTTCAACCCTCTTCTCTACCGTGGTATAAGCAGGGGAGAGTCCGGGGAGCTTCCTCTCAGCGGTGCTGTGGAGAAAAAATGGCGCTGGTGAGTGCTGAGGGAGAAGCCCCGCCCCCTCGGCGGCGGGCTTCTGTCCCGCTTAAACTGTAAAATTGGTGGGGGCTCATACATATATACAGTGCCCAGCTGTATATATGTTATATTTTTGCCAAAAAGAGGTTTATATTGCTGCCCAGGGCGCCTCCCCTGCGCCCTGCACCCTTACAGTGACCGGAGTATGTGAGGTGTATGGGAGCAATGGCGCAGAGCTGCAGTGCTGTACGCTACCTCAGTGAAGATCATGAACTCTGTGGAGCCCGTCTATCCCCATGGTCCTTACGGAGTCCCCAGCATCCTCTAGGACGTTAGAGAAACTAGGATTTTAATACCTACCGGTAAATCCTTTTCTCTTAGTCTGTTGAGGATGCTGGGCACCCGTCCCAGTGTGTACTGTGTCTGCAGTTATTAAATGGCCCTTAACTCCAGAACATTTATGTGGAGACAACTTTCCTGACTTGACCATCTTCCTTGGACGTTTTTTTACCCCTGTGTGACTGCTCCTCAGCCTCGGAGGGTTGCATCTGTGGTCCCTAGGATCCAGTCCTGGATCCCGAACCATCGCCCCTCTAGGAGGTGAGAACTGTGCAGCCACCAATGGAGTGAGATTCTGGTCTTGGAAGACAGGATTATCCTCCGGTGCATGTGTAGGTGGGATCCGGACCAATTGTCCAACAGGTCCCACTGGAACACTCTGGCATGGAACCTGCCAAACTGAATGGCCTCGTAGGCCACAACCATCTTCCCCAGCAACTGAATGCATTGATGGATTAACACTCTTGCTGGTTTCAGAATTTGTTTGACCAGACTCTGGATCTCCATAGCCTTTCCACTGGAAGAAAACCTCTTCTGTGTCCAGTATGTGTTATGATTCCAGCACTCTGGTCAGAGAAGATCTTATGGCAAGGACTGGAGCACTGGAACTGAATGCTGGGGAAGGGAGCAGGACAGGAAAATAGCCCCTGGCACCCTAACTCTGTTGTCTCACCCGTGTTGTCAGAAATCCCCTGCGAGACTATGGTTTCTTGAGCCCTTGGCAGCCGCTTTTGAAGGGCGGATTATGTCTGCCCAACTTCGATGCCCCCCGGTCTTAATGAGAGACAAAGGGAAACCCGAGACAGGGTGATAACAAGAGGCCCTCTAACTAAACAACCAGGCCAGGGGCTAAGCAAACTCAAAACTATAATATGTGCGGAGAAACCGCCAGGAAAAAGGACAACCAAAATATCCACTTGTCCAATTCTCCTACCCGGCACCGCCAAGTACCAGAGAGGACTTGTGGAAGCGGAACCCTCCGCAAATGCTCCAAACACAAAATATAAAAGGTAAAGCGGCTGAGCCGCAACACACGGCAGAGCCGCAACTCACGAACACCACTGGATATAAAACGGTGATCAGTCAGGACTCCAGGGAACCAAACGACCTCTTGGGATGAGATGACAACTCCCGAATACCGGACTTCTGCGGACTGGAATGACCGGATACAGCAGGACTGGAAACAGACTCTCGGCAAACAAAGGCAGCATGCAGGAAGCTATTACCGGCGTCTGTGAGAAGCCCTGGGAGTGTATTTAACAAGGAGTCCTCCAATCAGCTGCTAATGGCTGATTAGAATAAATGCCGTGCAGCTGCCTTGCTGCACGGCCAGAGAGCAGGTGAATATCTTAATTTCCTAAAGCCTAGCAACGGGGAACGCGGTCCGCCAGTGGCGTCCCCGTTGCTAGGGTCCGTGCGGCTCAGCGCGCCCGGCGTCTAGCGTTGCTAGGGAGCCGGCGGCTGTACGTGCACGGCGTCTCTAGTTGCTAGGCGCCGGGCCGCGCAGACCATCAAGCGGACCCCGGCGCCTAACAGTATGACTCCCAAAAACAACAACCGCGTCATTGGGACCAACTGCGATTTTGGCAAGTTTAGGAGCCAACCATGTTGTTGAAAAACTGTCAGGGAGAGTGCAATGTTTTGCACCAACTGGTCCCTGGATCTCGCCTTTATCAGGAGATCATCCAAGTACGGGATAATTGTGACTCCTTGCTTGCGTAGGAGAACCATAATTTCCGCCATCACCCTGGTGAAAATCCTCGGAGCCGTGGACAGACCAAACGGCAATGTCTGAAATTGGTAATGACAATCCTGAATTGCAAACCTTAGGTAGCTTGAGGCAGTGGCTAAATGGGAACATGTAAGTAGGCATCCTTTATGTCTACCAAAACCTAGAGATGAGCGCCTGAAATTTTTCGGGTTTTGTGTTTTGGTTTTGGGTTCGGTTCCGCGGCCGTGTTTTGGGTTCGAACGCGTTTTGGCAAAACCTCACCGAATTATTTTTGTCGGATTCGGGTGTGTTTTGGATTCGGGTGTTTTTTTCCAAAAACACTAAAAAACAGCTTAAATCATAGAATTTGGGGGTCATTTTGATCCCAAAGTATTATTAACCTCAAAAACCATAATTTACACTCATTTTCAGTCTATTCTGAATACCTCACACCTCACAATATTATTTTTAGTCCTAAAATTTGCACCGAGGTCGCTGTGTGAGTAAGATAAGCGACCCTAGTGGCCGACACAAACACCGGGCCCATCTAGGAGTGGCACTGCAGTGTCACGCAGGATGTCCCTTCCAAAAAACCCTCCCCAAACAGCACATGACGCAAAGAAAAAAAGAGGCGCAATGAGGTAGCTGTGTGAGTAAGATTAGCGACCCTAGTGGCCGACACAAACACCGGGCCCATCTAGGAGTGGCACTGCAGTGTCACGCAGGATGGCCCTTCCAAAAAACCCTCCCCAAACAGCACATGACGCAAAGAAAAAAAGAGGCGCAATGAGGTAGCTGACTGTGTGAGTAAGATTAGCGACCCTAGTGGCCGACACAAACACCGGGCACATCTAGGAGTGGCACTGCAGTGTCACGCAGGATGTCCCTTCCAAAAAACCCTCCCCAAACAGCACATGACGCAAAGAAAAAAAGAGGCGCAATGAGGTAGCTGTGTGAGTAAGATTAGCGACCCTAGTGGCCGACACAAACACCGGGCACATCTAGGAGTGGCACTGCAGTGTCACGCAGGATGTCCCTTCCAAAAAACCCTCCCCAAACAGCACATGACGCAAAGAAAAAAAGAGGCGCAATGAGGTAGCTGTGTGAGTAAGATTAGCGACCCTAGTGGCCGACACAAACACCGGGCCCATCTAGGAGTGGCACTGCAGTGTCACGCAGGATGTCCCTTCCAAAAAAACCTCCCCAATCAGCACATGATGCAAAGAAAAAGAAAAGAAAAAAGAGGTGCAAGATGGAATTATCCTTGGGCCCTCCCACCCACCCTTATGTTGTATAAACAAAACAGGACATGCACACTTTAACCAACCCATCATTTCAGTGACAGGGTCTGCCACACGACTGTGACTGATATGACGGGTTGGTTTGGACCCCCCCAAAAAAAGAAGCAATTAATCTCTCCTTGCACAAACTGGCTCTACAGAGGCAAGATGTCCACCTCATCTTCACCCTCCGATATATCACCGTGTACATCCCCCTCCTCACAGATTATCAATTCGTCCCCACTGGAATCCACCATCTCAGCTCCCTGTGTACTTTGTGGAGGCAATTGCTGCTGGTCAATGTCTCCGCGGAGGAATTGATTATAATTCATTTTAATGAACATCATCTTCTCCACATTTTCTGGATGTAACCTCGTACGCCGATTGCTGACAAGGTGAGCGGCGGCACTAAACACTCTTTCGGAGTACACACTTGTGGGAGGGCAACTTAGGTAGAATAAAGCCAGTTTGTGCAAGGGCCTCCAAATTGCCTCTTTTTCCTGCCAGTATAAGTACGGACTGTGTGACGTGCCTACTTGGATGCGGTCACTCATATAATCCTCCACCATTCTATCAATGTTGAGAGAATCATATGCAGTGACAGTAGACGACATGTCCGTAATCGTTGTCAGGTCCTTCAGTCCGGACCAGATGTCAGCATCAGCAGTCGCTCCAGACTGCCCTGCATCACCGCCAGCGGGTGGGCTCGGAATTCTGAGCCTTTTCCTCGCACCCCCAGTTGCGGGAGAATGTGAAGGAGGAGATGTTGACAGGTCGCGTTCCGCTTGACTTGACAATTTTGTCACCAGCAGGTCTTTCAACCCCAGCAGACCTGTGTCTGCCGGAAAGAGAGATCCAAGGTAGGCTTTAAATCTAGGATCGAGCACGGTGGCCAAAATGTAGTGCTCTGATTTCAACAGATTGACCACCCGTGAATCCTTGTTAAGCGAATTAAGGGCTGCATCCACAAGTCCCACATGCCTAGCGGAATCGCTCCGTGTTAGCTCCTTCGTCAATGCCTCCAGCTTCTTCTGCAAAAGCCTGATGAGGGGAATGACCTGACTCAGGCTGGCAGTGTCTGAACTGACTTCACGTGTGGCAAGTTCAAAGGGCATCAGAACCTTGCACAACGTTGAAATCATTCTCCACTGCACTTGAGACAGGTGCATTCCATCTCCTATATCGTGCTCAATTGTATAGGCTTGAATGGCCTTTTGCTGCTCCTCCAACCTCTGAAGCATATAGAGGGTTGAATTCCACCTCGTTACCACTTCTTGCTTCAGATGATGGCAGGGCAGGTTCAGTAGTTTTTGGTGGTGCTCCAGTCTTCTGTACGTGGTGCCTGTACGCCGAAAGTGTCCCGCAATTTTTCTGGCCACCGACAGCATCTCTTGCACGCCCCTGTCGTTTTTTAAAAAATTCTGCACCACCAAATTCAAGGTATGTGCAAAACATGGGACGTGCTGGAATTTGCCCATATTTAATGCACACACAATATTGCTGGCGTTGTCCGATGCCACAAATCCACAGGAGAGTCCAATTGGGGTAAGCCATTCCGCGATGATCTTCCTCAGTTGCCGTAAGAGGTTTTCAGCTGTGTGCGTATTCTGGAAAGCGGTGATACAAAGCGTAGCCTGCCTAGGAAAGAGTTGGCGTTTGCGAGATGCTGCTACTGGTGCCGCCGCTGCTGTTCTTGCGGCGGGAGTCCATACATCTACCCAGTGGGCTGTCACAGTCATATAGTCCTGACCCTGCCCTGCTCCACTTGTCCACATGTCCGTGGTTAAGTGGACATTGGGTACAACTGCATTTTTTAGGACACTGGTGAGTCTTTTTCTGACGTCCGTGTACATTCTCGGTATCGCCTGCCTAGAGAAGTGGAACCTAGATGGTATTTGGTAACGGGGGCACACTGCCTCAATAAATTGTCTAGTTCCCTGTGAACTAACGGCGGATACCGGACGCACGTCTAACACCAACATAGTTGTCAAGGACTCAGTTATCCGCTTTGCAGTAGGATGACTGCTGTGATATTTCATCTTCCTCGCAAAGGACTGTTGAACAGTCAATTGCTTACTGGAAGTAGTACAAGTGGGCTTACGACTTCCCCTCTGGGATGACCATCGACTCCCAGCGGCAACAACAGCAGCGCCAGCAGCAGTAGGCGTTACACACAAGGATGCATCGGAGGAATCCCAGGCAGGAGAGGACTCGTCAGACTTGCCAGTGACATGGCCTGCAGGACTATTGGCATTCCTGGGGAAGGAGGAAATTGACACTGAGGGAGTTGGTGGGGTGGTTTGCGTGAGCTTGGTTACAAGAGGAAGGGATTTACTGGTCAGTGGACTGCTTCCGCTGTCACCCAAAGTTTTTGAACTTGTCACTGACTTATTATGAATGCGCTGCAGGTGACGTATAAGGGAGGATGTTCCGAGGTGGTTAACGTCCTTACCCCTACTTATTACAGCTTGACAAAGGGAACACACGGCTTGACACCTGTTGTCCGCATTTCTGGTGAAATACCTCCACACCGAAGAGCTGATTTTTTTGGTATTTTCACCTGGCATGTCAACGGCCATATTCCTCCCACGGACAACAGGTGTCTCCCCGGGTGCCTGACTTAAACAAACCACCTCACCATCAGAATCCTCCTGGTCAATTTCCTCCCCAGCGCCAGCAACACCCATATCCTCCTCATCCTGGTGTACTTCAACACTGACATCTTCAATCTGACTATCAGGAACTGGACTGCGGGTGCTCCTTCCAGCACTTGCAGGGGGCATGCAAATGGTGGAAGGCGCATGCTCTTCACGTCCAGTGTTGGGAAGGTCAGGCATCGCAACCGACACAATTGGACTCTCCTTGTGGATTTGGGATTTCAAAGAACGCACAGTTCTTTGCGGTGCTTTTGCCAGCTTGAGTCTTTTCAGTTTTCTAGCGAGAGGCTGAGTGCTTCCATCCTCATGTGAAGCTGAACCACTAGCCATGAACATAGGCCAGGGCCTCAGCCGTTCCTTGCCACTCCGTGTGGTAAATGGCATATTGGCAAGTTTACGCTTCTCCTCCGACAATTTTATTTTAGGTTTTGGAGTCCTTTTTTTTCTGATATTTGGTGTTTTGGATTTGACATGCTCTGTACTATGACATTGGGCATCGGCCTTGGCAGACGACGTTGCTGGCATTTCATCGTCTCGGCCATGACTAGTGGCAGCAGCTTCAGCACGAGGTGGAAGTGGATCTTGATCTTTCCCTAATTTTGGAACCTCAACTTTTTTGTTCTCCATATTTTATAGGCAGAACTAAAAGGCACCTCAGGTAAACAATGGAGATGGATGGATTGGATACTAGTATACAATTATGGACGGACTGCCACGGTTAGGTGGTATAAAAAAACCACGGTTAGGTGGTATATAATACAATTATGGATGGACGGACTGCCTGCCGAGTGCCGACACAGAGGTAGCCACAGCCGTGAACTACCGCACTGTACACTGGTTGATAAAGAGATAGTAGTATACTCGTAACAACTAGTATGACGACGGTATAAAGAATGAAAAAAAAACCACGGTTAGGTGGTATATATTATAATACAATTATGGTTGGACGGACTGCCTGCCGAGTGCCGACACAGAGGTAGCCACAGCCGTGAACTACCGCACTGTACACTGGTTGATAAAGAGATAGTAGTATACTCGTAACAACTAGTATGACGACGGTATAAAGAATGAAAAAAAAACCACGGTTAGGTGGTATATATTATAATACAATTATGGTTGGACGGACTGCCTGCCGAGTGCCGACACAGAGGTAGCCACAGCCGTGAACTACCGCACTGTACACTGGTTGATAAAGAGATAGTAGTATACTCGTAACAACTAGTATGACGACGGTATAAAGAATGGAAAAAAAACCACGGTTAGGTGGTATATATTATAATACAATTATGGATGGACGGACTGCCTGCCGAGTGCCGACACAGAGGTAGCCACAGCCGTGAACTACCGCACTGTACACTGGTTGATAAAGAGATAGTAGTATACTCGTAACAACTAGTATGACGACGGTATAAAGAATGAAAAAAAAAACACGGTTAGGTGGTATATATTATAATACAATTATGGTTGGACGGACTGCCTGCCGAGTGCCGACACAGAGGTAGCCACAGCCGTGAACTACCGCACTGTACACTGGTTGATAAAGAGATAGTAGTATACTCGTAACAACTAGTATGACGACGGTATAAAGAATGAAAAAAAAACCACGGATAGGTGGTATATAATACAATTATGGTTGGACGGACTGCCTGCCGAGTGCCGACACAGAGGTAGCCACAGCCGTGAACTACCGCACTGTACACTGGTTGATAAAGAGATAGTAGTATACTCGTAACAACTAGTATGACGACGGTATAAAGAATGAAAAAAAAACCCACGGTTAGGTGGTATATATTATAATACAATTATGGTTGGACGGACTGCCTGCCGAGTGCCGACACAGAGGTAGCCACAGCCGTGAACTACCGCACTGTACACTGGTTGATAAAGAGATAGTAGTATACTCGTAACAACTAGTATGACGACGGTATAAAGAATGAAAAAAAAACCACGGTTAGGTGGTATATATTATAATACAATTATGGATGGACGGACTGCCTGCCGAGTGCCGACACAGAGGTAGCCACAGCCGTGAACTACCGCACTGTACACTGGTTGATAAAGAGATAGTAGTATACTCGTAACAACTAGTATGACGACGGTATAAAGAATGAAAAAAAAACCACGGTTAGGTGGTATATATTATAATACAATTATGGTTGGACGGACTGCCTGCCGAGTGCCGACACAGAGGTAGCCACAGCCGTGAACTACCGCACTGTACACTGGTTGATAAAGAGATAGTAGTATACTCGTAACAACTAGTATGACGACGGTATAAAGAATGAAAAAAAAACCACGGTTAGGTGGTATATATTATAATACAATTATGGATGGACGGACTGCCTGCCGAGTGCCGACACAGCCGTGAACTACCGCACTGTACTGTGTCTGCTGCTAATATAGACTGGTTGATAAAGAGATAGTATACAATACTACTAATATACTGGTGGTCAGGCACTGGTCACCACTAGTCACACTGGCAGTGGCACTCCTGCAGCAAAAGTGTGCACTGTTTAATTTTAATATAATATTATTTATCATGTACTCCTGGCTCCTGCTATAACAACCTGCAGTGCTCCCCAGTCTCCCCCACAATTATAAGCTTTATATACAATACATTGATGTGCAGCACACTGGGCTGAGCAGTGCACACAGACTGAGTCACTGTGTGACTGTGTATCGTTTTTTTCAGGCAGAGAACGGATATATTAAATAAAACAAACAACTGCACTGTCTCTGGTGGTCACTGGTCACTGTGGTCGTCAGTCACTAAACTCTGTCTGCACTCTCTTCTAATCTACAGTATCACAGCAATCTCTCTCTCTCTCTCTCTTCTAAATCTAATCTAAATGGAGAGGACGCCAGCCACGTCCTCTCCCTATCAATCTCAATGCACGTGTGAAAATAGCGGCGACGCGCGGCTCCTTATATAGAATCCGAGTCTCGCGATAGAATCCGAGCCTCGCGAGAATCCGACAGCGTCATGATGACGTTCGGGCGCGCTCGGGTTAACCGAGCAAGGCGGGAAGATCCGAGTCGCTCGGACCCGTGAAAAAAAAAGTGAAGTTCGTGCGGGTTCGGATTCAAAGAAACCGAACCCGCTCATCTCTACCAAAACCATGAAATCTCCGTCCTCCGGACTGGAGATCACTGCCCTGAGAAATTCCATCTTGAAATTGAATTTCTTTAGGAAGAAATTGAGGGATTTCAGATTTAAGATTGGTCTGACTGAGCCGTCCGGCTTCGGGACCACGAAGAGGCTTGAATAAAAACCTTCTGTCACGATCCGGGTATCTGGACACCATTTCTTACCCATCAGATGCCTCCTAAGGCTGGCTCAGCGCTCCAGGACCGGATCCCATCTGTTATCCTAATGTTCACATTCCTGCATCCTCTCCTGTCTCTCTGAGACGCTGTCACAGTAACGCCTTATTACATCTGGCATGGCGTCTCCCGCGGCCTCCGCCGCCGTCCCTGAGCTTCTGCATGCAGAGTGTCAGAGTGGCGATTACGTCAGCCGCGGTCTCCGCTGTGTCCGCGTGGTTGGATGTGCACTTGTCAGCCGGGCGTCTCCTGTCTCCAGTGGCCGGCGCCGCCATTACTGTTTTCATTACCACATGGATTACAAACCAAACTTCCCTCCAAGTGTCTGCATGGGCGCAGCCATCTTGGACTCTGTCAGCTGATCATTTCCTCCAATCTGTTGTCAGTATTGTTAATCTGCATAATTGCCTAGCCAATCCCTTCCTTGCTGCAGGTATAAATACACTGTGCCTGAGCAAGGAAGGCGTCAGTGCTTTGGTTGTCAAACCTAGTTCCTGTTTGTCTCTCTCCTGTGATTGTCTTCCAGGTTCCAGCTCCTGTCTCAAGACTTCCACCATAGAGACCCGCACCAGCATTCCACCTGCGGTGTAGCCTGACTCTCTGATCCATTGTGGATTCATCTGTTTCCAGCTTCAACATTACCTGCTTCCAGCTCAGCTTCCAGCAGAGTACAGCTTCTCTTAAAGGGCCGGTGTCCTTTCTACACTTTACCACTCTCCACCGGTATTATTATTTCTCCGCTCTCAAACTCTACATTTTACTCATATTGCATCGCTCTCAAGCTTCATTTATTATTTAACTGGTTCCAGCCAGTATCCACTCCGTGTTAACAACAGTCTGGTTCCAGCCAGTATCCACAGCAGCTGTTTTATCTTCAGCAACCCAGCTTTTCCTGGAACACCAGCTGGTACTATCCTGGGTTATCTCCATTGCTACAGTCGGGCCTGGTAAGGACTTTCCATCTAGAAGATTATAAGAACTATCTCACACTACCAGTGCCCTGTGGCTCCTGCCACCCTGTAGTACCCAGGAACTGTATTTATTCTTTGCTGACTTTTATGTTTTCTTTTACTGCTGCTGTGTTGCGGAGTTGTCATAATAAACATCATTGACTTTTATCCAAGTTGTCGTGGTCACGCCTTCGGGCAGTTATTATTCATGTTACTTACATGTCCAGGGGTCTGATACAACCTCCCGGGTTCCGGTACATCTCAGCCCCTACAACTGAGGCTGCCTCCCGTCAGCTCAGGCCCTCAGTTGTGACACCTTCTCCCTGCTGACTAAGGCCAATTTGAACAATCGGTGAGGGGGAACGTCTTGAAACCCCAGTTTGTACCCTTGGGACACTATTTGTAAAACCCACGAGTCCAGGTCCGAATGAATCCAGAACTGACTGAAGAGTTTTAGACGTGCCCCCACTGGTGTGGGCTCCTGCAAGAAAGCCCCAGTGTCATGCAGTGGATTTGGCAGAAGCAGAGGACAATCTCTGGTCCTGCGATCTTGAAGAGGCTACAGACCTCTTCCTTTTCCTTCCTCTACCTGCAAAGAAAGGGGAATCTTAACTTCTTGCATATCTATTGGGCCAAAATGACTGCGGTAGATAATGATGCGTCTTCATCCGTTGAGAGGGAACATAGGGCAAGAAGGTTGACTTACCATTGAAATGAGGATGCATCTTGCTGCCTTTCCAATGAAGCAAGTTTAATTTAGTAATAGGTGAAAAACCATCCCTACAAAGGTGTTAATCAGAGACTTGGCTTTGTGGACACTTTTCAGAGAACAAATTTGTTAGCATAAAAATAAAGCCAGAAAATGAAGAGCTGTTTAATCACGCAATTTGATTTTTTTGCCAGCATATTTCTTTTTCTCTGCAACCCACTGCTAAATTGTGCTTCCTAGATGTTTTTATAAAATCACTGAATCAAATCTAACTCTGATTACATCAGAGAAGGCCAGGTACCCTACACCATAACAGGGGGTATGAAATTTGACTTGTCTACTTAAAGATCACCAAAATCTGATAACAAGGTCAATTACATCCCTGGGTGGGATTGAACCACCAACCTTTTGGTTAATAGCCGTACACACTAATTGATTGAGACACTTTGCAAAAGTCCATACTGACAAAGGCTAATAAGCATTCATCTAAAACGTTTCCTAGAAAAACTTAAAAAAGTCAATAATCTGGAGAGTTTTTGTAAGATGTTTCTTCTATCAACCAACGAAGAAACACATTGGTACTTTCCCATGATGATTGAGTGCTTCAGGATCTCTTGCACTTACATGTGCAGCAGAGTACAGCAATGGAAGCATGCTGGGCCCATAACCCAGAGGTAGGCAGATTGAAACTATCCTCTGCTATATGCATTTTTTTGTTTGTTAATTAAAGTAATCCAAAACAGTGGCGCACCCAGGGGGGGTTTTAAATGCATGAGTATTATTAATGACTGTCTAGCGTCCTCTGCAGCCTGCTGTCTTCCTGGTGGCACTTGCAAGTGCAATAAAAGTTTACTTTTTTTTAATTATAGTACATATATATCCATGTGCCTACATATATACACATGTATATACATACGTACGTACGTACGTACGTACGTACGTACGTACGTACGTACGTACATACATACATATAACACACACACACACACACATATGATATATATATATATACATGTGTATATATATGTGTACTGTATGTGTGTGTATATATATATATATATATATATATATGTATGCATGTTTAATATGCTATGTATATGTGTATATGGATTCACTATGATCTCCCGGCCTCCCGGCGACCAGCATACCGGTGCCGGGAGGCCGGCTTACCAACAGTGTGGCGAGCGCAAATGAGACCCTTGCGGGCTCGCTGCGCTCGCCATGCTACGTGCGCCACACTATTCTATTCTCCCTCCAGGGGGGTCGTGGACCCCCACGAGGTAGAATAAGTGTCGGTATGCCGGCGGTCAGGCTCCCGGCGCCGGTATGCTGGTCGCCGGGAGCCCGACCGCCGGCATACTGAAGACCACCCGTGTATATGTATATGTATGTGTGTGTGTATGTGTGTGTATATATATATATATATATATATATATGTGTGTGTGTGTGTAGATATATGTGTATATATATATATATATATATATGTGTACATATATATATATATATATATATATATACACACACACAGACACACTAGTTTTACGGACCCAGCATATACTGGGTCACCTCAGTCCCCACCCCCGTGATTGGCTCCGCCCAGTTCTGGAAACCCCCCCATGCAAATCCTGCGTTTGCCACTGCAAAACTGGGATTGATATTTTGGCTCTTTTATTTTTACTTAAAGTACAATAACTTTTACCATTTTAATTTGTTTTTATAGTATATTGACAGTATTGTTTTCTTTCAAAAATCCACTTAATTTTCTTTACCCTATTATTAAAATGGTAATTGACAAAAACAAACTACATTGTCACCAGAAGAGCAATACAAAATGTACAAGTGATATATTAAAATCATCTTTCCAGCTTGAATTTCAATGATGCATTGGGGCAACGATTTTGTGAGAAACATCTTCACCCTTAAATAAAGATTTTCTTAATTCCTTACCTGTGTGCTAATTAGATATCACCTTGTTTTCACATTAAACAGACTTCCACATGAGAAAGCAGCAAGGATGCAGTGGCGTTAATGTTTCCTGGTGTCAACCTGTATTATTTCAGTAGACATTGAAATGAGGATGCATCTTGCTGCCTTTCCAATGAAGCAAGTTTAATTTAGTAATAGGTGAAAAACCATCCTTACAAAGGTGTTAATCAGAGACTTGGCTTTGTGGACACTTTTCAGAGAACAAATTTGTTAGCATAAAAATAAAGCCAGAAAATAAAGAGCTGTTTAATCACTCAATTGGATTTTTCTGCCAGCATATTTTTTTTCTCTGCAACCCACTGCTAAATTGTGCTTCCTAGCTGTTTTTATAAAATCACTGAATCAAATCTAACTCTGATTACATCAGAGAAGACCAGGTACCCTACACCATAACAGGGGGTTTGAAATTTTGACTTGTCTACTTAAAGATCACCAAAATCTGATAACAAGGTCAATTACGTACCTGGGTGGGATTGATCCACCAACCTTTTGGTTAATAGCCGTACACACTAACTGATTGCGCCACAGAGACACATTGCAAAAGTATATACTGACAAGGTCTAATAAGCATTCATCTAAAACGTTTCCTAGAAAAACTTTAAAAAGTCAATAATCTGGAGAGTTTTTGTAAGATGTTTCTTCCATCAACCAACGAATAAACACATTGGTACTTTCCCATGATGAGTGAGTGTTTCAGGATCTCTTGCACTTACATGTGCAGCAGAGTACAGCAATGGAAGCATGCTGGGCCCATAACCCAGAGGTAGGCAGATTGAAACTATCCTCTGCTATATGCTTTTTTTTTGTTAATTAAAGTAATCCAAAACTGGGATTGATATTTTGGCTCTTTTATTTTTACTTAAAGTACAATAACTTTTACCATTTTAATTTGTTTTAATAGTATATTGACAGTATTGATTTCTTTCAAAAATCCACTTAATTTTCTTTACCCTATTATTAAAATGGTAATTGACAAAAACAAACTACATTGTCACCAGAAGAGCAATACAAAATGTACAAGTGATATATTAAAATCATCTTTCCAGCTTGAATTTCAATGATGCATTGGGGCAATGATTTTGTGAGAAACATCTTCACCCTTAAATAAAGATTTTCTTAATTCCTTACCTGTGTGATAATTAGATATCACCTTGTTTTCGCATTAAACATACTTCCACATGAGAAAGCAGCAAGGATGCAGTGGCGTTAATGTTTCCTGGTGTCAACTTGTATTATTTCACGAGACATTGAAATGAGGATGCATCTTGCTGCCTTTCCAATGAAGCAAGTTTAATTTAGTAATAGGTGAAAAACCATCCCTACAAAGGTGTTAATCAGAGACTTGGCTTTGTGGACACTTTTCAGAGAACAAATTTGTTAGCATAAAAATAAAGCCAGAAAATGAAGAGCTGTTTAATCACTCAATTGGATTTTTCTGCCAGCATATTTTTTTTCTCTGCAAACCACTGCTAAATTGTGCTTCCTAGCTGTTTTTATAAAATCAATGAATCAAATCTAACTCTGATTACATCAGAGAAGGCCAGGTACCCTACACCATAACAGGGGGTTTGAAATTTTGACTTGTCTACTTAAAGATCACCAAAATCTGATAACAAGGTCAATTACATCCCTGGGTGGGATTGAATCACCAACCTTCTAGTTAATAACCGTACACACTAACTGATTGCGCCACAGAGACACTTTGCGAAAGTGCATACTGACAAACGCTAATAAGCATTCATCTAAAACGTTTCCTAGAAAAACTTTAAAAAGTCAATAATCTGGAGAGTTTTTGTAAGATGTTTCTTCCATCAACCAATGAAGAAACACATTGGTACTTTCCCATGATGAGTGAGTGCTTCAGGATCTCTTGCACTTACATGTGCAGCAGAGTACAGCAATGGAAGCATGCTGGGCTCATAACCCAGAGGTAGGCAGATTGTAACTATCCTCTGCTGTATGCTTTTTTTTTAATTAAAGTAATCCAAAACTGGGATTGATATTTTGGCTCTTTTATTTTTACTTAAAGTACAATAACTTTTACCATTTTAATTTGTTTTAATAGTATATTGACAGTATTGTTTTCTTTCAAAAATCCACTTAATTTTCTTTACCCTATTATTAAAATGGTAATTGACAAAAACAAACTACATTGTCACCAGAAGAGCAATACAAAATGTACAAGTGATATATTAAAATCATCTTTCCAGCTTGAATTTCAATGATGCATTGGGGCAACGATTTTGTGAGAAAAAACATCTTCACCCTTAAATAAAGATTTTCTTAATTCCTTACCTGTGTGCTAATTATATATCACCTTGTTTTCACATTAAACAGACTTCCACATGAGAAAGCAGCAAGGATGCAGTGGCGTTAATGTTTCCTGGTGTCAACCTGTATTATTTCAGTAGACATTGAAATGAGGATGCATCTTGCTGCCTTTCCAATGAAGCAAGTTTAATTTAGTAATAGGTGAAAAACCATCCTTACAAAGGTGTTAATCAGAGACTTGGCTTTGTGGACACTTTTCAGAGAACAAATTTGTTAGCATAAAAATAAAGCCAGAAAATAAAGAGCTGTTTAATCACTCAATTGGATTTTTCTGCCAGCATATTTTTTTTCTCTGCAACCCACTGCTAAATTGTGCTTCCTAGCTGTTTTTATAAAATCACTGAATCAAATCTAACTCTGATTACATCAGAGAAGGCCAGGTACCCTACACAATAAGAGGGGGTTTGAAATTTTGACTTGTCTACTTAAATATCACCAAAATCTGATCACAAGGTCAATTAAGTCCCTGGGTGGGATTGAACCACCAACCTTTTGGTTAATAGCCGAACACACTAACCGATTGCGCCACAGAGACACTTTGCAAAAAGTACATACTGACAAAGGCTAATAAGCATACATCTAGAACGTTTCCTAGAAAAACATTAAAAAATCAATAATCTGGAGAGTTTTTGTAAGATGTTTCTTCCATCAACCAACGAATAAACACATTGGTACTTTCCCATGATGAGTGAGTGCTTCAGGATCTCTTGCACTTACATGTGCAGCAGAGTACAGCAATGGAAGCATGCTGGGCCCATAACCAAGAGGTAGGCAGATTGAAACTATCCTCTGCTATATGCTTTTTTTTTGTTAATTAAAGTAATCCAAAACTGGGATTGATATTTTGGCTCTTTTATTTTTACTTAAAGTACAATAACTTTTACCATTTTAATTTGTTTTAATAGTATATTGACAGTATTGATTTCTTTCAAAAATCCACTTAATTTTCTTTACCCTATTATTAAAATGGTAATTGACAAAAACAAACTACATTGTCACCAGAAGAGCAATACAAAATGTACAAGTGATATATTAAAATCATCTTTCCAGCTTGAATTTCAATGATGCATTGGGGCAATGATTTTGTGAGAAACATCTTCACCCTTAAATAAAGATTTTCTTAATTCCTTACCTGTGTGATAATTAGATATCACCTTGTTTTCGCATTAAACAGACTTCCACATGAGAAAGCAGCAAGGATGCAGTGGCGTTAATGTTTCCTGGTGTCAACTTGTATTATTTCACGAGACATTGAAATGAGGATGCATCTTGCTACCTTTCCAATGAAGCAAGTTTAATTTAGTAATAGGTGAAAAACCATCCTTACAAAGGTGTTAATCAGAGACTTGGCTTTGTGGACACTTTTCAGAGAACAAATTTGTTAGCATAAAAATAAAGCCAGAAAATGAAGAGCTGTTTAATCACTCAATTGGATTTTTCTGCCAGCATATTTTTTTCTCTGCAAACCACTGCTAAATTGTGCTTCCTAGCTGTTTTTATAAAATCAATGAATCAAATCTAACTCTGATTACATCAGAGAAGGCCAGGTACCCTACACCATAACAGGGGGTTTGAAATTTTGACTTGTCTACTTAAAGATCACCAAAATCTGATAACAAGGTCAATTACATCCCTGGGTGGGATTGAATCACCAACCTTCTAGTTAATAACCGTACACACTAACTGATTGCGCCACAGAGACACTTTGCGAAAGTGCATACTGACAAACGCTAATAAGCATTCATCTAAAACGTTTCCTAGAAAAACTTTAAAAAGTCAATAATCTGGAGAGTTTTTGTAAGATGTTTCTTCCATCAACCAATGAAGAAACACATTGGTACTTTCCCATGATGAGTGAGTGCTTCAGGATCTCTTGCACTTACATGTGCAGCAGAGTACAGCAATGGAAGCATGCTGGGCTCATAACCCAGAGGTAGGCAGATTGTAACTATCCTCTGCTGTATGCTTTTTTTTTAATTAAAGTAATCCAAAACTGGGATTGATATTTTGGCTCTTTTATTTTTACTTAAAGTACAATAACTTTTACCATTTTAATTTGTTTTAATAGTATATTGACAGTATTGTTTTCTTTCAAAAATCCACTTAATTTTCTTTACCCTATTATTAAAATGGTAATTGACAAAAACAAACTACATTGTCACCAGAAGAGCAATACAAAATGTACAAGTGATATATTAAAATCATCTTTCCAGCTTGAATTTCAATGATGCATTGGGGCAACGATTTTGTGAGAAACATCTTCACCCTTAAATAAAGATTTTCTTAATTCCTTACCTGTGTGCTAATTATATATCACCTTGTTTTCACATTAAACAGACTTCCACATGAGAAAGCAGCAAGGATGCAGTGGCGTTAATGTTTCCTGGTGTCAACCTGTATTATTTCAGTAGACATTGAAATGAGGATGCATCTTGCTGCCTTTCCAATGAAGCAAGTTTAATTTAGTAATAGGTGAAAAACCATCCTTACAAAGGTGTTAATCAGAGACTTGGCTTTGTGGACACTTTTCAGAGAACAAATTTGTTAGCATAAAAATAAAGCCAGAAAATAAAGAGCTGTTTAATCACTCAATTGGATTTTTCTGCCAGCATATTTTTTTTCTCTGCAACCCACTGCTAAATTGTGCTTCCTAGCTGTTTTTATAAAATCACTGAATCAAATCTAACTCTGATTACATCAGAGAAGGCCAGGTACCCTACACAATAAGAGGGGGTTTGAAATTTTGACTTGTCTACTTAAATATCACCAAAATCTGATCACAAGGTCAATTAAGTCCCTGGGTGGGATTGAACCACCAACCTTTTGGTTAATAGCCGTACACACTAATTGATTGAGACACTTTGCAAAAGTCCATACTGACAAAGGCTAATAAGCATTCATCTAAAACGTTTCCTAGAAAAACTTAAAAAAGTCAATAATCTGGAGAGTTTTTGTAAGATGTTTCTTCTATCAACCAACGAAGAAACACATTGGTACTTTCCCATGATGATTGAGTGCTTCAGGATCTCTTGCACTTACATGTGCAGCAGAGTACAGCAATGGAAGCATGCTGGGCCCATAACCCAGAGGTAGGCAGATTGAAACTATCCTCTGCTATATGCATTTTTTTGTTTGTTAATTAAAGTAATCCAAAACAGTGGCGCACCCAGGGGGGGTTTTAAATGCATGAGTATTATTAATGACTGTCTAGCGTCCTCTGCAGCCTGCTGTCTTCCTGGTGGCACTTGCAAGTGCAATAAAAGTTTACTTTTTTTTAATTATAGTACATATATATCCATGTGCCTACATATATACACATGTATATACATACGTACGTACGTACGTACGTACGTACGTACGTACGTACATACATACATATAAACACACACACACACACACATATGATATATATATATATACATGTGTATATATATGTGTACTGTATGTGTGTGTATATATATATATATATATATATATATATGTATGCATGTTTAATATGCTATGTATATGTGTATATGGATTCACTATGATCTCCCGGCCTCCCGGCGACCAGCATACCGGTGCCGGGAGGCCGGCTTACCAACAGTGTGGCGAGCGCAAATGAGACCCTTGCGGGCTCGCTGCGCTCGCCATGCTACGTGCGCCACACTATTCTATTCTCCCTCCAGGGGGGTCGTGGACCCCCACGAGGTAGAATAAGTGTCGGTATGCCGGCGGTCAGGCTCCCGGCGCCGGTATGCTGGTCGCCGGGAGCCCGACCGCCGGCATACTGAAGACCACCCGTGTATATGTATATGTATGTGTGTGTGTATGTGTGTGTATATATATATATATATATATATATATGTGTGTGTGTGTGTAGATATATGTGTATATATATATATATATATATATGTGTACATATATATATATATATATATATATATACACACACACAGACACACTAGTTTTACGGACCCAGCATATACTGGGTCACCTCAGTCCCCACCCCCGTGATTGGCTCCGCCCAGTTCTGGAAACCCCCCCATGCAAATCCTGCGTTTGCCACTGCAAAACTGGGATTGATATTTTGGCTCTTTTATTTTTACTTAAAGTACAATAACTTTTACCATTTTAATTTGTTTTTATAGTATATTGACAGTATTGTTTTCTTTCAAAAATCCACTTAATTTTCTTTACCCTATTATTAAAATGGTAATTGACAAAAACAAACTACATTGTCACCAGAAGAGCAATACAAAATGTACAAGTGATATATTAAAATCATCTTTCCAGCTTGAATTTCAATGATGCATTGGGGCAACGATTTTGTGAGAAACATCTTCACCCTTAAATAAAGATTTTCTTAATTCCTTACCTGTGTGCTAATTAGATATCACCTTGTTTTCACATTAAACAGACTTCCACATGAGAAAGCAGCAAGGATGCAGTGGCGTTAATGTTTCCTGGTGTCAACCTGTATTATTTCAGTAGACATTGAAATGAGGATGCATCTTGCTGCCTTTCCAATGAAGCAAGTTTAATTTAGTAATAGGTGAAAAACCATCCTTACAAAGGTGTTAATCAGAGACTTGGCTTTGTGGACACTTTTCAGAGAACAAATTTGTTAGCATAAAAATAAAGCCAGAAAATAAAGAGCTGTTTAATCACTCAATTGGATTTTTCTGCCAGCATATTTTTTTTCTCTGCAACCCACTGCTAAATTGTGCTTCCTAGCTGTTTTTATAAAATCACTGAATCAAATCTAACTCTGATTACATCAGAGAAGACCAGGTACCCTACACCATAACAGGGGGTTTGAAATTTTGACTTGTCTACTTAAAGATCACCAAAATCTGATAACAAGGTCAATTACGTACCTGGGTGGGATTGATCCACCAACCTTTTGGTTAATAGCCGTACACACTAACTGATTGCGCCACAGAGACACATTGCAAAAGTATATACTGACAAGGTCTAATAAGCATTCATCTAAAACGTTTCCTAGAAAAACTTTAAAAAGTCAATAATCTGGAGAGTTTTTGTAAGATGTTTCTTCCATCAACCAACGAATAAACACATTGGTACTTTCCCATGATGAGTGAGTGTTTCAGGATCTCTTGCACTTACATGTGCAGCAGAGTACAGCAATGGAAGCATGCTGGGCCCATAACCCAGAGGTAGGCAGATTGAAACTATCCTCTGCTATATGCTTTTTTTTTGTTAATTAAAGTAATCCAAAACTGGGATTGATATTTTGGCTCTTTTATTTTTACTTAAAGTACAATAACTTTTACCATTTTAATTTGTTTTAATAGTATATTGACAGTATTGATTTCTTTCAAAAATCCACTTAATTTTCTTTACCCTATTATTAAAATGGTAATTGACAAAAACAAACTACATTGTCACCAGAAGAGCAATACAAAATGTACAAGTGATATATTAAAATCATCTTTCCAGCTTGAATTTCAATGATGCATTGGGGCAATGATTTTGTGAGAAACATCTTCACCCTTAAATAAAGATTTTCTTAATTCCTTACCTGTGTGATAATTAGATATCACCTTGTTTTCGCATTAAACATACTTCCACATGAGAAAGCAGCAAGGATGCAGTGGCGTTAATGTTTCCTGGTGTCAACTTGTATTATTTCACGAGACATTGAAATGAGGATGCATCTTGCTGCCTTTCCAATGAAGCAAGTTTAATTTAGTAATAGGTGAAAAACCATCCCTACAAAGGTGTTAATCAGAGACTTGGCTTTGTGGACACTTTTCAGAGAACAAATTTGTTAGCATAAAAATAAAGCCAGAAAATGAAGAGCTGTTTAATCACTCAATTGGATTTTTCTGCCAGCATATTTTTTTTCTCTGCAAACCACTGCTAAATTGTGCTTCCTAGCTGTTTTTATAAAATCAATGAATCAAATCTAACTCTGATTACATCAGAGAAGGCCAGGTACCCTACACCATAACAGGGGGTTTGAAATTTTGACTTGTCTACTTAAAGATCACCAAAATCTGATAACAAGGTCAATTACATCCCTGGGTGGGATTGAATCACCAACCTTCTAGTTAATAACCGTACACACTAACTGATTGCGCCACAGAGACACTTTGCGAAAGTGCATACTGACAAACGCTAATAAGCATTCATCTAAAACGTTTCCTAGAAAAACTTTAAAAAGTCAATAATCTGGAGAGTTTTTGTAAGATGTTTCTTCCATCAACCAATGAAGAAACACATTGGTACTTTCCCATGATGAGTGAGTGCTTCAGGATCTCTTGCACTTACATGTGCAGCAGAGTACAGCAATGGAAGCATGCTGGGCTCATAACCCAGAGGTAGGCAGATTGTAACTATCCTCTGCTGTATGCTTTTTTTTTAATTAAAGTAATCCAAAACTGGGATTGATATTTTGGCTCTTTTATTTTTACTTAAAGTACAATAACTTTTACCATTTTAATTTGTTTTAATAGTATATTGACAGTATTGTTTTCTTTCAAAAATCCACTTAATTTTCTTTACCCTATTATTAAAATGGTAATTGACAAAAACAAACTACATTGTCACCAGAAGAGCAATACAAAATGTACAAGTGATATATTAAAATCATCTTTCCAGCTTGAATTTCAATGATGCATTGGGGCAACGATTTTGTGAGAAACATCTTCACCCTTAAATAAAGATTTTCTTAATTCCTTACCTGTGTGCTAATTATATATCACCTTGTTTTCACATTAAACAGACTTCCACATGAGAAAGCAGCAAGGATGCAGTGGCGTTAATGTTTCCTGGTGTCAACCTGTATTATTTCAGTAGACATTGAAATGAGGATGCATCTTGCTGCCTTTCCAATGAAGCAAGTTTAATTTAGTAATAGGTGAAAAACCATCCTTACAAAGGTGTTAATCAGAGACTTGGCTTTGTGGACACTTTTCAGAGAACAAATTTGTTAGCATAAAAATAAAGCCAGAAAATAAAGAGCTGTTTAATCACTCAATTGGATTTTTCTGCCAGCATATTTTTTTTCTCTGCAACCCACTGCTAAATTGTGCTTCCTAGCTGTTTTTATAAAATCACTGAATCAAATCTAACTCTGATTACATCAGAGAAGGCCAGGTACCCTACACAATAAGAGGGGGTTTGAAATTTTGACTTGTCTACTTAAATATCACCAAAATCTGATCACAAGGTCAATTAAGTCCCTGGGTGGGATTGAACCACCAACCTTTTGGTTAATAGCCGAACACACTAACCGATTGCGCCACAGAGACACTTTGCAAAAAGTACATACTGACAAAGGCTAATAAGCATACATCTAGAACGTTTCCTAGAAAAACATTAAAAAATCAATAATCTGGAGAGTTTTTGTAAGATGTTTCTTCCATCAACCAACGAATAAACACATTGGTACTTTCCCATGATGAGTGAGTGCTTCAGGATCTCTTGCACTTACATGTGCAGCAGAGTACAGCAATGGAAGCATGCTGGGCCCATAACCAAGAGGTAGGCAGATTGAAACTATCCTCTGCTATATGCTTTTTTTTTGTTAATTAAAGTAATCCAAAACTGGGATTGATATTTTGGCTCTTTTATTTTTACTTAAAGTACAATAACTTTTACCATTTTAATTTGTTTTAATAGTATATTGACAGTATTGATTTCTTTCAAAAATCCACTTAATTTTCTTTACCCTATTATTAAAATGGTAATTGACAAAAACAAACTACATTGTCACCAGAAGAGCAATACAAAATGTACAAGTGATATATTAAAATCATCTTTCCAGCTTGAATTTCAATGATGCATTGGGGCAATGATTTTGTGAGAAACATCTTCACCCTTAAATAAAGATTTTCTTAATTCCTTACCTGTGTGATAATTAGATATCACCTTGTTTTCGCATTAAACAGACTTCCACATGAGAAAGCAGCAAGGATGCAGTGGCGTTAATGTTTCCTGGTGTCAACTTGTATTATTTCACGAGACATTGAAATGAGGATGCATCTTGCTACCTTTCCAATGAAGCAAGTTTAATTTAGTAATAGGTGAAAAACCATCCTTACAAAGGTGTTAATCAGAGACTTGGCTTTGTGGACACTTTTCAGAGAACAAATTTGTTAGCATAAAAATAAAGCCAGAAAATGAAGAGCTGTTTAATCACTCAATTGGATTTTTCTGCCAGCATATTTTTTTCTCTGCAAACCACTGCTAAATTGTGCTTCCTAGCTGTTTTTATAAAATCAATGAATCAAATCTAACTCTGATTACATCAGAGAAGGCCAGGTACCCTACACCATAACAGGGGGTTTGAAATTTTGACTTGTCTACTTAAAGATCACCAAAATCTGATAACAAGGTCAATTACATCCCTGGGTGGGATTGAATCACCAACCTTCTAGTTAATAACCGTACACACTAACTGATTGCGCCACAGAGACACTTTGCGAAAGTGCATACTGACAAACGCTAATAAGCATTCATCTAAAACGTTTCCTAGAAAAACTTTAAAAAGTCAATAATCTGGAGAGTTTTTGTAAGATGTTTCTTCCATCAACCAATGAAGAAACACATTGGTACTTTCCCATGATGAGTGAGTGCTTCAGGATCTCTTGCACTTACATGTGCAGCAGAGTACAGCAATGGAAGCATGCTGGGCTCATAACCCAGAGGTAGGCAGATTGTAACTATCCTCTGCTGTATGCTTTTTTTTTAATTAAAGTAATCCAAAACTGGGATTGATATTTTGGCTCTTTTATTTTTACTTAAAGTACAATAACTTTTACCATTTTAATTTGTTTTAATAGTATATTGACAGTATTGTTTTCTTTCAAAAATCCACTTAATTTTCTTTACCCTATTATTAAAATGGTAATTGACAAAAACAAACTACATTGTCACCAGAAGAGCAATACAAAATGTACAAGTGATATATTAAAATCATCTTTCCAGCTTGAATTTCAATGATGCATTGGGGCAACGATTTTGTGAGAAACATCTTCACCCTTAAATAAAGATTTTCTTAATTCCTTACCTGTGTGCTAATTATATATCACCTTGTTTTCACATTAAACAGACTTCCACATGAGAAAGCAGCAAGGATGCAGTGGCGTTAATGTTTCCTGGTGTCAACCTGTATTATTTCAGTAGACATTGAAATGAGGATGCATCTTGCTGCCTTTCCAATGAAGCAAGTTTAATTTAGTAATAGGTGAAAAACCATCCTTACAAAGGTGTTAATCAGAGACTTGGCTTTGTGGACACTTTTCAGAGAACAAATTTGTTAGCATAAAAATAAAGCCAGAAAATAAAGAGCTGTTTAATCACTCAATTGGATTTTTCTGCCAGCATATTTTTTTTCTCTGCAACCCACTGCTAAATTGTGCTTCCTAGCTGTTTTTATAAAATCACTGAATCAAATCTAACTCTGATTACATCAGAGAAGGCCAGGTACCCTACACAATAAGAGGGGGTTTGAAATTTTGACTTGTCTACTTAAATATCACCAAAATCTGATCACAAGGTCAATTAAGTCCCTGGGTGGGATTGAACCACCAACCTTTTGGTTAATAGCCGTACACACTAATTGATTGAGACACTTTGCAAAAGTCCATACTGACAAAGGCTAATAAGCATTCATCTAAAACGTTTCCTAGAAAAACTTAAAAAAGTCAATAATCTGGAGAGTTTTTGTAAGATGTTTCTTCTATCAACCAACGAAGAAACACATTGGTACTTTCCCATGATGATTGAGTGCTTCAGGATCTCTTGCACTTACATGTGCAGCAGAGTACAGCAATGGAAGCATGCTGGGCCCATAACCCAGAGGTAGGCAGATTGAAACTATCCTCTGCTATATGCATTTTTTTGTTTGTTAATTAAAGTAATCCAAAACAGTGGCGCACCCAGGGGGGGTTTTAAATGCATGAGTATTATTAATGACTGTCTAGCGTCCTCTGCAGCCTGCTGTCTTCCTGGTGGCACTTGCAAGTGCAATAAAAGTTTACTTTTTTTTAATTATAGTACATATATATCCATGTGCCTACATATATACACATGTATATACGTACGTACGTACGTACGTACGTACGTACGTACGTACGTACATACATACATATAAACACACACACACACACACATATGATATATATATATATACATGTGTATATATATGTGTACTGTATGTGTGTGTATATATATATATATATATATATATGTATGCATGTTTAATATGCTATGTATATGTGTATATGGATTCACTATGATCTCCCGGCCTCCCGGCGACCAGCATACCGGTGCCGGGAGGCCGGCTTACCAACAGTGTGGCGAGCGCAAATGAGACCCTTGCGGGCTCGCTGCGCTCGCCATGCTACGTGCGCCACACTATTCTATTCTCCCTCCAGGGGGGTCGTGGACCCCCACGAGGTAGAATAAGTGTCGGTATGCCGGCGGTCAGGCTCCCGGCGCCGGTATGCTGGTCGCCGGGAGCCCGACCGCCGGCATACTGAAGACCACCCGTGTATATGTATATGTATGTGTGTGTGTATGTGTGTGTATATATATATATATATATATATATATGTGTGTGTGTGTGTAGATATATGTGTATATATATATATATATATATATGTGTACATATATATATATATATATATATATATACACACACACAGACACACTAGTTTTACGGACCCAGCATATACTGGGTCACCTCAGTCCCCACCCCCGTGATTGGCTCCGCCCAGTTCTGGAAACCCCCCCATGCAAATCCTGCGTTTGCCACTGCAAAACTGGGATTGATATTTTGGCTCTTTTATTTTTACTTAAAGTACAATAACTTTTACCATTTTAATTTGTTTTTATAGTATATTGACAGTATTGTTTTCTTTCAAAAATCCACTTAATTTTCTTTACCCTATTATTAAAATGGTAATTGACAAAAACAAACTACATTGTCACCAGAAGAGCAATACAAAATGTACAAGTGATATATTAAAATCATCTTTCCAGCTTGAATTTCAATGATGCATTGGGGCAACGATTTTGTGAGAAACATCTTCACCCTTAAATAAAGATTTTCTTAATTCCTTACCTGTGTGCTAATTAGATATCACCTTGTTTTCACATTAAACAGACTTCCACATGAGAAAGCAGCAAGGATGCAGTGGCGTTAATGTTTCCTGGTGTCAACCTGTATTATTTCAGTAGACATTGAAATGAGGATGCATCTTGCTGCCTTTCCAATGAAGCAAGTTTAATTTAGTAATAGGTGAAAAACCATCCTTACAAAGGTGTTAATCAGAGACTTGGCTTTGTGGACACTTTTCAGAGAACAAATTTGTTAGCATAAAAATAAAGCCAGAAAATAAAGAGCTGTTTAATCACTCAATTGGATTTTTCTGCCAGCATATTTTTTTTCTCTGCAACCCACTGCTAAATTGTGCTTCCTAGCTGTTTTTATAAAATCACTGAATCAAATCTAACTCTGATTACATCAGAGAAGACCAGGTACCCTACACCATAACAGGGGGTTTGAAATTTTGACTTGTCTACTTAAAGATCACCAAAATCTGATAACAAGGTCAATTACGTACCTGGGTGGGATTGATCCACCAACCTTTTGGTTAATAGCCGTACACACTAACTGATTGCGCCACAGAGACACATTGCAAAAGTATATACTGACAAGGTCTAATAAGCATTCATCTAAAACGTTTCCTAGAAAAACTTTAAAAAGTCAATAATCTGGAGAGTTTTTGTAAGATGTTTCTTCCATCAACCAACGAATAAACACATTGGTACTTTCCCATGATGAGTGAGTGTTTCAGGATCTCTTGCACTTACATGTGCAGCAGAGTACAGCAATGGAAGCATGCTGGGCCCATAACCCAGAGGTAGGCAGATTGAAACTATCCTCTGCTATATGCTTTTTTTTTGTTAATTAAAGTAATCCAAAACTGGGATTGATATTTTGGCTCTTTTATTTTTACTTAAAGTACAATAACTTTTACCATTTTAATTTGTTTTAATAGTATATTGACAGTATTGATTTCTTTCAAAAATCCACTTAATTTTCTTTACCCTATTATTAAAATGGTAATTGACAAAAACAAACTACATTGTCACCAGAAGAGCAATACAAAATGTACAAGTGATATATTAAAATCATCTTTCCAGCTTGAATTTCAATGATGCATTGGGGCAATGATTTTGTGAGAAACATCTTCACCCTTAAATAAAGATTTTCTTAATTCCTTACCTGTGTGATAATTAGATATCACCTTGTTTTCGCATTAAACATACTTCCACATGAGAAAGCAGCAAGGATGCAGTGGCGTTAATGTTTCCTGGTGTCAACTTGTATTATTTCACGAGACATTGAAATGAGGATGCATCTTGCTGCCTTTCCAATGAAGCAAGTTTAATTTAGTAATAGGTGAAAAACCATCCCTACAAAGGTGTTAATCAGAGACTTGGCTTTGTGGACACTTTTCAGAGAACAAATTTGTTAGCATAAAAATAAAGCCAGAAAATGAAGAGCTGTTTAATCACTCAATTGGATTTTTCTGCCAGCATATTTTTTTTCTCTGCAAACCACTGCTAAATTGTGCTTCCTAGCTGTTTTTATAAAATCAATGAATCAAATCTAACTCTGATTACATCAGAGAAGGCCAGGTACCCTACACCATAACAGGGGGTTTGAAATTTTGACTTGTCTACTTAAAGATCACCAAAATCTGATAACAAGGTCAATTACATCCCTGGGTGGGATTGAATCACCAACCTTCTAGTTAATAACCGTACACACTAACTGATTGCGCCACAGAGACACTTTGCGAAAGTGCATACTGACAAACGCTAATAAGCATTCATCTAAAACGTTTCCTAGAAAAACTTTAAAAAGTCAATAATCTGGAGAGTTTTTGTAAGATGTTTCTTCCATCAACCAATGAAGAAACACATTGGTACTTTCCCATGATGAGTGAGTGCTTCAGGATCTCTTGCACTTACATGTGCAGCAGAGTACAGCAATGGAAGCATGCTGGGCTCATAACCCAGAGGTAGGCAGATTGTAACTATCCTCTGCTGTATGCTTTTTTTTTAATTAAAGTAATCCAAAACTGGGATTGATATTTTGGCTCTTTTATTTTTACTTAAAGTACAATAACTTTTACCATTTTAATTTGTTTTAATAGTATATTGACAGTATTGTTTTCTTTCAAAAATCCACTTAATTTTCTTTACCCTATTATTAAAATGGTAATTGACAAAAACAAACTACATTGTCACCAGAAGAGCAATACAAAATGTACAAGTGATATATTAAAATCATCTTTCCAGCTTGAATTTCAATGATGCATTGGGGCAACGATTTTGTGAGAAACATCTTCACCCTTAAATAAAGATTTTCTTAATTCCTTACCTGTGTGCTAATTATATATCACCTTGTTTTCACATTAAACAGACTTCCACATGAGAAAGCAGCAAGGATGCAGTGGCGTTAATGTTTCCTGGTGTCAACCTGTATTATTTCAGTAGACATTGAAATGAGGATGCATCTTGCTGCCTTTCCAATGAAGCAAGTTTAATTTAGTAATAGGTGAAAAACCATCCTTACAAAGGTGTTAATCAGAGACTTGGCTTTGTGGACACTTTTCAGAGAACAAATTTGTTAGCATAAAAATAAAGCCAGAAAATAAAGAGCTGTTTAATCACTCAATTGGATTTTTCTGCCAGCATATTTTTTTTCTCTGCAACCCACTGCTAAATTGTGCTTCCTAGCTGTTTTTATAAAATCACTGAATCAAATCTAACTCTGATTACATCAGAGAAGGCCAGGTACCCTACACAATAAGAGGGGGTTTGAAATTTTGACTTGTCTACTTAAATATCACCAAAATCTGATCACAAGGTCAATTAAGTCCCTGGGTGGGATTGAACCACCAACCTTTTGGTTAATAGCCGAACACACTAACCGATTGCGCCACAGAGACACTTTGCAAAAAGTACATACTGACAAAGGCTAATAAGCATACATCTAGAACGTTTCCTAGAAAAACATTAAAAAATCAATAATCTGGAGAGTTTTTGTAAGATGTTTCTTCCATCAACCAACGAATAAACACATTGGTACTTTCCCATGATGAGTGAGTGCTTCAGGATCTCTTGCACTTACATGTGCAGCAGAGTACAGCAATGGAAGCATGCTGGGCCCATAACCAAGAGGTAGGCAGATTGAAACTATCCTCTGCTATATGCTTTTTTTTTGTTAATTAAAGTAATCCAAAACTGGGATTGATATTTTGGCTCTTTTATTTTTACTTAAAGTACAATAACTTTTACCATTTTAATTTGTTTTAATAGTATATTGACAGTATTGATTTCTTTCAAAAATCCACTTAATTTTCTTTACCCTATTATTAAAATGGTAATTGACAAAAACAAACTACATTGTCACCAGAAGAGCAATACAAAATGTACAAGTGATATATTAAAATCATCTTTCCAGCTTGAATTTCAATGATGCATTGGGGCAATGATTTTGTGAGAAACATCTTCACCCTTAAATAAAGATTTTCTTAATTCCTTACCTGTGTGATAATTAGATATCACCTTGTTTTCGCATTAAACAGACTTCCACATGAGAAAGCAGCAAGGATGCAGTGGCGTTAATGTTTCCTGGTGTCAACTTGTATTATTTCACGAGACATTGAAATGAGGATGCATCTTGCTACCTTTCCAATGAAGCAAGTTTAATTTAGTAATAGGTGAAAAACCATCCTTACAAAGGTGTTAATCAGAGACTTGGCTTTGTGGACACTTTTCAGAGAACAAATTTGTTAGCATAAAAATAAAGCCAGAAAATGAAGAGCTGTTTAATCACTCAATTGGATTTTTCTGCCAGCATATTTTTTTCTCTGCAAACCACTGCTAAATTGTGCTTCCTAGCTGTTTTTATAAAATCAATGAATCAAATCTAACTCTGATTACATCAGAGAAGGCCAGGTACCCTACACCATAACAGGGGGTTTGAAATTTTGACTTGTCTACTTAAAGATCACCAAAATCTGATAACAAGGTCAATTACATCCCTGGGTGGGATTGAATCACCAACCTTCTAGTTAATAACCGTACACACTAACTGATTGCGCCACAGAGACACTTTGCGAAAGTGCATACTGACAAACGCTAATAAGCATTCATCTAAAACGTTTCCTAGAAAAACTTTAAAAAGTCAATAATCTGGAGAGTTTTTGTAAGATGTTTCTTCCATCAACCAATGAAGAAACACATTGGTACTTTCCCATGATGAGTGAGTGCTTCAGGATCTCTTGCACTTACATGTGCAGCAGAGTACAGCAATGGAAGCATGCTGGGCTCATAACCCAGAGGTAGGCAGATTGTAACTATCCTCTGCTGTATGCTTTTTTTTTAATTAAAGTAATCCAAAACTGGGATTGATATTTTGGCTCTTTTATTTTTACTTAAAGTACAATAACTTTTACCATTTTAATTTGTTTTAATAGTATATTGACAGTATTGTTTTCTTTCAAAAATCCACTTAATTTTCTTTACCCTATTATTAAAATGGTAATTGACAAAAACAAACTACATTGTCACCAGAAGAGCAATACAAAATGTACAAGTGATATATTAAAATCATCTTTCCAGCTTGAATTTCAATGATGCATTGGGGCAACGATTTTGTGAGAAACATCTTCACCCTTAAATAAAGATTTTCTTAATTCCTTACCTGTGTGCTAATTATATATCACCTTGTTTTCACATTAAACAGACTTCCACATGAGAAAGCAGCAAGGATGCAGTGGCGTTAATGTTTCCTGGTGTCAACCTGTATTATTTCAGTAGACATTGAAATGAGGATGCATCTTGCTGCCTTTCCAATGAAGCAAGTTTAATTTAGTAATAGGTGAAAAACCATCCTTACAAAGGTGTTAATCAGAGACTTGGCTTTGTGGACACTTTTCAGAGAACAAATTTGTTAGCATAAAAATAAAGCCAGAAAATAAAGAGCTGTTTAATCACTCAATTGGATTTTTCTGCCAGCATATTTTTTTTCTCTGCAACCCACTGCTAAATTGTGCTTCCTAGCTGTTTTTATAAAATCACTGAATCAAATCTAACTCTGATTACATCAGAGAAGGCCAGGTACCCTACACAATAAGAGGGGGTTTGAAATTTTGACTTGTCTACTTAAATATCACCAAAATCTGATCACAAGGTCAATTAAGTCCCTGGGTGGGATTGAACCACCAACCTTTTGGTTAATAGCCGTACACACTAATTGATTGAGACACTTTGCAAAAGTCCATACTGACAAAGGCTAATAAGCATTCATCTAAAACGTTTCCTAGAAAAACTTAAAAAAGTCAATAATCTGGAGAGTTTTTGTAAGATGTTTCTTCTATCAACCAACGAAGAAACACATTGGTACTTTCCCATGATGATTGAGTGCTTCAGGATCTCTTGCACTTACATGTGCAGCAGAGTACAGCAATGGAAGCATGCTGGGCCCATAACCCAGAGGTAGGCAGATTGAAACTATCCTCTGCTATATGCATTTTTTTGTTTGTTAATTAAAGTAATCCAAAACAGTGGCGCACCCAGGGGGGGTTTTAAATGCATGAGTATTATTAATGACTGTCTAGCGTCCTCTGCAGCCTGCTGTCTTCCTGGTGGCACTTGCAAGTGCAATAAAAGTTTACTTTTTTTTAATTATAGTACATATATATCCATGTGCCTACATATATACACATGTATATACATACGTACGTACGTACGTACGTACGTACGTACGTACATACATACATATAAACACACACACACACACACATATGATATATATATATATACATGTGTATATATATGTGTACTGTATGTGTGTGTATATATATATATATATATATATATGTATGCATGTTTAATATGCTATGTATATGTGTATATGGATTCACTATGATCTCCCGGCCTCCCGGCGACCAGCATACCGGTGCCGGGAGGCCGGCTTACCAACAGTGTGGCGAGCGCAAATGAGACCCTTGCGGGCTCGCTGCGCTCGCCATGCTACGTGCGCCACACTATTCTATTCTCCCTCCAGGGGGGTCGTGGACCCCCACGAGGTAGAATAAGTGTCGGTATGCCGGCGGTCAGGCTCCCGGCGCCGGTATGCTGGTCGCCGGGAGCCCGACCGCCGGCATACTGAAGACCACCCGTGTATATGTATATGTATGTGTGTGTGTATGTGTGTGTATATATATATATATATATATATATATATGTGTGTGTGTGTGTAGATATATGTGTATATATATATATATATATATATGTGTACATATATATATATATATATATATATATACACACACACAGACACACTAGTTTTACGGACCCAGCATATACTGGGTCACCTCAGTCCCCACCCCCGTGATTGGCTCCGCCCAGTTCTGGAAACCCCCCCATGCAAATCCTGCGTTTGCCACTGCAAAACTGGGATTGATATTTTGGCTCTTTTATTTTTACTTAAAGTACAATAACTTTTACCATTTTAATTTGTTTTTATAGTATATTGACAGTATTGTTTTCTTTCAAAAATCCACTTAATTTTCTTTACCCTATTATTAAAATGGTAATTGACAAAAACAAACTACATTGTCACCAGAAGAGCAATACAAAATGTACAAGTGATATATTAAAATCATCTTTCCAGCTTGAATTTCAATGATGCATTGGGGCAACGATTTTGTGAGAAACATCTTCACCCTTAAATAAAGATTTTCTTAATTCCTTACCTGTGTGCTAATTAGATATCACCTTGTTTTCACATTAAACAGACTTCCACATGAGAAAGCAGCAAGGATGCAGTGGCGTTAATGTTTCCTGGTGTCAACCTGTATTATTTCAGTAGACATTGAAATGAGGATGCATCTTGCTGCCTTTCCAATGAAGCAAGTTTAATTTAGTAATAGGTGAAAAACCATCCTTACAAAGGTGTTAATCAGAGACTTGGCTTTGTGGACACTTTTCAGAGAACAAATTTGTTAGCATAAAAATAAAGCCAGAAAATGAAGAGCTGTTTAATCACTCAATTGGATTTTTTTGCCAGCATATTTCTTTTTCTCTGCAACCCACTGCTAAATTGTGCTTCCTAGCTGTTTTTATAAAATCACTGAATCAAATCTAACTCTGATTACATCAGAGAAGGCCAGGTACCCTACACCATAACAGGGGGTTTGAAATTTTGACTTGTCTACTTAAAGATCACCAAAATCTGATCACAAAGTCAATTACGTCCCTGGGTGTGATTGAACCACCAACCTTTTGGTTAGTAGCCGTACACACTAACTGATTGCGCCACAGAGACACTTTGCAGAAGTAAATACTGACAAAGGCTAATAAGCATTCATCTAAAACGTTTCCTAGAAAAACTTTAAAAAGTCAATAATCTGGAGAGTTTTTGTAAGATGTTTCTTCCATCAACCAACGAAGAAACACATTGGTACTTTCCCATGATGAGTGAGTGCTTCAGGATCTCTTGCACTTACATGTGCAGCAGAGTACAGCAATGGAAGCATGCTGGGCCCATAACCCAGAGGTAGGCAGATTGAAACTATCCTCTGCTATATGCATTTTTTTTTTTGTTAATTAAAGTAATCCAAAACTGGGATTGATATTTTGCCTCTTTTATTTTTACTTAAAGTACAATTTCTTTTACCATTTTAATTTGTTTTAATAGTATATTGACAGTATTGTTTTCTTTCAAAAATCCACTTAATTTTCTTTACCCTATTATTAAAATGGTAATTGACAAAAACAAACTACATTGTCACCAGAAGAGCAATACAAAATGTACAAGTGATATATTAAAATCATCTTTCCAGCTTGAATTTCAATGATGCATTGGGGCAACGATTTTGTGAGAAACATCTTCACCCTTAAATAAAGATTTTCTTAATTCCTTACTTGTGTGCTAATTAGATATCACCTTGTTTTCACATTACACAGACTTCCACATGAGAAAGCAGCAAGGATGCAGTGGCGTTAATGTTTCCTGGTGTCAACTTGTATTATTTCAGTAGACATTGAAATGAGGATGCATCTTGCTGCCTTTACAATGAAGCAAGTTTAATTTAGTAATATGTGAAAAACCATCCCTACAAAGGTGTTAATCAGAGACTTGGCTTTGTGGACACTTTTCAGAGAACAAATTTGTTAGCATAAAAATAAAGCCAGAAATGAAGAGCTGTTTAATCACTCAATTGGATTTTTTTGCCAGCATATTTCTTTTTCTCTGCAACCCACTGCTAAATTGTGCTTCCTAGCTGTTTTTATAAAATCACTGAATCAAATCTAACTCTGATTACATCAGAGAAGGCTAGGTACCCTACACAATAAGAGGGGGTTTGAAATTTTGACTTGTCTACTTAAATATCACCAAAATCTGATCACAAGGTCAATTACGTCCCTGGGTAGGATTTAACCACCAACCTTTTGGTTAATAGCCGTACACACTAACCAATTGCGCCACAGAGACACTTTGCAAAAAGTACATACTGACAAAGGCTAATAAGCATTCATCTAGAACGTTTCCTAGAAAAACTTTAAAAAGTCAAGTGAAGGAGATCCAACTGAGGCAGCACAAGGGAACTCTCGAAAGAGGAACAAGGCAAGAGGAAGATCTGAGACAAAGAAATCTGACTTTTACCAGAGCTGACCAGAGGAAAGCACAAACACAGTCCCCCTCTACCACAAATAATGCAGTCGAGTTTCCCACATTTGGGGAAATCACAGGGGTCAGCATACCCAGAATGCAATGAATGAACCTCACCCTGGGAGAACAATCTTCATGACCATGGTATCTCCTATGCAAAATAAGTATGATTTGGGATAGGGCTGGGGAGGGCCGCTGCTCAGGCACATCTCTGTCAAGTAAAGGAGATTCAACTGAGGCAGCACAAGGGAACTCTCATCTGGGGACAACAACTGCAGGGAGAACACATATTTTCAGATGAACATGGGAGGGCAGAAGGCTGCCTAATACTGAAGCACCCCCAAACAACAAACCAAATGCAACAACTAGTGCAAGCATTCCTGGGGGAAGGCCTGCAGCAGATGGATTTGCATATGATGTCATCCAAGCAGTGGGTCAAAGTTGGCTTCAACCCTCGTCTGCATATGAAAAGAAAAAAGGGATGTGCAGGGCATGGCGTCCTTTTGTGGCGCTTGGATGAACCCTCCTTCGGTGTGGGGCTCATGTTGGCTATGCCCCAGCCCCTGAAGCATTCAAGATGATTTCTTGCAGCAGCTGGGCACTGTAACAGCTCCAGAGTTGCTCTGTAAAGCATGTAAAAGGGTGTGGGCCCTGCAGCACTACCTGTAGTATGCATTGTGCGTTGGAAGGCACAAAGTAAGCAGACGGGAGAGGTCAGGATAGTGCGCAAGGGCATAGAAGGGAGCGGCTCAAGAAAAGAGAAGTGGAAACAGACAGCAAACTAGGCTGGAGAAAGACCTGAGACAAAGAGATCTGAATTATATGAGAGCCGACCAGAGGAAACACAAATTATGCAGTCAAGTGTCCCACATTTGGGGAAATCGCAGGAGCAGCACACCCAGAGTGCAATGGGTGAGCCTTGCCCTGGGAGAAGCACCTTCCTGATCATAGTATCTCACCTGGCAGGTAAATAGGAGTTGGGCTAGAGCTGGGGAGGGTCGCTGCTCGTGCACCCCCCTGTCAAGTGAAGGAGATCCAACTGAGGCAGCACAAGGGAACTCTCGAAAGAAGAACAAGGCTAGAGGAAGATCTGAGACAAAGAAATCTGACTTTTACCAGAGCTGACCAGAGGAAAGCACAAACACAGTCCCCCACTACCACAAATAATGCAGTCGAGTTTCCCACATTTGGGGAAATCACAGGGGTCATCATACCCAGAATGCAATGAATGAACCTCACCCTGGGAGAACAATCTTCATGACCATGATATCTCCTATGCAAAATAAGTATGATTTGGGATAGGGCTGGGGAGGGCCGCTGCTCAGGCACATCTCTGTCAAGTAAAGGAGATTCAACTGAGGCAGCACAAGGGAACTCTCATCTGGGGACAACAACTGCAGGGAGAACACATATTTTCAGATGAACATGGGAGGGCAGAAGGCTGCCTAATACTGAAGCACCCCCAAACAACAAACCAAATGCAACAACTAGTACAAGCATTCCTGGGGGAAGGCCTGCAGCAGATGGATTTGCATATGGTGATGTCATCCAAGCAGTGGGTCAAAGTTGGCTTCAACCCTCGTCTGCATATGAAAAGAGAAAAGGGGCGTGCAGGGCATGGCGGCCTTTTGCGGCGCTTGGATGACCCCTAGTTCGCATTAAACACCTCCACCCTACTTCGGTGTGGGGCTCATGTTGGCTATGCCCCAGCCCCTGAAGCATTCAAGCTGATTACTTGCAGCAGCTGGGCACTGTAATAGCTCCAGAGCTGCTCTGTAAGGCAAGTAAAAGGGTGTGGGCCCTGCAGCACTACCTGTAGTTCGCATTGTGCGTTGGAAGGCACAAAGTAAGCAGATGGGAGAAGTCAAGATAGTGCGCAAGGGCATAGAAGGGAGCGGCTCAAGAAAAGAGAAGTTGAAACAGACAGCAAACTAGGCTGGAGAGAGACCTGAGACAAAGAGATCTGACGAGAGCTGACCAGGGGAAACACAAATTATGCAGTCAAGTTTCCCACATTTGGGGAAATCACAGGGGCAGCACACCCAGAGTGCAATGGGTGAGCCTTGCCCTGGGAGAAGCACCTACATGATCATAGTATCTCACCTGGCAGGTAAGTAGGAGTTGGGCTAGAGCTGCGAAGGGTCTGTCAAAGTCAGAAAAATATCTCTATGCACACTACCATATTTGCACCTCACCCAGGTCCGTGCTGCGCATGCGTACGCTCTCCCGTACGTGCGCATACTCACAGTCGCGGGCACCCGCAGGCGCATGGTATGCGTATTTACGGTAGAGTTTATGTGGTTGTAGCGTGCGACTCAATCGTAACATATTTTCACTAATAATGTATTTTGTAGATCATGGTCCCTTTGATAGATTCTGAAAGTTTGGTTAATATAGAATGTTTATGAACAGAGGAATCCCTCTTTGTTTGATACGAAGGGTCAGACAGGAGTAATACAGTGGTGTTTAGTATCCATCGGAAGAATATTTAATTAGAAATATTCCTGTGTTGGTTTGAAGCAGATCAATCGCTCGTGCGAATAGTTATGGACATAAGAAGTTTATGAACATTTACTTTATTTGCACTTTATTACCCATGCGGCGGGAAACCCAGTTTCCCTCCCACCTGAGCAGTTGGAAATAGTCACAGCCCACCTGTATGAATCAACCTATGACCTTTTGTTATAATGCGAAGCCGAATTCCTGTGTCCAATGAACAATGAGATTGTAGGGACCATTGAATTGTATTGTGTGTGGGGCATAAATAGGCAGGCCGACCGTATCCAGTTCTCTCTCTCTTCAACGGTTCTCATTGCTGATAATCGGGAGCTGGATATCGAGGCGCATGCGATCGTTCCCCTAGTGCGTAAGTTTTCTCCGTAATCATATTGTCTTACTGTGAGCCATCTCTCTCTCTCTCTATCTCTCTCTCTCTACTCTTTCTCTCGTATTTTCCTTTAATTGTATTGTATTGTATTTCCTGTGTAGTTTATCTGGTTAGTTGGTTTATGTTATATTGTAGTGTATGCTTTGTACTGTGATTCTTTTTGCAAGTATAATAGTCATAATACATATAATAGGTTTCGGACCCTAAGCCCAGGTATCTGTGTATTCTTTATAGTGTTAAGTATTCTCTGAGCGCCGGTGACGCTCAAGCAGCTTTGTAGTTAATCAGGTTACACCAGGTTGCACTTACACTCTGTCTCTACACTAAGGTATACTGTGTATCTCATCGTTAAAGGTATAGAGATAAAGGTTTAAACGTTGTAAGCGTCTGCACCGCTGGTGATCTCCTCGTGGTCCCGAGCGTACGCTACGCTATAGCGAATCATTACGTTAGTCGGCAGCCAATAGCGTGCCTGCCTGTGATCACTGGGCCGTAAGCGAACGTGACGCTTGAGCGTCTCGACTACGGTTGAGCGATCGCTACACAACTTGCGTACCCTTACGGTACTTCTTACGTAGATAGCGTATAGTGTTCTTAGACCTCTTAAAGTGTTTTATATACGATAAATATTCAGCTTTATCAATTGGCGGCTCGCCCGTCCTTCACATATCTGCACTAGGTAGATCAGCAGACATTATCCCTCAGCAAAGGGCGGGAGGTTGTATCCCTCGTAGTGCTGACAGGATAAGCGTCTGCTTCACTTAGGTAAAGAGTGCTGAAGGAATCCGGGAACCGGAGGTAAGAACAAAACGCTAGTGTCTTTTAAAACTGTTTATTTTTCTGTCTTGCGTACACACGCACGCACACATATATATATCTGCATTTCTTTTTCTTTTTCATTTTCGTATATCACTCTCCTGTCTGCCAGTTTTTATAGTTGATAGAAGTGCTAAAAAGAGAGTTGCCGTTATTTCATAGTTTAAGAGTAAAGGTAATATAGTTAAAAGATAGACAAACACACAGTTTCGCCTGGGAGATAAGGCGAAGTAAGTGTGTTTGTGTGGTAGATGATCAAGGATCATCTACATTGATAAAAGTATAAATTGTGTTACGGTGGATCTTTGCTTTGCGTATACGTGTCTCTAACAAAGACTTGCGTACGCAATCCAAAGGCCGACGCACGCAGCGTACGTTACGCAACGGAGCGTCCGGTTACGCCCACGTAGCTCAAGTCACGATAAGTTGATTTTTAACGCAAAGCGATAAATAACGCGAGGCGAGAAATAACGCAAGTCTATTTTTGGGTGTCCGAAATTTAGTTAACAGATCCTGCTCCTAATTGGTAACACACCTGATCTGAAGAAAAATTTCTGCGCAGAAATAGAAATAGAAACAAAAGTGTACATGTGATGAGTGAGTGTTTTTACAATTTTTAAAGGTTGAACCACAAGAAAAGTCGAGTACTCGTGAGGTACATGCGTGTAAGTGACGTGCACGGTGGCTAGGGAGGCATCTCTGGTTAAATATACAATTTTGAGCATTAGAGTATAGCAGACCAGGAGGTCATACTGTAACAAGACCAGGAGGTCATAACAGACCAGGAGGTCCAGGTACAGCTGACAAGGAAGTCTGCTATACAGTTCACAGGCACAACACCGAAAAGGGTTGGTGCAACACCCATATAGGCCATATAAGCTCTGGCTGAAGGAATTCGCAGTCGTAAGTTTCGATTCCATTGGTCTTTCCGTACATAAGCTTAGTTGTTTGTGTACTGAACGACTGGACCGCACGTAAGTGTGTGCAGTAGTTAGTAATCTGACCTAATACCATTAGAGTAAAGGGGTCACAAACGCTATCTGTACACTCTAACGTGATTTGTGTAATTTTTTTATTTTAAGGGAAGTTCGCTGCTCACTCAGGAACTATCCAGCAACCAATAGTTACTGGAAAGAGTAAGTGTTCTTCGGATAACCCTCGCAGGTTCCAGTAAATAGAGGTTCAGGTCGCAGGGGCCCTAGGTCGAGTACGCCAGCACCATATCGGTGTGATCAGGTCGTATTGGTCGGCGTGGGCGAGTGAGTGGGGTACTCGGTAAACCGCCACCGTCAGCCTATTGTTGGCATTTGGTTTTGCGTAAAGGGTTGGCTAAATAAAGCAACACTTTCGAACTATGGGGGCCACTTGTTCAGGTAGGGGGCGATCAACCTCGGTTCGGGTTGATTCAGTGGTCCGGCCAATTGGGTCGGCCAGGTATATAATGTGTGAGAAATATGGAAGTCACACAGAAACTTTATGTGATGAATGGGAGAGAATGACTGTACATGACGGGGAGAAATTCCCAAGAGTAGGGAGCTTCAGCTCAGAAGTGTTACAAAATTTAAGGAGGAGGATATGTCTCATAAAATCAACAAAGAGACGAATCCAGCATTATGATTATTTACAGTTGTGGCAACAGGAAGGTGAGATACAGAGAGGTTTGGCTCAGGCGGCGGGATCTGGCTCTAACAGAAAACTGATTGCCACGGCCCCGCCGCCACCATACATATCAGGAGAGAAGTTGATTGCGGAGAAAGACGCACTAAGGTGTAACACAAAATCACTTAGTAACTGTGTAAATGTTAATGATAATGTTAACCCATTAACCCATGCAAGTATTAACCCGTGCAAGTTGTACCCTGTTTTGAACTTTCCTCAGGAGTGTGATCAAGAGGACGAATCGGCAACGATTTCAGCGCTCTCTCTAGCAGCCACCATAGCAGAGACCACAGTAGGCACAGCTCCACCCACGAGATTAGTAAAGGCCCCTAGCGGAGGGATAGGTGAGGTCGTATCAACTGGTAAGTACGGCACCATGCATTATGCTGAAACTATTTCACCACAGCCTGTAGAATCTACACAGAATGAGGTTGTTAGAATTACACCTGTTAGAGTAATAGCAGTGCCAAATGGGAAAACAGACGCATCAGGAGCCACTCCCATTAGGAACATTGCCATGTACACTCCATTTTCCCGAATGGAATTAAGGACCATAGTGTCTGAATTTCCTGACCCTAGAAAAGACTTAGTTGCCAGTCAAAAATACATCAGAGACTTAGGTAACACTGTAGAGCCCAACAATAAAGACTGGCAGATATTGCTGAGAGCATGTTTACCCTCAAATGTCGACGCAACTCAATTTTTAGCTGATTGCGGACTAGGTCATGATGTACCTCTTACAGATGTGTACAACCAAGATAATGTGAAAAGAATAAACTTGCCGTTAAAAGAGTATTTCCCAGCAGTAGCTAAATGGAATAAGATATTCTCCATTAAACAGAAGGAGTCAGAGACAGCTGCAGAGTATTTTCACAGAGCATTATTAGAAATGCCAAATACACAGGCATAGAGGACATTAAAACAGACACAAACCATCGGGAAGTAGCAGTATCGGTACTGATGGATGGTTTAAAAGAGTCATTGAAGACTAGGGTACAGACCACGCAACCATGTTGGCGAGGTCTGTCTGTGGCTACTTTGAGAGAGGCTGCTATTGATCACGACAGAAACATCACCAGACACAGGGAACAACAAGGTGACAAATTAATGTCAGTAAGTATACAGGCTCTGACCACAAGGCAGCCTTTGTTTGTATCACCAAATCCTGTGGGTAAGTCAAGTATGGTTACTTGTTATTCTTGTCACAAACAGGGACACATGGCACGAGATTGTAGAGTAAAGAATCCACGAAACTCATACCAAACCCCTAGACAACGACACGACACACGACATTGGGAGCAAGGTCCGCAGAAACGGAGTTATGAGCCACATACAGGGGAAACAAAAAGATATCCCCCAAACAGAGACTGGCATGCCTCTGGTAGTTCCCAACTATCTCCCTCACAAGTAGTTGCTGCCAGCGGGATTCAGGGAGGTCACCATACCCAATAGGGGTGTGGCCATACCTGTAATCTGCAGCCAGTAAAATTAATTGCCAATCTTGGAAGTGAACCCGAGATCGCAATTAATGTAGCTGGTAAAACTTTAAACTTTCTTGTAGACACAGGTCAGTGATAAATTCGACAGTGGGCATGAGAACCACTGGTAGGACAATTCCAGCCATGGGAGTAACAGGAGTAGTCCAGCACTACCCTGTTAGCAAACCAGCCGAGATTACAATAGGGCCTTTGCATACCAAGCATTCCTTTTTGCTGGCTGCATCGGCACCAACCAATCTCCTGGGAAGAGACTTACTGTGTAAAATGGGGTGCGTCATTTATTGTACTCCTGAAGGTGTATTCTTGGACATACCTGAGAAACACGCTCAGGAAGTGCGAGACATGTTAGACTCCCCATCAAAATTAATGTCACATACCATTATGACAAATAGGAATCCATCCCAAATAGAAGAGATGACATCTCAGATACCAGAGTCACTTTGGACAAAAGACGGACAAGACACTGGATTAATGGCAAACGTAGCTCCAGTAGTTGTACAAGTAAAAGATGGTAGGATAGCTCCAAAAATCCCACAGTACCCTCTGAAGCCAGAGGTGGAGTTAGGAGTTTACCCAGTAATAGAGCGCTTGCTACAACAGGGCATTCTGGTAAGAACGTCCAGCACTGCTAATAGTCCCATCTTCCCTGTGAAAAAGAGTGGGGGGAGGGGTTACAGACTAGTGCAGGATCTAAGGGGGATTAACAAAATAGTTGAGAGTCAGTTCCCCGTAGTGCCAAATCCAGCTGTCATCCTAATGCAAATCCCTCCCACTGCCAAATTTTTCACTGTTATTGACCTCTGCTCCGCTTTCTTTTCGGTACCTCTGCACCCTGACAGCCAATATTTGTTTGCATTCACATACAGAGGAGTCCAATACACGTGGACTCGATTACCCCAAGGTTTCATAGATAGTCCAAGTATATTTTCTCAGGCTTTGCATGATTGTTTACAGTCTTTGCAACCAGACAGTGGATCAGTATTGATACAGTATGTGGACGATTTATTACTGTGTTCAGATTCACTGGAAGCATCTCTGAAGGATACGAAACAGCTCCTGTTTCATCTTTCAGACACCGGACACAAGGTGTCCAAAGACAAGTTACAATTATGCCAAACTAAGGTAAAATATTTGGGACACTGTCTAACACAAGGACTGAGACACCTGACCGCTGATAGAATCCAAGCAATTAGAGACATGACTCTGCCACAAACCCAGCAACAGATCAGAACGTTTTTAGGAATGTGTGGGTATTGCCGTAATTGGATCCCAGGGTTTTCCATTTTGGCGTTACCTTTGCAGGAAATGGTCTCCTCAAACAAACCTGATAGGATTTCGCATACAGACGAGTCCGAAACAGCATTTGAGAGACTCAAACAGTGCCTAACGCAGGCACCAGCACTAGGTATGCCAGACTATGGGAAACCCTTTGAACTATACGGAACAGAAAGTGCTGGTTGCGCGGCAGGTGTACTAACCCAAAAACACGGTGATGCCAGTAGGCCAGTTGCATACTACAGCGCTCAGCTAGACACGGTAGCGCGATCCCTCCCCACATGCTTGCGAAGCGTTGCTGCAATAGCATTGCTAGTGACAAAAAGCGAAGACGTCGTGCTAGGCCACAACCTCACAATCCATACGCCACATGCAGTATCAGCCTTATTGAATTCTGCCCAAACCAGACACGTCTCATCAGCGAGATTTACAAGATGGGAATTGGCACTAATGGCCCCCGTAAACATCACCATAAGGAGATGCAGTGCATTAAATCCTGCAACGTATCTCCCAGGTGTGCCTGGTCAGGCACAAAGGGTGGAAGGTGAGAGTGATGGGGAAGGAGGATTTAATACAAAGGAAGATACACATGATTGTATGGAATATTTGACCCAAAATTTTACCGCAAGGCCTGACATCAGTGACAACCCACTGGAAGATGCAGAACTCACGTTCTACACGGACGGTAGTTGTCATAGACAGTCAGACTCGGGAGACTTGTGTACTGGATACGCAGTCGTAGATGACCAAGACACCATAGAAGCGGAACCGCTAGGCCCACCTCACTCAGCCCAGGTTGCTGAACTGGTCGCCCTAACCAGAGCATGTGAATTGGCTAAGGGTAAGTCAGCCAATATCTACACCGATTCTAGATACGCATTCGGGGTAGTCCATGATTTCGGAGCCCTATGGCGCCTCAGAAATTTCATGACGGCCGCTGGTACACCGGTAGCGCATGCAGCTCACATAAAAAGGCTTCTAACAGCGATACAGGAACCCGACAGAGTGGCTGTTATCAAATGTAAAGCACACACATATAGCCAAGACCCGGTATCACTTGGTAACAGCCGAGCAGACGAAGCTGCTAAGTTAGCAGCTGCTACCCCCATACAGACAGACACCACACAATTAATGGTATTTAATACCATTAACACACAGAAGTTGTGTGAAATGCAAAATTTGTGTTCCACACAGGAAAGGGCAGTCTGGAAGGCAAAGGGATGTGGCCAGGAGTCCTCAGGACTCTGGACGGATGGACATGGTAAACCAGTGGCCCCCAGAGCATATCTTCCATGTCTGGCTGAAGCAGCTCACGGGCTGACTCATCTAGGCAAGGAAGGAATGTGCAAATTGGTAAGAGCATACTGGTGCGCCCCAGGATTCTCCTCTCATGCGAGTAAAAGAGCAATGTCATGCCTTACCTGTTTGAGAAAGAATATTGGAAAGGCAATACCTACAGAACCATCCCATATCCCACCTGCCGGCGGCCCTTTCCAGGTAATACAAATTGACTTTATACAATTACCCCCTTGTCGGAATTTGAAATATGTACTTGTTTGTATAGATGTTTTCTCAAATTGGGTCGAAGCATTTCCAGCGACAACAAATACCGCTATGTTTACTGCTAAGAAAATTGTGCAGGAATTTGTATGTAGATATGGTATCCCTAGAATAATCGAAAGTGATAGGGGTACCCATTTTACAGGTGATGTCTTTCAAGGAATGTGTAAGTTGATGGGAATTGATAGCAAGCTGCACACTCCGTACCGTCCACAGGCGAGTGCGAAGGTCGAAAGAGTGAACAGCACTATTAAAAATAAATTGAGTAAAGTGATGGCAGAGACAGGATTGACATGGCCAGAAGCTTTACCCATTGTATTGTACAGTATCAGAACCACTCCCAGGTCCCCTCTTAATCTGTCTCCCTTTGAAATCTTGTTTGGTCGACAACCGCATGCCATGATTAACCCTCAGGATGATTTGAAATGTAACAATGAAGTAACTGTAAAGTACTTGATTAACATGAGTAAACAGTTGAGGAATCAAAATGATAATCTGAAGTTAGTGATTCCTGATTTACCAGATAGTAATTGTCATGACATTGAACCTGGGGATTATGTAATGATACGGAATTTTCTACGCTCAGGTTGCCTTATTGACAGATGGGAAGGACCATACCAGGTCTTATTGACTAGCACTACGGCATTGAAGGTTGCTGAGAGAGAGACTTGGGTCCATTCATCCCACTGCAAGAAGGTTGCTGATCCAGAGAAGTCCCGTGATAAGAAACAGACGGTAGAGGTTGTATCACTGGAGTGTCTGTTCCAGGAGGACTGAGGCGGCACCTGAGCCTTGAAGACCGAGAGCTGTTGTCGACTCCCCACTCCCTTTTATTATTTTCCTCCACTTCCCATCCCCTCTCCCTCAAATTTCTTTTTCCTCCTTCTCATTCTTCTCCATTTCCTCCTATAAGATGGACTTGCCCCAAGAGACTGTGTTCCGGATTTTCCTGTTGACCATGATGTTGACCAGAGCAGTCTGTTCCGGCGAGAGTACCATGGAGGTCGATAGAGGTTCTGGAATGGGTTCTGATGATAAAGATGGAGGCGTAGTTTTCCAGGATCAACCTAACCAACAAGCAAAGGCGAGTATCAGAAAACGATCCGATAGCATTGACCATAGAAGAAATTGTGACGGATTGTTAGCTGAAGAAAACTGTATCTGTAGGCTCTGTAACAATGTCATTGAAGATGGGTGCATTAAGAAATGCCAATCCAGTTTTAATATCCATATGGACCGGCATCCATTGAGTGACTATCACTCCTTAGTGGGTAATGTGTTAAACAAAACAGATTGTTGGGTATGCTCTCAAGTACCTCAAGGTCATAGCAAATCAGGGCTAGTACCATTTCCTTTAACGATAGGGGAGGTACTTGAGTTAAATGGTGGGAGACCGGTGGACAGGAGGTTTAATATCTCCAGCCCTCCTAGTTTGAAGCTCCACCAATACCATGTGGATAGGTCCCTATTATGTTTCAACATCTCCAATCCCAGAAAGCCGGGAAATTGGGAAGTGTCATGGAGTAACCACACCATGACCTTTTCGCATAGAGCAGATAGAATGCCTACAGATACAGAGCTTGTACGCCACATAGCCAGTAGAGGAAAATCTTTCCGGTATAGGTACACCTTAGGAAATAGGATTACGAGAGTTGGAGAAGTATCACCAGGATACTGTGCACATATCGTACAACCTGATACGTGTATTAAGCAGATGGAAGAATTAGGGTTAGGAGATTTCACCTGGAAGGTGTGTAATATGGTTATGTCCTTCTCCGTCCCATATGTTCTCCCCGATGATGCATATTTCATATGCGGGAGAAAGGCGTACAAGTGGCTTGCCCCAAACTCTGAAGGATTGTGTTATATTGGAAAAGTATTGCCTGAAGTAATGACTGTAACACATGACAAAATGAAGGACATACATCGTGGTGCCCAAGCTCCTTATACTCACACCCACTACGAGCACGTTGTTAAAAGACACCTGATAGAGAAGACAGAGCATCCGGCCTCTGATCTGATAAGTGAATCCACCGGGATTCAATTCTTAATCGCGTTAGATTTCACCCGCACCGCTAGAGGAGTGCTAAATTATAAATACATATTGGCGCTCGCAAATTTGTTAGACAATATCACTGAAATGTATGATGACACATTTAGATATACGGGAAGGGAACTTCAAGCTTATAAAACAGAACTGGTGCAGCATAGAATGGTTCTTAATTACCTCACAGCAGTGACAGGCGGATATTGTGTTACATTGGCAACACAGTACGGCGTGAAGTGTTGCACGTATATCACGAATAGCACCGAGGATCCGGTCGAGGTCATAGACCAAAAGATGGACGATATTCTCCAATTGAAGTGGGAATTTCGCCGAAAACACAATCTCACTCTTGCTGCTGTAGGTAATGAGCTGACTGGTTGGGTGTCATGGTTGAACCCGCGAAATTGGTTCTCCGGTTTGGGAGACTGGGCTCAAGGAGTCATAATGGATGTTGGGAAGTTTCTCCTATGTATCTTAGGTGTTATCATAACCATTGGCTTGATATTTAGATGCGGTCAGGCTTTAATGAGGTGCAATCGTCGTACTAAGGTAATGAGTTTGAGGAGTGAGGAAACTGTAATTAACCTGGATTTGATTTATGACCCAATGATAGAAACAATGATGTGATGAAAATGCGATTTCTACGGTCCGTTTCTTTCACCTGTTTTTCTGGTTTTTCTCCAAGATAAAAAGACCCACTTGGACGAGGAAGTTGACGAGACGCTATACAGACAACGGATAGACCAAAGAAGAAGTTTTGACCACTTGAGATATGGACATTTGATGAACTTTGCCAGGGATCCCCAGTTTCCCTAGAATTCTTAAACTTACGCTAGCCCAACATTTTTTGTAAATCTAATGGCATTGACTAAGCTTTTTGCTCACCCCTAATGGGCAACACAGCGCAAAGAAGACGACTTTCAACTGATACCGAACAAAACTTCAACCGACAGATATACATTAACCTGACATAGAATACCACCGCATTTACCGTAATTATGTCTTTTCTTCATTTCTACAACCCTCAGGTAATGACACACATAGTATAGGGAATACAGGCACAGATATCAGCAATCACATATTCCCCCATTCATGTATCATCAACTAAAATGTGCTCCCCATTTTGTTCAAAATCCGAAAAGAGCTCGGTAAAGTTTGACAGCCCATCCACAGACCCGTACCACGGGATAAGAAGGAATTCAAATGTATACTTCGCAATACCTCGAAGCTTGATTTACAACACGTACGGCACGATGATACATGACCCCCCAAACACGGATTCATACACACATGCTTCTGCTATCTCACTAGGTCATACCCTCTTCACACCTACTCCTCTCTCCTCCCTTACCCAACCATGGAAATGAATTAACCCCTAACATATATTTTTCTCCTTTTGAAATGTTTTCAGGAAGTGGCAGTTATTATTGACTGCCAAAGGGTGGACTGTCAAAGTCAGAAAAATATCTCTATGCACACTACCATATTTGCACCTCACCCAGGTCCGTGCTGCGCATGCGTACGCTCTCCCGTACGTGCGCATACTCACAGTCGCGGGCACCCGCAGGCGCATGGTATGCGTATTTACGGTAGAGTTTATGTGGTTGTAGCGTGCGACTCAATCGTAACATATTTTCACTAATAATGTATTTTGTAGATCATGGTCCCTTTGATAGATTCTGAAAGTTTGGTTAATATAGAATGTTTATGAACAGAGGAATCCCTCTTTGTTTGATACGAAGGGTCAGACAGGAGTAATACAGTGGTGTTTAGTATCCATCGGAAGAATATTTAATTAGAAATATTCCGGTGTTGGTTTGAAGCAGATCAATCGCTCGTGCGAATAGTTATGGACATAAGAAGTTTATGAACATTTACTTTATTTGCACTTTATTACCCATGCGGCGGGATACCCAGTTTCCCTCCCACCTGAGCAGTTGGAAATAGTCACAGCCCACCTGTATGAATCAACCTATGACCTTTTGTTATAATGCGAAGCCGAATTCCTGTGTCCAATGAACAATGAGATTGTAGGGACCATTGAATTGTATTGTGTGTGGGGCATAAATAGGCAGGCCGACCGTATCCAGTTCTCTCTCTCTTCAACGGTTCTCATTGCTGATAATCGGGAGCTGGATATCGAGGCGCATGCGATCGTTCCCCTTGTGCGTAAGTTTTCTCCGTAATCATATTGTCTTACTGTGAGCCATCTCTCTCTCTCTCTCTATCTCTCTCTCTCTTCTCTTTCTCTCGTATTTTCCTTTAATTGTATTGTATTGTATTTCCTGTGTAGTTTATCTGGTTAGTTGGTTTATGTTATATTGTAGTGTATGCTTTGTACTGTGATTCTTTTTGCAAGTATAATAGTCATAATACATATAATAGGTTTCGGACCCTAAGCCCAGGTATCTGTGTATTCTTTATAGTGTTAAGTATTCTCTGAGCGCCGGTGACGCTCAAGCAGCTTTGTAGTTAATCAGGTTACACCAGGTTGCACTTACACTCTGTCTCTACACTAAGGTATACTGTGTATCTCATCGTTAAAGGTATAGAGATAAAGGTTTAAACGTTGTAAGCGTCTGCACCGCTGGTGATCTCCTCGTGGTCCCGAGCGTACGCTACGCTATAGCGAATCATTACGTTAGTCGGCAGCCAATAGCGTGCCTGCCTGTGATCACTGGGCCGTAAGCGAACGTGACGCTTGAGCGTCTCGACTACGGTTGAGCGATCGCTACACAACTTGCGTACCCTTACGGTACTTCTTACGTAGATAGCGTATAGTGTTCTTAGACCTCTTAAAGTGTTTTATATACGATAAATATTTAGCTTTATCAGGTCGCTGCTCGGGTACCCCCCTGTCAAGTGAAGGAGATCCAACTGAGGCAGCACAAGGGAACTCTCGAAAGAGGAACAAGGCTAGAGGAAGATCTGAGACAAAGAAATCTGATTTTTACCAGAGTTGACCAGAAGAAAGCACAAACACAGTTCCCCACTACCACAAATAATGCAGTTGAGTTTCCCACATTTGGGGAAATCACAGGGGTCAGCATACCCAGAATGCAATGAATGAACCTCACCCTGGGAGAACAATCTTCATGACCATGGTATCTCCTATGCAAAATAAGTATGATTTGGGATAGGGCTGGGGAGGGCCGCTGCTCAGGCACATCTCTGTCAAGTAAAGGAGATTCAACTGAGGCAGCACAAGGGAACTCTCATCTGGGGACAACAACTGCGGGGAGAACACATATTTTCAGATGAACATGGGAGGGCAGAAGGCTGCCTAATACTGAAGCACCCCCAAACAACAAACCAAATGCAATAACTAGTGCAAGCATTCCTGGGGGAAGGCCTGCAGCAGATGGATTTGCATATGGTGATGTCATCCAAGCAGTGGGTCAAAGTTGGCTTCAACCCTCGTCTGCATATGAAAAGAAAAAAGGGATGTGCAGGGCATGGCGGCCTTTTGCGGCGCTTGCATGACCCCTAATTCGCATTAAACACCTCCACCCTCCTTAGGTGTGGGGCTCATGTTGGCTATGCCCCAGCACCTGAAGCATTCAAGCTGATTTCTTGCAGCAGCTGGGCACTGTAACAGCTCCAGAGCTGCTCTGTAAGGCAAGTAAAAGGGTGTGGGCCCTGCAGCACTACCTGTAGTTCGCATTGTGCGTTGGAAGGCACAAAGTAAGCAGACGGGAGAGGTCAGGATAGTGCGCAAGGGCATAGAAGGGAGCGGCTCAAGAAAAGAGAAGTGGAAACAGACAGCAAACTAGGCTGGAGAAAGACCTGAGACAAAGAGATCTGAATTATATGAGAGCCGACCAGAGGAAACACAAATTATGCAGTCAAGTGTCCCACATTTGGGGAAATCGCAGGAGCAGCACACCCAGAGTGCAATGGGTGAGCCTTGCCCTGGGAGAAGCACCTTCCTGATCATAGTATCTCACCTGGCAGGTAAATAGGAGTTGGGCTAGAGCTGGGGAGGGTCGCTGCTCGTGCACCCCCCTGTCAAGTGAAGGAGATCCAACTGAGGCAGCACAAGGGAACTCTCGAAAGAAGAACAAGGCTAGAGGAAGATCTGAGACAAAGAAATCTGACTTTTACCAGAGCTGACCAGAGGAAAGCACAAACACAGTCCCCCACTACCACAAATAATGCAGTCGAGTTTCCCACATTTGGGGAAATCACAGGGGTCAGCATACCCAGAATGCAATGAATGAACCTCACCCTGGGAGAACAATCTTCATGACCATGGTATCTCCTATGCAAAATTAGTATGATTTGGGATAGGGCTGGGGAGGGCCGCTGCTCAGGCACATCTCTGTCAAGTAAAGGAGATTCAACTGAGGCAGCACAAGGGAACTCTCATCTGGGGACAACAACTGCAGGGAGAACACATATTTTCAGATGAACATGGGAGGGCAGAAGGCTGCCTAATACTGAAGCACCCCCAAACAACAAACCAAATGCAACAACTAGTGCAAGCATTCCTGGGGGAAGGCCTGCAGCAGATTGATTTGCATATGGTAATGCCATCCAAGCAGTGGGTCAAAGTTGGCTTCAACCCTCGTCTGCATATGAAAAGAGAAAAGGGGCGTGCAGGGCATGGCGGCCTTTTGCGGCGCTTGGATGACCCCTAGTTCGCATTAAACACCTCCACCCTCCTTCGGTGTGGGGCTCATGTTGGCTATGCCCCAGCCCCTGAAGCATTCAAGCTGATTTCTTGCAGCAGCTGGGCACTGTAACAGCTCCAGAGCTGCTCTGTAAGGCAAGTAAAAGGGTGTGGGCCCTGTAGCACTACCTGTAGTTCGCATTGTGCGTTGGAAGGCACAAAGTAAGCAGATGGGAGAAGTCAGGATAGTGCGCAAGGGCATAGAAGGGAGCGGCTCAAGAAAAGAGAAGTGGAAACAGACAGCAAACTAGGCTGAAGAGAGACCTGAGACAAAGAGATCTGAATTATATGAGAGCCGACCAGGGGAAACACAAATTATGCAGTCAAGTTTCCCACATTTGGGGAAATCAAAGGGGCAGCACACCCAGAGTGCAATGGGTGAGGCTTGCCCTGGGAGAAGCACCTACATGATCATCGTATCTCACCTGGCAGGTAAGTAGGAGTTGGGCTAGAGCTGGGGAGGGTCGCTGCTCGGGCACCCCCCTGTCAAGTGAAGGAGATCCAACTGAGGCAGCACAAGGGAACTCTCGAAAGAAGAACAAGGCTAGAGGAAGATCTGAGACAAAGAAATCTGACTTTTACCAGAGCTGACCAGAGGAAAGCACAAACACAGTCCCCCACTACCACAAATAATGCAGTCGAGTTTCCCACATTTGGGGAAATCACAGGGGTCATCATACCCAGAATGCAATGAATGAACCTCACCCTGGGAGAACAATCTTCATGACCATGATATCTCCTATGCAAAATAAGTATGATTTGGGATAGGGCTGGGGAGGGCCGCTGCTCAGGCACATCTCTGTCAAGTAAAGGAGATTCAACTGAGGCAGCACAAGGGAACTCTCATCTGGGGACAACAACTGCAGGGAGAACACATATTTTCAGATGAACATGGGAGGGCAGAAGGCTGCCTAATACTGAAGCACCCCCAAACAACAAACCAAATGCAACAACTAGTACAAGCATTCCTGGGGGAAGGCCTGCAGCAGATGGATTTGCATATGGTGATGTCATCCAAGCAGTGGGTCAAAGTTGGCTTCAACCCTCGTCTGCATATGAAAAGAGAAAAGGGGCGTGCAGGGCATGGCGGCCTTTTGCGGCGCTTGGATGACCCCTAGTTCGCATTAAACACCTCCACCCTACTTCGGTGTGGGGCTCATGTTGGCTATGCCCCAGCCCCTGAAGCATTCAAGCTGATTACTTGCAGCAGCTGGGCACTGTAATAGCTCCAGAGCTGCTCTGTAAGGCAAGTAAAAGGGTGTGGGCCCTGCAGCACTACCTGTAGTTCGCATTGTGCGTTGGAAGGCACAAAGTAAGCAGATGGGAGAAGTCAAGATAGTGCGCAAGGGCATAGAAGGGAGCGGCTCAAGAAAAGAGAAGTTGAAACAGACAGCAAACTAGGCTGGAGAGAGACCTGAGACAAAGAGATCTGACGAGAGCTGACCAGGGGAAACACAAATTATGCAGTCAAGTTTCCCACATTTGGGGAAATCACAGGGGCAGCACACCCAGAGTGCAATGGGTGAGCCTTGCCCTGGGAGAAGCACCTACATGATCATAGTATCTCACCTGGCAGGTAAGTAGGAGTTGGGCTAGAGCTGCGAAGGGTCTGTCAAAGTCAGAAAAATATCTCTATGCACACTACCATATTTGCACCTCACCCAGGTCCGTGCTGCGCATGCGTACGCTCTCCCGTACGTGCGCATACTCACAGTCGCGGGCACCCGCAGGCGCATGGTATGCGTATTTACGGTAGAGTTTATGTGGTTGTAGCGTGCGACTCAATCGTAACATATTTTCACTAATAATGTATTTTGTAGATCATGGTCCCTTTGATAGATTCTGAAAGTTTGGTTAATATAGAATGTTTATGAACAGAGGAATCCCTCTTTGTTTGATACGAAGGGTCAGACAGGAGTAATACAGTGGTGTTTAGTATCCATCGGAAGAATATTTAATTAGAAATATTCCGGTGTTGGTTTGAAGCAGATCAATCGCTCGTGCGAATAGTTATGGACATAAGAAGTTTATGAACATTTACTTTATTTGCACTTTATTACCCATGCGGCGGGAAACCCAGTTTCCCTCCCACCTGAGCAGTTGGAAATAGTCACAGCCCACCTGTATGAATCAACCTATGACCTTTTGTTATAATGCGAAGCCGAATTCCTGTGTCCAATGAACAATGAGATTGTAGGGACCATTGAATTGTATTGTGTGTGGGGCATAAATAGGCAGGCCGACCGTATCCAGTTCTCTCTCTCTTCAACGGTTCTCATTGCTGATAATCGGGAGCTGGATATCGAGGCGCATGCGATCGTTCCCCTAGTGCGTAAGTTTTCTCCGTAATCATATTGTCTTACTGTGAGCCATCTCTCTCTCTCTCTATCTCTCTCTCTCTACTCTTTCTCTCGTATTTTCCTTTAATTGTATTGTATTGTATTTCCTGTGTAGTTTATCTGGTTAGTTGGTTTATGTTATATTGTAGTGTATGCTTTGTACTGTGATTCTTTTTGCAAGTATAATAGTCATAATACATATAATAGGTTTCGGACCCTAAGCCCAGGTATCTGTGTATTCTTTATAGTGTTAAGTATTCTCTGAGCGCCGGTGACGCTCAAGCAGCTTTGTAGTTAATCAGGTTACACCAGGTTGCACTTACACTCTGTCTCTACACTAAGGTATACTGTGTATCTCATCGTTAAAGGTATAGAGATAAAGGTTTAAACGTTGTAAGCGTCTGCACCGCTGGTGATCTCCTCGTGGTCCCGAGCGTACGCTACGCTATAGCGAATCATTACGTTAGTCGGCAGCCAATAGCGTGCCTGCCTGTGATCACTGGGCCGTAAGCGAACGTGACGCTTGAGCGTCTCGACTACGGTTGAGCGATCGCTACACAACTTGCGTACCCTTACGGTACTTCTTACGTAGATAGCGTATAGTGTTCTTAGACCTCTTAAAGTGTTTTATATACGATAAATATTCAGCTTTATCAATTGGCGGCTCGCCCGTCCTTCACATATCTGCACTAGGTAGATCAGCAGACATTATCCCTCAGCAAAGGGCGGGAGGTTGTATCCCTCGTAGTGCTGACAGGATAAGCGTCTGCTTCACTTAGGTAAAGAGTGCTGAAGGAATCCGGGAACCGGAGGTAAGAACAAAACGCTAGTGTCTTTTAAAACTGTTTATTTTTCTGTCTTGCGTACACACGCACGCACACATATATATATCTGCATTTCTTTTTCTTTTTCATTTTCGTATATCACTCTCCTGTCTGCCAGTTTTTATAGTTGATAGAAGTGCTAAAAAGAGAGTTGCCGTTATTTCATAGTTTAAGAGTAAAGGTAATATAGTTAAAAGATAGACAAACACACAGTTTCGCCTGGGAGATAAGGCGAAGTAAGTGTGTTTGTGTGGTAGATGATCAAGGATCATCTACATTGATAAAAGTATAAATTGTGTTACGGTGGATCTTTGCTTTGCGTATACGTGTCTCTAACAAAGACTTGCGTACGCAATCCAAAGGCCGACGCACGCAGCGTACGTTACGCAACGGAGCGTCCGGTTACGCCCACGTAGCTCAAGTCACGATAAGTTGATTTTTAACGCAAAGCGATAAATAACGCGAGGCGAGAAATAACGCAAGTCTATTTTTGGGTGTCCGAAATTTAGTTAACAGATCCTGCTCCTAATTGGTAACACACCTGATCTGAAGAAAAATTTCTGCGCAGAAATAGAAATAGAAACAAAAGTGTACATGTGATGAGTGAGTGTTTTTACAATTTTTAAAGGTTGAACCACAAGAAAAGTCGAGTACTCGTGAGGTACATGCGTGTAAGTGACGTGCACGGTGGCTAGGGAGGCATCTCTGGTTAAATATACAATTTTGAGCATTAGAGTATAGCAGACCAGGAGGTCATACTGTAACAAGACCAGGAGGTCATAACAGACCAGGAGGTCCAGGTACAGCTGACAAGGAAGTCTGCTATACAGTTCACAGGCACAACACCGAAAAGGGTTGGTGCAACACCCATATAGGCCATATAAGCTCTGGCTGAAGGAATTCGCAGTCGTAAGTTTCGATTCCATTGGTCTTTCCGTACATAAGCTTAGTTGTTTGTGTACTGAACGACTGGACCGCACGTAAGTGTGTGCAGTAGTTAGTAATCTGACCTAATACCATTAGAGTAAAGGGGTCACAAACGCTATCTGTACACTCTAACGTGATTTGTGTAATTTTTTTATTTTAAGGGAAGTTCGCTGCTCACTCAGGAACTATCCAGCAACCAATAGTTACTGGAAAGAGTAAGTGTTCTTCGGATAACCCTCGCAGGTTCCAGTAAATAGAGGTTCAGGTCGCAGGGGCCCTAGGTCGAGTACGCCAGCACCATATCGGTGTGATCAGGTCGTATTGGTCGGCGTGGGCGAGTGAGTGGGGTACTCGGTAAACCGCCACCGTCAGCCTATTGTTGGCATTTGGTTTTGCGTAAAGGGTTGGCTAAATAAAGCAACACTTTCGAACTATGGGGGCCACTTGTTCAGGTAGGGGGCGATCAACCTCGGTTCGGGTTGATTCAGTGGTCCGGCCAATTGGGTCGGCCAGGTATATAATGTGTGAGAAATATGGAAGTCACACAGAAACTTTATGTGATGAATGGGAGAGAATGACTGTACATGACGGGGAGAAATTCCCAAGAGTAGGGAGCTTCAGCTCAGAAGTGTTACAAAATTTAAGGAGGAGGATATGTCTCATAAAATCAACAAAGAGACGAATCCAGCATTATGATTATTTACAGTTGTGGCAACAGGAAGGTGAGATACAGAGAGGTTTGGCTCAGGCGGCGGGATCTGGCTCTAACAGAAAACTGATTGCCACGGCCCCGCCGCCACCATACATATCAGGAGAGAAGTTGATTGCGGAGAAAGACGCACTAAGGTGTAACACAAAATCACTTAGTAACTGTGTAAATGTTAATGATAATGTTAACCCATTAACCCATGCAAGTATTAACCCGTGCAAGTTGTACCCTGTTTTGAACTTTCCTCAGGAGTGTGATCAAGAGGACGAATCGGCAACGATTTCAGCGCTCTCTCTAGCAGCCACCATAGCAGAGACCACAGTAGGCACAGCTCCACCCACGAGATTAGTAAAGGCCCCTAGCGGAGGGATAGGTGAGGTCGTATCAACTGGTAAGTACGGCACCATGCATTATGCTGAAACTATTTCACCACAGCCTGTAGAATCTACACAGAATGAGGTTGTTAGAATTACACCTGTTAGAGTAATAGCAGTGCCAAATGGGAAAACAGACGCATCAGGAGCCACTCCCATTAGGAACATTGCCATGTACACTCCATTTTCCCGAATGGAATTAAGGACCATAGTGTCTGAATTTCCTGACCCTAGAAAAGACTTAGTTGCCAGTCAAAAATACATCAGAGACTTAGGTAACACTGTAGAGCCCAACAATAAAGACTGGCAGATATTGCTGAGAGCATGTTTACCCTCAAATGTCGACGCAACTCAATTTTTAGCTGATTGCGGACTAGGTCATGATGTACCTCTTACAGATGTGTACAACCAAGATAATGTGAAAAGAATGAACTTGCAGTTAAAAGAGTATTTCCCAGCAGTAGCTAAATGGAATAAGATATTCTCCATTAAACAGAAGGAGTCAGAGACAGCTGCAGAGTATTTTCACAGAGCATTATTAGAAATGCCAAATACACAGGCATAGAGGACATTAAAACAGACACAAACCATCGGGAAGTAGCAGTATCGGTACTGATGGATGGTTTAAAAGAGTCATTGAAGACTAGGGTACAGACCACGCAACCATGTTGGCGAGGTCTGTCTGTGGCTACTTTGAGAGAGGCTGCTATTGATCACGACAGAAACATCACCAGACACAGGGAACAACAAGGTGACAAATTAATGTCAGTAAGTATACAGGCTCTGACCACAAGGCAGCCTTTGTTTGTATCACCAAATCCTGTGGGTAAGTCAAGTATGGTTACTTGTTATTCTTGTCACAAACAGGGACACATGGCACGAGATTGTAGAGTAAAGAATCCACGAAACTCATACCAAACCCCTAGACAACGACACGACACACGACATTGGGAGCAAGGTCCGCAGAAACGGAGTTATGAGCCACATACAGGGGAAACAAAAAGATATCCCCCAAACAGAGACTGGCATGCCTCTGGTAGTTCCCAACTATCTCCCTCACAAGTAGTTGCTGCCAGCGGGATTCAGGGAGGTCACCATACCCAATAGGGGTGTGGCCATACCTGTAATCTGCAGCCAGTAAAATTAATTGCCAATCTTGGAAGTGAACCCGAGATCGCAATTAATGTAGCTGGTAAAACTTTAAACTTTCTTGTAGACACAGGTCAGTGATAAATTCGACAGTGGGCATGAGAACCACTGGTAGGACAATTCCAGCCATGGGAGTAACAGGAGTAGTCCAGCACTACCCTGTTAGCAAACCAGCCGAGATTACAATAGGGCCTTTGCATACCAAGCATTCCTTTTTGCTGGCTGCATCGGCACCAACCAATCTCCTGGGAAGAGACTTACTGTGTAAAATGGGGTGCGTCATTTATTGTACTCCTGAAGGTGTATTCTTGGACATACCTGAGAAACACGCTCAGGAAGTGCGAGACATGTTAGACTCCCCATCAAAATTAATGTCACATACCATTATGACAAATAGGAATCCATCCCAAATAGAAGAGATGACATCTCAGATACCAGAGTCACTTTGGACAAAAGACGGACAAGACACTGGATTAATGGCAAACGTAGCTCCAGTAGTTGTACAAGTAAAAGATGGTAGGATAGCTCCAAAAATCCCACAGTACCCTCTGAAGCCAGAGGTGGAGTTAGGAGTTTACCCAGTAATAGAGCGCTTGCTACAACAGGGCATTCTGGTAAGAACGTCCAGCACTGCTAATAGTCCCATCTTCCCTGTGAAAAAGAGTGGGGGGAGGGGTTACAGACTAGTGCAGGATCTAAGGGGGATTAACAAAATAGTTGAGAGTCAGTTCCCCGTAGTGCCAAATCCAGCTGTCATCCTAATGCAAATCCCTCCCACTGCCAAATTTTTCACTGTTATTGACCTCTGCTCCGCTTTCTTTTCGGTACCTCTGCACCCTGACAGCCAATATTTGTTTGCATTCACATACAGAGGAGTCCAATACACGTGGACTCGATTACCCCAAGGTTTCATAGATAGTCCAAGTATATTTTCTCAGGCTTTGCATGATTGTTTACAGTCTTTGCAACCAGACAGTGGATCAGTATTGATACAGTATGTGGACGATTTATTACTGTGTTCAGATTCACTGGAAGCATCTCTGAAGGATACGAAACAGCTCCTGTTTCATCTTTCAGACACCGGACACAAGGTGTCCAAAGACAAGTTACAATTATGCCAAACTAAGGTAAAATATTTGGGACACTGTCTAACACAAGGACTGAGACACCTGACCGCTGATAGAATCCAAGCAATTAGAGACATGACTCTGCCACAAACCCAGCAACAGATCAGAACGTTTTTAGGAATGTGTGGGTATTGCCGTAATTGGATCCCAGGGTTTTCCATTTTGGCGTTACCTTTGCAGGAAATGGTCTCCTCAAACAAACCTGATAGGATTTCGCATACAGACGAGTCCGAAACAGCATTTGAGAGACTCAAACAGTGCCTAACGCAGGCACCAGCACTAGGTATGCCAGACTATGGGAAACCCTTTGAACTATACGGAACAGAAAGTGCTGGTTGCGCGGCAGGTGTACTAACCCAAAAACACGGTGATGCCAGTAGGCCAGTTGCATACTACAGCGCTCAGCTAGACACGGTAGCGCGATCCCTCCCCACATGCTTGCGAAGCGTTGCTGCAATAGCATTGCTAGTGACAAAAAGCGAAGACGTCGTGCTAGGCCACAACCTCACAATCCATACGCCACATGCAGTATCAGCCTTATTGAATTCTGCCCAAACCAGACACGTCTCATCAGCGAGATTTACAAGATGGGAATTGGCACTAATGGCCCCCGTAAACATCACCATAAGGAGATGCAGTGCATTAAATCCTGCAACGTATCTCCCAGGTGTGCCTGGTCAGGCACAAAGGGTGGAAGGTGAGAGTGATGGGGAAGGAGGATTTAATACAAAGGAAGATACACATGATTGTATGGAATATTTGACCCAAAATTTTACCGCAAGGCCTGACATCAGTGACAACCCACTGGAAGATGCAGAACTCACGTTCTACACGGACGGTAGTTGTCATAGACAGTCAGACTCGGGAGACTTGTGTACTGGATACGCAGTCGTAGATGACCAAGACACCATAGAAGCGGAACCGCTAGGCCCACCTCACTCAGCCCAGGTTGCTGAACTGGTCGCCCTAACCAGAGCATGTGAATTGGCTAAGGGTAAGTCAGCCAATATCTACACCGATTCTAGATACGCATTCGGGGTAGTCCATGATTTCGGAGCCCTATGGCGCCTCAGAAATTTCATGACGGCCGCTGGTACACCGGTAGCGCATGCAGCTCACATAAAAAGGCTTCTAACAGCGATACAGGAACCCGACAGAGTGGCTGTTATCAAATGTAAAGCACACACATATAGCCAAGACCCGGTATCACTTGGTAACAGCCGAGCAGACGAAGCTGCTAAGTTAGCAGCTGCTACCCCCATACAGACAGACACCACACAATTAATGGTATTTAATACCATTAACACACAGAAGTTGTGTGAAATGCAAAATTTGTGTTCCACACAGGAAAGGGCAGTCTGGAAGGCAAAGGGATGTGGCCAGGAGTCCTCAGGACTCTGGACGGATGGACATGGTAAACCAGTGGCCCCCAGAGCATATCTTCCATGTCTGGCTGAAGCAGCTCACGGGCTGACTCATCTAGGCAAGGAAGGAATGTGCAAATTGGTAAGAGCATACTGGTGCGCCCCAGGATTCTCCTCTCATGCGAGTAAAAGAGCAATGTCATGCCTTACCTGTTTGAGAAAGAATATTGGAAAGGCAATACCTACAGAACCATCCCATATCCCACCTGCCGGCGGCCCTTTCCAGGTAATACAAATTGACTTTATACAATTACCCCCTTGTCGGAATTTGAAATATGTACTTGTTTGTATAGATGTTTTCTCAAATTGGGTCGAAGCATTTCCAGCGACAACAAATACCGCTATGTTTACTGCTAAGAAAATTGTGCAGGAATTTGTATGTAGATATGGTATCCCTAGAATAATCGAAAGTGATAGGGGTACCCATTTTACAGGTGATGTCTTTCAAGGAATGTGTAAGTTGATGGGAATTGATAGCAAGCTGCACACTCCGTACCGTCCACAGGCGAGTGCGAAGGTCGAAAGAGTGAACAGCACTATTAAAAATAAATTGAGTAAAGTGATGGCAGAGACAGGATTGACATGGCCAGAAGCTTTACCCATTGTATTGTACAGTATCAGAACCACTCCCAGGTCCCCTCTTAATCTGTCTCCCTTTGAAATCTTGTTTGGTCGACAACCGCATGCCATGATTAACCCTCAGGATGATTTGAAATGTAACAATGAAGTAACTGTAAAGTACTTGATTAACATGAGTAAACAGTTGAGGAATCAAAATGATAATCTGAAGTTAGTGATTCCTGATTTACCAGATAGTAATTGTCATGACATTGAACCTGGGGATTATGTAATGATACGGAATTTTCTACGCTCAGGTTGCCTTATTGACAGATGGGAAGGACCATACCAGGTCTTATTGACTAGCACTACGGCATTGAAGGTTGCTGAGAGAGAGACTTGGGTCCATTCATCCCACTGCAAGAAGGTTGCTGATCCAGAGAAGTCCCGTGATAAGAAACAGACGGTAGAGGTTGTATCACTGGAGTGTCTGTTCCAGGAGGACTGAGGCGGCACCTGAGCCTTGAAGACCGAGAGCTGTTGTCGACTCCCCACTCCCTTTTATTATTTTCCTCCACTTCCCATCCCCTCTCCCTCAAATTTCTTTTTCCTCCTTCTCATTCTTCTCCATTTCCTCCTATAAGATGGACTTGCCCCAAGAGACTGTGATCCGGATTTTCCTGTTGACCATGATGTTGACCAGAGCAGTCTGTTCCGGCGAGAGTACCATGGAGGTCGATAGAGGTTCTGGAATGGGTTCTGATGATAAAGATGGAGGCGTAGTTTTCCAGGATCAACCTAACCAACAAGCAAAGGCGAGTATCAGAAAACGATCCGATAGCATTGACCATAGAAGAAATTGTGACGGATTGTTAGCTGAAGAAAACTGTATCTGTAGGCTCTGTAACAATGTCATTGAAGATGGGTGCATTAAGAAATGCCAATCCAGTTTTAATATCCATATGGACCGGCATCCATTGAGTGACTATCACTCCTTAGTGGGTAATGTGTTAAACAAAACAGATTGTTGGGTATGCTCTCAAGTACCTCAAGGTCATAGCAAATCAGGGCTAGTACCATTTCCTTTAACGATAGGGGAGGTACTTGAGTTAAATGGTGGGAGACCGGTGGACAGGAGGTTTAATATCTCCAGCCCTCCTAGTTTGAAGCTCCACCAATACCATGTGGATAGGTCCCTATTATGTTTCAACATCTCCAATCCCAGAAAGCCGGGAAATTGGGAAGTGTCATGGAGTAACCACACCATGACCTTTTCGCATAGAGCAGATAGAATGCCTACAGATACAGAGCTTGTACGCCACATAGCCAGTAGAGGAAAATCTTTCCGGTATAGGTACACCTTAGGAAATAGGATTACGAGAGTTGGAGAAGTATCACCAGGATACTGTGCACATATCGTACAACCTGATACGTGTATTAAGCAGATGGAAGAATTAGGGTTAGGAGATTTCACCTGGAAGGTGTGTAATATGGTTATGTCCTTCTCCGTCCCATATGTTCTCCCCGATGATGCATATTTCATATGCGGGAGAAAGGCGTACAAGTGGCTTGCCCCAAACTCTGAAGGATTGTGTTATATTGGAAAAGTATTGCCTGAAGTAATGACTGTAACACATGACAAAATGAAGGACATACATCGTGGTGCCCAAGCTCCTTATACTCACACCCACTACGAGCACGTTGTTAAAAGACACCTGATAGAGAAGACAGAGCATCCGGCCTCTGATCTGATAAGTGAATCCACCGGGATTCAATTCTTAATCGCGTTAGATTTCACCCGCACCGCTAGAGGAGTGCTAAATTATAAATACATATTGGCGCTCGCAAATTTGTTAGACAATATCACTGAAATGTATGATGACACATTTAGATATACGGGAAGGGAACTTCAAGCTTATAAAACAGAACTGGTGCAGCATAGAATGGTTCTTAATTACCTCACAGCAGTGACAGGCGGATATTGTGTTACATTGGCAACACAGTACGGCGTGAAGTGTTGCACGTATATCACGAATAGCACCGAGGATCCGGTCGAGGTCATAGACCAAAAGATGGACGATATTCTCCAATTGAAGTGGGAATTTCGCCGAAAACACAATCTCACTCTTGCTGCTGTAGGTAATGAGCTGACTGGTTGGGTGTCATGGTTGAACCCGCGAAATTGGTTCTCCGGTTTGGGAGACTGGGCTCAAGGAGTCATAATGGATGTTGGGAAGTTTCTCCTATGTATCTTAGGTGTTATCATAACCATTGGCTTGATATTTAGATGCGGTCAGGCTTTAATGAGGTGCAATCGTCGTACTAAGGTAATGAGTTTGAGGAGTGAGGAAACTGTAATTAACCTGGATTTGATTTATGACCCAATGATAGAAACAATGATGTGATGAAAATGCGATTTCTACGGTCCGTTTCTTTCACCTGTTTTTCTGGTTTTTCTCCAAGATAAAAAGACCCACTTGGACGAGGAAGTTGACGAGACGCTATACAGACAACGGATAGACCAAAGAAGAAGTTTTGACCACTTGAGATATGGACATTTGATGAACTTTGCCAGGGATCCCCAGTTTCCCTAGAATTCTTAAACTTACGCTAGCCCAACATTTTTTGTAAATCTAATGGCATTGACTAAGCTTTTTGCTCACCCCTAATGGGCAACACAGCGCAAAGAAGACGACTTTCAACTGATACCGAACAAAACTTCAACCGACAGATATACATTAACCTGACATAGAATACCACCGCATTTACCGTAATTATGTCTTTTCTTCATTTCTACAACCCTCAGGTAATGACACACATAGTATAGGGAATACAGGCACAGATATCAGCAATCACATATTCCCCCATTCATGTATCATCAACTAAAATGTGCTCCCCATTTTGTTCAAAATCCGAAAAGAGCTCGGTAAAGTTTGACAGCCCATCCACAGACCCGTACCACGGGATAAGAAGGAATTCAAATGTATACTTCGCAATACCTCGAAGCTTGATTTACAACACGTACGGCACGATGATACATGACCCCCCAAACACGGATTCATACACACATGCTTCTGCTATCTCACTAGGTCATACCCTCTTCACACCTACTCCTCTCTCCTCCCTTACCCAACCATGGAAATGAATTAACCCCTAACATATATTTTTCTCCTTTTGAAATGTTTTCAGGAAGTGGCAGTTATTATTGACTGCCAAAGGGTGGACTGTCAAAGTCAGAAAAATATCTCTATGCACACTACCATATTTGCACCTCACCCAGGTCCGTGCTGCGCATGCGTACGCTCTCCCGTACGTGCGCATACTCACAGTCGCGGGCACCCGCAGGCGCATGGTATGCGTATTTACGGTAGAGTTTATGTGGTTGTAGCGTGCGACTCAATCGTAACATATTTTCACTAATAATGTATTTTGTAGATCATGGTCCCTTTGATAGATTCTGAAAGTTTGGTTAATATAGAATGTTTATGAACAGAGGAATCCCTCTTTGTTTGATACGAAGGGTCAGACAGGAGTAATACAGTGGTGTTTAGTATCCATCGGAAGAATATTTAATTAGAAATATTCCGGTGTTGGTTTGAAGCAGATCAATCGCTCGTGCGAATAGTTATGGACATAAGAAGTTTATGAACATTTACTTTATTTGCACTTTATTACCCATGCGGCGGGATACCCAGTTTCCCTCCCACCTGAGCAGTTGGAAATAGTCACAGCCCACCTGTATGAATCAACCTATGACCTTTTGTTATAATGCGAAGCCGAATTCCTGTGTCCAATGAACAATGAGATTGTAGGGACCATTGAATTGTATTGTGTGTGGGGCATAAATAGGCAGGCCGACCGTATCCAGTTCTCTCTCTCTTCAATGGTTCTCATTGCTGATAATCGGGAGCTGGATATCGAGGCGCATGCGATCGTTCCCCTTGTGCGTAAGTTTTCTCCGTAATCATATTGTCTTACTGTGAGCCATCTCTCTCTCTGTCTATCTCTCTCTCTCTTCTCTTTCTCTCGTATTTTCCTTTAATTGTATTGTATTGTATTTCCTGTGTAGTTTATCTGGTTAGTTGGTTTATGTTATATTGTAGTGTATGCTTTGTACTGTGATTCTTTTTGCAAGTATAATAGTCATAATACATATAATAGGTTTCGGACCCTAAGCCCAGGTATCTGTGTATTCTTTATAGTGTTAAGTATTCTCTGAGCGCCGGTGACGCTCAAGCAGCTTTGTAGTTAATCAGGTTACACCAGGTTGCACTTACACTCTGTCTCTACACTAAGGTATACTGTGTATCTCATCGTTAAAGGTATAGAGATAAAGGTTTAAACGTTGTAAGCGTCTGCACCGCTGGTGATCTCCTCGTGGTCCCGAGCGTACGCTACGCTATAGCGAATCATTACGTTAGTCGGCAGCCAATAGCGTGCCTGCCTGTGATCACTGGGCCGTAAGCGAACGTGACGCTTGAGCGTCTCGACTACGGTTGAGCGATCGCTACACAACTTGCGTACCCTTACGGTACTTCTTACGTAGATAGCGTATAGTGTTCTTAGACCTCTTAAAGTGTTTTATATACGATAAATATTTAGCTTTATCAGGTCGCTGCTCGGGTACCCCCCTGTCAAGTGAAGGAGATCCAACTGAGGCAGCACAAGGGAACTCTCGAAAGAGGAACAAGGCTAGAGGAAGATCTGAGACAAAGAAATCTGATTTTTACCAGAGTTGACCAGAAGAAAGCACAAACACAGTTCCCCACTACCACAAATAATGCAGTTGAGTTTCCCACATTTGGGGAAATCACAGGGGTCAGCATACCCAGAATGCAATGAATGAACCTCACCCTGGGAGAACAATCTTCATGACCATGGTATCTCCTATGCAAAATAAGTATGATTTGGGATAGGGCTGGGGAGGGCCGCTGCTCAGGCACATCTCTGTCAAGTAAAGGAGATTCAACTGAGGCAGCACAAGGGAACTCTCATCTGGGGACAACAACTGCAGGGAGAACACATATTTTCAGATGAACATGGGAGGGCAGAAGGCTGCCTAATACTGAAGCACCCCCAAACAACAAACCAAATGCAATAACTAGTGCAAGCATTCCTGGGGGAAGGCCTGCAGCAGATGGATTTGCATATGGTGATGTCATCCAAGCAGTGGGTCAAAGTTGGCTTCAACCCTCGTCTGCATATGAAAAGAAAAAAGGGATGTGCAGGGCATGGCGGCCTTTTGCGGCGCTTGCATGACCCCTAATTCGCATTAAACACCTCCACCCTCCTTAGGTGTGGGGCTCATGTTGGCTATGCCCCAGCACCTGAAGCATTCAAGCTGATTTCTTGCAGCAGCTGGGCACTGTAACAGCTCCAGAGCTGCTCTGTAAGGCAAGTAAAAGGGTGTGGGCCCTGCAGCACTACCTGTAGTTCGCATTGTGCGTTGGAAGGCACAAAGTAAGCAGACGGGAGAAGTCAGGATAGTGCGCAAGGGCATAGAAGGGAGCGGCTCAAGAAAAGAGAAGTGGAAACAGACAGCAAACTAGGCTGGAGAGAGACCTGAGACAAAGAGATCTGAATTATACGAGAGCCGACCAGAGGAAACACAAATTATGCAGTCAAGTGTCCCACATTTGGGGAAATCGCAGGAGCAGCACACCCAGAGTGCAATGGGTGAGCTTTGCCCTGGGAGAAGCACCTTCCTGATCATAGTATCTCACCTGGCAGGTAAGTAGGAGTTGGGCTAGAGCTGGGGAGGGTCGCTGCTCGGGCACCCCCCTGTCAAGTGAAGGAGATCCAACTGAGGCAGCACAAGGGAACTCTCGAAAGAAGAACAAGGCTAGAGGAAGATCTGAGACAAAGAAATCTGACTTTTACCAGAGTTGACCAGAAGAAAGCACAAACACAGTCCCCCACTACCACAAATAATGCAGTCGAGTTTCCCACATTTGGGGAAATCACAGGGGTCAGCATACCCAGAATGCAATGAATGAACCTCACCCTGGGAGAACAATCTTCATGACCATGGTATCTCCTATGCAAAATAAGTATGATTTGGGATAGGGCTGGGGAGGGCCGCTGCTCAGGCACATCTCTGTCAAGTAAAGGAGATTCAACTGAGGCAGCACAAGGGAACTCTCATCTGGGGACAACAACTGCAGGGAGAACACATATTTTCAGATGAACATGGGAGGGCAGAAGGCTGCCTAATACTGAAGCACCCCCAAACAACAAACCAAATGCAACAACTAGTGCAAGCATTCCTGGGGGAAGGCCTGCAGCAGATGGATTTGCATATGGTGATGTCATCCAAGCAGTGGGTCAAAGTTGGCTTCAACCCTCGTCTGCATATGAAAAGAAAAAAGGGATGTGCAGGGCATGGCGTCCTTTTGTGGCGCTTGGATGAACCCTCCTTCGGTGTGGGGCTCATGTTGGCTATGCCCCAGCCCCTGAAGCATTCAAGATGATTTCTTGCAGCAGCTGGGCACTGTAACAGCTCCAGAGTTGTTCTGTAAAGCATGTAAAAGGGTGTGGGCCCTGCAGCACTACCTGTAGTATGCATTGTGCGTTGGAAGGCACAAAGTAAGCAGACAGGAGAGGTCAGGATAGTGCGCAAGGGCATAGAAGGGAGCGGCTCAAGAAAAGAGAAGTGGAAACAGACAGCAAACTAGGCTGGAGAAAGACCTGAGACAAAGAGATCTAAATTATATGAGAGCCGACCAGAGGAAACACAAATTATGCAGTCAAGTGTCCCACATTTGGGGAAATCGCAGGAGCAGCACACCCAGAGTGCAATGGGTGAGCCTTGCCCTGGGAGAAGCACCTTCCTGATCATAGTATCTCACCTGGCAGGTAAATAGGAGTTGGGCTAGAGCTGGGGAGGGTCGCTGCTCGTGCACCCCCCTGTCAAGTGAAGGAGATCCAACTGAGGCAGCACAAGGGAACTCTCGAAAGAAGAACAAGGCTAGAGGAAGATCTGAGACAAAGAAATCTGACTTTTACCAGAGCTGACCAGAGGAAAGCACAAACACAGTCCCCCACTACCACAAATAATGCAGTCGAGTTTCCCACATTTGGGGAAATCACAGGGGTCAGCATACCCAGAATGCAATGAATGAACCTCACCCTGGGAGAACAATCTTCATGACCATGGTATCTCCTATGCAAAATAAGTATGATTTGGGATAGGGCTGGGGAGGGCCGCTGCTCAGGCACATCTCTGTCAAGTAAAGGAGATTCAACTGAGGCAGCACAAGGGAACTCTCATCTGGGGACAACAACTGCAGGGAGAACACATATTTTCAGATGAACATGGGAGGGCAGAAGGCTGCCTAATACTGAAGCACCCCCAAACAACAAACCAAATGCAACAACTAGTGCAAGCATTCCTGGGGGAAGGCCTGCAGCAGATTGATTTGCATATGGTAATGCCATCCAAGCAGTGGGTCAAAGTTGGCTTCAACCCTCGTCTGCATATGAAAAGAGAAAAGGGGCGTGCAGGGCATGGCGGCCTTTTGCGGCGCTTGGATGACCCCTAGTTCGCATTAAACACCTCCACCCTCCTTCGGTGTGGGGCTCATGTTGGCTATGCCCCAGCCCCTGAAGCATTCAAGCTGATTTCTTGCAGCAGCTGGGCACTGTAACAGCTCCAGAGCTGCTCTGTAAGGCAAGTAAAAGGGTGTGGGCCCTGCAGCACTACCTGTAGTTTGCATTGTGCATTGGAAGGCACAAAGTAAGCAGATGGGAGAAGTCAGGATAGTGCGCAAGGGCATAGAAGGGAGCGGCTCAAGAAAAGAGAAGTGGAAACAGACAGCAAACTAGGCTGGAGAGAGACCTGAGACAAAGAGATCTGAATTATACGAGAGCCGACAAGGGGAAACACAAATTATGCAGTCAAGTGTCCCACATTTGGGGAAATTGCAGGAGCAGCACACCCAGAGTGCAATGGGTGAGCCTTGCCCTGGGAGAAGCACCTTCATGATCATAGTATCTCACCTGGCAGGTAAGTAGGAGTTGGGCTAGAGCTGGGGAGGGTCGCTGCTCGGGCACCCCCCTGTCAAGTGAAGGAGATCCAACTGAGGCAGCACAAGGGAACTCTCGAAAGAGGAACAAGGCTAGAGGAAGATCTGAGACAAAGAAATCTGACTTTTACCAGAGCTGACCAGAGGAAAGCACAAACACAGTCCCCCTCTACCACAAATAATGCAGTAGAGTTTCCCACATTTGGGGAAATCACAGGGGTCAGCATACCCAGAATGCAATGAATGAACCTCACCCTGGGAGAACAATCTTCATGACCATGGTATCTCCTATGCAAAATAAGTATGATTTGGGATAGGGCTGGGGAGGGCCGCTGCTCAGGCACATCTCTGTCAAGTAAAGGAGATTCAACTGAGGCAGCACAAGGGAACTCTCATCTGGGGACAACAACTGCAGGGAGAACACATATTTTCAGATGAACATGGGAGGGCAGAAGGCTGCCTAATACTGAAGCACCCCCAAACAACAAACCAAATGCAACTACTAGTACAAGCATTCCTGGGGGAAGGCCTGCAGCAGATGGATTTGCATATGGTGATGTCATCCAAGCAGTGGGTCAAAGTTGGCTTCAACCCTCATCTGCATATGAAAAGAGAAAAGGGGCGTGCAGGGCATGGCGGCCTTTTGCGGCGCTTGGATGACCCCTAGTTCGCATTAAACACCTCCACCCTCCTTCGGTGTGGGGCTCATGTTGGCTATGCCCCAGCCCCTGAAGCATTCAAGCTGATTTCTTGCAGCAGCTGGGCACTGTAACAGCTCCAGAGCTGCTCTGTAAGGCAAGTAAAAGGGTGTGGGCCCTGCAGCACTACCTGTAGTTTGCATTGTGCGTTGGAAGGCACAAAGTAAGCAGATGGGAGAAGTCAGGATAGTGCGCAAGGGCATAGAAGGGAGCGGCTCAAGAAAAGAGAAGTGGAAACAGACAGCAAACTAGGCTGAAGAGAGACCTGAGACAAAGAGATCTGAATTATATGAGAGCCGACCAGGGGAAACACAAATTATGCAGTCAAGTTTCCCACATTTGGGGAAATCAAAGGGGCAGCACACCCAGAGTGCAATGGGTGAGGCTTGCCCTGGGAGAAGCACCTACATGATCATAGTATCTCACCTGGCAGGTAAGTAGGAGTTGGCCTAGAGCTGGGGAGGGTCGCTGCTCGGGCACCCCCCTGTCAAGTGAAGGAGATCCAACTGAGGCAGCACAAGGGAACTCTCGAAAGAAGAACAAGGCTAGAGGAAGATCTGAGACAAAGAAATCTGACTTTTACCAGAGCTGACCAGAGGAAAGCACAACACAGTCCCCCACTACCACAAATAATGCAGTCGAGTTTCCCACATTTGGGGAAATCACAGGGGTCATCATACCCAGAATGCAATGAATGAACCTCACCCTGGGAGAACAATCTTCATGACCATGATATCTCCTATGCAAAATAAGTATGATTTGGGATAGGGCTGGGGAGGGCCGCTGCTCAGGCACATCTCTGTCAAGTAAAGGCGATTCAACTGAGGCAGCACAAGGGAACTCTCATCTGGGGACAACAACTGCAGGGAGAACACATATTTTCAGATGAACATGGGAGGGCAGAAGGCTGCCTAATACTGAAGCACCCCCAAACAACAAACCAAATGCAACAACTAGTGCTAGCATTCCTGGGGGAAGGCCTGCAGCAGATGGATTTGCATATGGTGATGCCATCCAAGCAGTGGGTCAAAGTTGGCTTCAACCCTCGTCTGCATATGAAAAGAAAAAAGGGATGTGCAGGGCATGGCGGCCTTTTGCGGCCCTTGGATGACCCCTAATTCGCATTAAACACCTCCACCCTCCTTCGGTGTGGGGCTCATGTTGGCTATGCCCCAGCACCTGAAGCATTCCAGCTGATTTCTTGCAGCAGCTGGGCACTGTAACAGCTCCAGAGCTGCTCTGTAAGGCAACTAAAAGGGTGTGGGCCCTGCAGCACTACCTGTAGTTCGCATTGTGCGTTGGAAGGCACAAAGTAAGCAGACGGGAGAAGTCAGGATAGTGCGCAAGGGCATAGAAGGGAGCGGCTGAAGAAAAGAGAAGTGGAAACAGACAGCAAACTAGGCTGGAGAGAGACCTGAGACAAAGAGATCTGAATTATACGAGAGCCGACCAGAGGAAACACAAATTATGCAGTCAAGTGTCCCACATTTGGGGAAATCGCAGGAGCAGCACACCCAGAGTGCAATGGGTGAGCCTTGCCCTGGGAGAAGCGTGTACATTTTCGGTATCGCCTGCCTAGAGAAATGGAACCTAGATGGCATTTGGTACCGGGGACACAGTACCTCAATCAAGTCTCTAGTTGCCTCTGAATTAACGATGGATACCGGAACCACGTTTCTCACCACCCAGGCTGACAAGACCTGAGTTATCCGCTTTGCAGCAGGATGACTGCTGTGATATTTCATCTTCCTCGCAAAGGACTGCTGGACAGTCAATTGCCTACTGGAAGTAGTACAAGTGGTCTTCCGACTTCCCCTCTGGGATGACGATCGACTCCCAGCAGCAACAACAGCAGCGCCAGCAGCAGTAGGCGTTACACTCAAGGATGCATCGGAGGAATCCCAGGCAGGAGAGGACTCGTCAGACTTGCCAGTGACATGGCCTGCAGGACTATTGGCTCTCCTGTCTAAGGAGGAAATTGACACTGAGGGAGTTGGTGGTGTGGTTTGCAGGAGCTTGGTTACAAGAGGAAGGGATTTAGTGGTCAGTGGACTGCTTCCGCTGTCATCCAAAGTTTTTGAACTTGTCACTGACTTATGATTAATGCGCTGCAGGTGACGTATAAGGGAGGATGTTCTGAGGTGGTTAACGTCCTTACCCCTACTTATTACAGCTTGACAAAGGCAACACACGGCTTGACACCTGTTGTCCGCATTTGTGTACAGGATGCAAACCTTCATGTCCAAATTTATCCATCTCATCAGTCGTACCTCAGATTTGCGGTACAGGACTGTCATTGCCAATTTCAGACGTTGCTGTTTGGTCTCTCCACGGCCCAGAGAATTTTCACCAAGGTAATGGTGGAAATGATGGTTCTCCTGCGCAAGCAATGTGTCACAATTATCCCGTACTTGAGCGATCTCATAAAAGCGAGATCAAGAGAGCCGTTGCTGAACAGCGTATCACTTTCACTGAAAGTGTTACAGCAACACGGCTGGATTTTCAATATCCCAAAGTCGCAGTTGGTTCCTACGACTCGTCTGTCTTTCTTGGGCATGATTCTGGACACAGACCAGAAGAGGGTTTATCTCCCGATAGAAAAGGCCCAGGAACTCATGACTCTTGTCAGGAACCTATTGAAACCAAAACTTGTGTCAGTGCATCACTGCACTCGAGTCCTGGGAAAGATGGTGGCATCATACAAAGCCATTCCATTCGGCAGGTTCCATGCGAGGACTTTCCAATGGGACCTACTGGACAAGTGGTCTGGGTCACATTTACAGATGCATTGGTTGATCACCCTGTCCCCCAGGGTCAGGGTATCACTCCTGTGGTGGCTGCAGAGTGCTCACCTTCTCGAGTGACGCAGATTCGGCATTCAGGACTGGATCCTGGTGACCACAGATGCAAGCCTCCAAGGTTGGGGAGCAGTCACACAGGGAAGAAATTTCCAAGGTCTTTGGTCAAGTCAAGAGACTTGTCTTCACATCAACATCCTGAAACTAGGGGCCATATACAATGCCCTACGTCAAGCGGAGACCTTACTTTGCGACCAACCGGTTCTGATCCAGTCAGACAACGTCACCGCAGTGGCTCATGTAAACCGCCAAGGTGGCACAAGGAGCAGAGTGGCGATGGCACAAGCTACCTTTGCATTTTTCTCCCAAACGAAGGACACTAGAATGAAAATTTTAAAGCCTCCTGTTAGTGCTTCATCTACACGGTATAGCCCTGAATTTTCCAATGCGTAGCTCTTTGCAAAAGAGAGATATTGGCAAGGAAAAGCTGTCTTGTACCTTTGCATTTTTCTCCCAAACGAAGGACACTAGAAAGAAAATTTTAAAGCCTCCTGTTAGGCCATCATCTACACGGCATAGCCCTGAATTTTCCAATGCGTAGCTCTTTGCAAAAGAGAGATATTGGCAAGGAAAAGCTGTCTTGTACCTTTGCATTTTTCTCCCAAACGAAGGACACTAGAAAGAAAATTTTAAAGCCTCCTGTTAGGCCATCATCTACACGGCATAGCCCTGAATTTTCCAATGTGCAGCTCTTTGCAAAAGAGAGATATTGGCAAGGAAAAGCTGTCTTGTACCTTTGCATTTTTCTCCCAAACGAAGGAAACTAGAATGAAAATTTTAAAGCCTCCTGTTAGTGCTTCATCTACACAGTATAGCCCTGAATTTTCCAATGCGTAGCTCTTTGCAAAAGAGAGATATTGGCAAGGAAAAGCTGTCTTTCAACTCTTCCACAACTGAAAAACAGATAGTGTTCCCAAGCCTTCCATCCTGTAATATCTTCAGTCTCTCGTCAATGAAGAAAACAATCCCTCCAGCAGACTCTTCAACCACGATACAAGATCACAGCCAAAAGGGCGAGAAGCAACTACACTTGCGTTTAACCAAAATGGCTAAAACTTAGTGGAGGAAAGTGCAGTGCACCAAAACATAAGCTGACACAATCATGGAGAATGCGCCAGCATATATGCTCTTCTATCTATATTTTGCAAACCTGCTCTTGTCCCCTCCAGCTGCTCCATGTAGATTTGACGCCTGGCAAGGTGCATAACCCACTGACAAGCAGGCACACTCCTGCATGAGTTTTCACTCTCACTAGCAGGATGATACACATTCATTTGCATGTGCTCCACCTCTGACACACCGCCCACCCAACCACCCAGTCACCAGAGCCACCCACAAGCCAACTGGCTCCGTGATTTAATTTGCACAGTGCAGTCATCCAGGCAGCATGTCCTTCTCAATGGAATAATCTCTGGTTCCATGGAATCTTCCGCATTGGAATGCTGCGGAACAAAAAGGATTTAAACATTCAGCTTGCTAGCATTCAATGTACCTGCGGCTTGGCTCTAGCACATGGGTCTTCATCCTGTGGCCCTCCAGCTGCTGTGAAACTACACATCCCAGCATGCCCTGCCACAGTTTTGCTATTAAGGTATGCTAAAACTGAGGCAGGGCATGCTGGTATATGTAGTTCCACAGCAGCTGGAGGGTCGCAGGTTGAAGACCCATATTCTAGCATGCCTGTTCTATGATGCATGTTCCGTGATGTCACAATCAGCTTGGAATGGGGTGTCTAGCATGCATTTGCTGACAGCCACTTGAGGGAGACACACATCAGGAGATGCAGCATATCGGAGGTCTTCGATGCCTTTCCAGCAAATGCACACCACCAGCTGCTGGTCTGGACACAAAACAATACCCACAATTGAAGGCTCAAAATGCCCAACTACAGGATTAATGTAAGTAGTGAATTTAGGAATGAATTTAGAAGTAGGAAATTAAGTTAGTTCACAAGTACATTCAAATTCCGATCTAAAGTCTAGGTAGGCCTCACGTCCTGGCAGCCCCCAGCATTTAAAAATGCCTTGATTAGAGGTAGGGAATTAAATGTAGATAAGAAGTAGACACAAAATAACACTCCACAGAGCAATTATCAGGTGTCTTTATCAATTGTTGCATTTAAAAAATCAAGCAATTAGGGAACACAATGTTGCGACAATGTAACCCTATTTGCAAAATAGTACTAAATAAGTTTGTCGATGTAAGACATTTGCAAAGGCGCAAACAAAACACGCTGGAAAATGCAACCGAATCTGTTTTTGGAGGTTAGAATAGATGCAGGATCAAGTAGCTCAATGGGTAGGGTGTTTGATTAGAATTCAACAGGTTATAGATTTGAATCCTGGGTATGATAGTTTGAGGTGTTATTTAATAAAGTATGTTTATATATTAGTCACACATGGCTTACTTGTACAAATGGCATGTCACCAGTTAGTGCTGACTGCTGATATGCCATTTGCACAAACACGCCATGTGTGACTGTATATGCATTTAAGGAGGGCACCCCGGCAATACCACAAACCATTGAGTGTCAAGTATACTAGATATATCTTCATATCTCATGTGCTTTCTCTGAGACCAATCTTGTTATGCCCCTTCCCCACAAGGCATGCGCCTTTTGTCCATATTGCAAAAATGGGGAGGGGAGGGGGGGGGCATATAATTCTCTGTCACAGGGCACCAAAAAGTCTAGTTATGGCTCTGGTATGCATTATGTAATCTGGCAGACCATATCTCCAACACTGGCTGGTTGGAATAGAAATCCGGTTATCTATGTGAGCAAATGACCATCAACGATTTACTCTCAAACACTAGAAAATGGACAAACATGGTCCCCTAAACAAATTGGTTAAATTTTGGGTTTAACCAATTTGTGTAATGACCATTTTTGACCACTTTTCTAGTGTTTGGGAGCAAATGGTTAATTGACATTTGCTACTATACATTACCAGATTTTCATTCCATCCATCCAGACTGGATAGATAGCCTGACAGATAATTGTGTAGTGTACGCCCAGGATAACTGTCAGTTGTGCTTTCTTTTATGACGGCACATAAATGGGTGGGCAGATCCAGAGCAAGCACTGCCCACTCATGCATAGTTGTCAACTGATGTGAAGTTCCAGGGGGCAATCTCAGTTATAAAGAAAAGTATCTGGAAATTGTCCCTAGTTTAAAAAAAAAATAAAAAAAAAATTGATCAACTCCATTTATTTAGTATGATATCCCAGCAGTCAGAACAACATACTTTACTAAATAACACATCTCAAACTACCATACCCAGGATTCAAACCTATAACCTGTTGAATTCTAATCAAACACCCTACCTATTGAGCTATTTGATCCTGCATAAAAATTGTGAACATTATATGAAGCTATTGGTACTTTGCAAAAAAAAAGTATCAACATTACAACGCAGCAGATCCATGCAGTTTGCAGCCACACACTACATGTATCTGCTCAGCCACAATGCTGATTATTTCTTCACAAAGTACAAGGTGAGCTCCAAACAGAATTCTCTAGCTTAGAATTATACCTTTCTATGCCAAACCTAGAAGTCGGGCCCCCCACCCTGGGATCCCCCAGAGGGAGGCCTGCACCGTCATGCGGCAGGCTTGTCCGTTTTGGAAGCAGGCTGATGGGCAGCCCAGGCTTGCTTCAGTCTGGGCTTGGCAGGTCTGGAAGCATGAGCTTGCTTTGGGTATGCCTGACCTTGGGTACGCTTTACCTGAGGGATGAAAGGGCCAAGGGAAAGTACTTTTAGCCTTCTGCGTGGTAGGAGTCATACGAGGTAGGCAAGCTGTTTTAGCAGTAGCCAGATCAGCTACAATCTTATTGAGGTCTTCTCCAAAGAGAGTGTCTCCCTTGAAAGGAAGCACCTCCAGGGTTTTCTTGGAATCCATATCCACCGACCAGGATCTCAACCAGCTGTATAAAGTATTACCTTGGAACTGGCTCTCCACTCCCCATTATCTGGTTATCATGGCTTCCTCCGCCAGTGTCCAGACTCGCTTGCTGAAGCTCGGCCACTTCTTCCTAGCAGCAGGCTCCTGGATCACTGGGCAGCAGAGGTGCTTGGGAGCCGGAAGGGGGCGGAGCAATCAGGCAGGCAGTTGCAGTGCTGCCCAGCTATCTGTGGTGTGAGAAGAAGCAGGGGCACCCCACCGCTGGCAGTGCTGCAGCTAGCGGTGGTGGCAGCGGCGAGGCTGCTGGGCTGGGTCTTGAAAAAGGTGGAAAGAAGGGTGTTACGGCATGGAATGTACAAACTGCGAGACCCTGCTGGTAGCGCCTTTGTCTATTTAGTAGGAAGGGCACGTAACAGCCGGGGGGCAATGGAGGAAGCCCCTTTAGGGCTGGAGCCCCTTCAGGGCTGGAGCCCGGCGGCAACTGACTCCGTTGTCTCTGGCAGTTCTGCCCCTGGACTAGAGGAATGGTCAAGAACATGGCAACATTTAATGCCAAAAAATGCAAAATCATACACGTCTCAAAAATGCAAAGGCTAACTATAATATTAAGGGCATTATAATGGCAAGAGGAAAGCTATCTAAGTATTACTATTTCAGGTGAGCAATGTAACAAAGCAATAGGAAAGGCAAGTCAGATGCTTGTTTGCATAGGTTAAAGAACCAGTAGCAGAAAAAAGTAATACAGGTTGAGTATCCTATATCCAAATATTCCGAAATACGGAATATTCCGAAATACGGACTTTTTTGAGTGAGACTGAGATAGTGAAACCTTTGTTTTTTGATGGCTCAGTGTACACAAACTTTGTTTAATACTCAAAGTTATTAAAAATATTGTATTAAATGAACTTCAGACTGTGTGTATAAGGTGTATATGACACATGAATGAATTCTGTGAATGTACACACACTTTGTTTAATGCACAAAGTTATAAAAAATATTGGCTAAAATGACCTTCAGGCTGTGTGTATAAGGTGTATATGAAACATAAATGCATTCTGTGCTTAGATTTAGGTCCCATCACCATAATATCTCGTTATGGTATGCAATTATTCCAAAATACAGAAAAATCCGATATCCAAAATTCCTCTGGTCCCAAGCATTTTGGATAAGGGATACTCAACCTGTAATGCCACTGTATAGGTCCTTGGTACAGCCACATTTAGAATCCTGTGTTCAGTTCCAGAAGCCATATCTCCAGAAGGCTGTAAATACATTAGGGCAACTAAAATTGTGCATGGCCTACATCACAAAACTTACCTGGAAATACAAAAAAATGTTGATGTGTATAGTTTGGAGAAGGGAAGAGGGAACATACAGTAATAGAAACATTTAAATATATAGGGAGGAATGTAATAGGGTGTGAGAATCAGAAAGTGAGAGATTTTGTGTTTTTTCCTGTTTTTTTTTTTTTTTATTGTTTGTTTTTTAAAGTGGCAATCCTTTACATGGCAAAACCAGGTTGATATTTGCCATGTAAAGGATTGCCACCGTGGGCATGTGTAGAAGGGGCACTGCTACTGTTGGCATTATGTGTGTAAGCTGCACTGATATGGTGGTTATGTGTATAAAGGGCACTGCGACTGTGGGTATTATTATTATTATTATTATTATTATTATTACATGCGGTGTAATGACAATAAGATAGTGCTACTGTGTGGCGTATTTTGATTTGGGGTGCTATTGTGTGGCCATGCCCCTTCCTTGTGATACCACACCTTCTTTTTTTAAGGAGCGCACTGTCCCTTTATTAAGTATTGGAGAGAGGGCCCAAATTAATAGTTTGCAGAGAGGCGCCAAACACCCTAGCACTGGCCCTTTGGTAGGGGACAGGATTTGCTTCTGCTTGTGCACATATGTTATGATTGCCAGCCAACAGCACTGGTTTTGCCTATAACACTAACTATAAATATTTTGAATTGGTCCTGGACCACCAATCCAAGGCACCCCTGCAAGTGTCCTGAGGCACCCCAGGGTGCAGTTTGAGAACCACTGGTCTAGTGAGTACCCAGGATAATTATTGTAGCTGGTCTGCGGGTAACAGCTCTCAGATCCACTTCTAGAAAAAATGCAGCAATGTAATTTGAGTGACAAACTGCAGAGATGAACCCTTTCTGTGACTGCTGCACAGGGATCACACAAACTCTATTCATAGGGCTGACTTCACTTAGGGGAGATGTTCTCACCCCGCAAAGAAGTGCGAGTATATACCGCACTTACGGTACCATTGGATTTACAGATATTTTCTTGCAATACACTATGGGGGTCATTCTGAGTTGATTGCTCGCTAGCAGTTTTTAGCAGCCATGCAAACGCATTGTCGCTGCCCACTGGAGAGTGTATATTCACTTTGGAGAAGTGCGAACACTTGAGCAGCAGAGCGCCTGCAAAATCGTTTCAAAATAAGACCAGCACTGTAGTTACACTTCGTGTGCGTTGATTCTAACAACCGAGGGACGGCTTTTGATGTCACACACCCATCCAGCGAATGCCCAGCCACGTCTGCATTTCTTCTGCCACGCCTGCATTTTTCCAAGCACTCCCTGAAAACGGTCAGTTGACACCCAGAAACGCCCTCTTTCTGTCAATCTCCTTGTGGCCTGTTCTGTGATTGGAATAATCGCTAGAACTAGTGCAAAACCACAATGGACTTTGTACCCGTACGATGCGCATGCACATTACGGAGCATGCGCATGCACAGATTAGCCATTTTTTTTCAACTGATTGCTACGCAGCGAACAACGGCAGCAAGCGATCAACTCGGAATGACCCCCTATATACATAGAAACATGGATTTTTACTGCAGGAATTATGGTTAGTTTAGGGGTATCGGTTAGGGTCAACAGAGGTGTAGCTAGGGGTCCAAGCGCCCCTGGCAAAGTAAGGGACTGGCGCCCCCCCTTTCGATAAAGCATTGCAGTCCATTGGCGGTTACCATGTTGGAGCCACAGCAACTGACCCCCTCCCCCACACGCTGCCCTACATCATCGGCTGGGATTCACTGTTGGTGTGAAGCCACTGGGAACATCCTGGTAGCATTAGCAGCAGTCTGTGTCATAGATAGGGAAGGCAGAAGGTTAACTAGCTAATAGCAGTCTGTTGGCAGCAGAGGCTGGGCGGGGGGCTGAGAATGAGCCAACGCTGATCAGTGTCCAGTCTGCTCAGACAAAAATATTTTGTGATCAGGGCTGGTTCTAGACCAAAGGAGCCAATGGCAAAAATTTCCTTTGGCACCCCCCCCCCCACACACACACATACACACACACACACACACACACACACACACACACCAAAAAAGAACATATCCCAGTTTAACATAACGCTATGTGGTGCAAGGTGTGGAGCTGGTCACTTGTATCAGACCTCTGACATTTGCCTTTTCACCCATATTGCATACTTTTTCTTGCAGGTTGTGTCTTAATTCAAGAAGTGTTCTAAGTACTTCAGCTTAGTATCTTTACTGACCCCTCTTTACCCCACACTACATAACTGACCCCTCTATACCCTACACTACATCACTGACCTTTCTATAACCATCACTGCATTACTGACCCCTCTATACAGTACACTGACCTCTATATACCTGCTAGTACATCCCTGATGCCTATATTCCCTAAGCTAAATCCCTGACGCCTCTATTCCCTACGCTACATCCCTGATGCCTCTATTCCCTATGCTACATCCCTGACGCCTCTATACCCTACGCTACATCCCTGATGCCTCTATTCCCTACGCTACATTCCTGATGCCTCTATAACCTACGCTACAACCCTGACGCCTCTATACCCTACGCTACATCCCTGACGCCTCTATACAGTACAATGCATTACTGATCCCTCTAGACCATACATCCTCATTACATCAGAGAGATAGTGAAACACTGGAAAAAATAAGGATAAAGTGGACTACAGAAACTGATGCTCTAAACAAAGGAGAGAGAGAGAAAAGCACAAGGGAAAGTGGGCAATCGGAACACCATAGAGAGAGGAGAGATAGAAATGCCTGAAAAAGTAAAGGGGGTTGGGTATGGCATCCGGCGCTCGGGATTCCAGCAGTCACATGATACCTAATCCTAATCCTAACCCTCTGGGGGGGTGGCGGATAGGGCTAACCCTCAGGGGGTGGCAGCTAGGACTAACCCCCCCCCCCCTCCTAGTGCCTTCCCTAACACCCCCTCCCCCGGTCCTAACCCTCCCTCCAATACTCGCCTTCGGGATGTTGGCTGTCTGTGTGCCGGCACCAGTCTCCCAAGTGGTGTCAGGATTCCAACATCGGTCAAATGACCGCCGGTATACCGTCTGCCGGGATGGTAAATGTATCCTGAGGACAGGTAGTGAGTGTGGAGGGATAGGTGGTTCAGTAAAATGTAACAGCTCAAACTGCGATCATTCACTGATAAATTGATTTATAGCTCTCCCTTTTTAACCATTGCAGTCATAAAAGCAATGTTTTTTAAACTTTTAAATAAAGCTTGTTAGCATCCCCAGCACACTGTATATGCTGGGAGATGTAGTTCTCAATATGAAAACATTTAATTACTGTATGAACTCTAATTCCCCAACTGAAACCTCTCACAAACACACACTCCTAAATCTAGCACACACACACACACACACACACACACACACACACACACACATTTCCCCAGTACTGACAACTCTCATCACTTCCACACACTGACAACTCCCTCCTGCTCCTCTCCCCACTGACACTGACAGCTCCCTCACAGTCACACACATCCTCCACCCCCCCACCCCCCCCCCCCCACACACACACTGAAAGCACACATGCACAAATCCCCCCCTCCTCGACACTAACTGTCACGGACTGCTTGGGCAGCAGGGGGCAGGCTCTGACTTGAAGTGCTGAAATTCAACAGCTCTCTCGAACTTGCAAGGCATGGCTGTGCAGCTGTCTCCAGCCATCTCCTTGCCCACTGTGTAATTTGTGGCGTTCTCTGATGTTCCCCGCTCTGCCTCTACAACCGGCACATAATGTACAGCAGTGGTGACTCCTGAGTATGGGCCTGGAGAACTCCGCCTACCGGGGGGTAGGGATTAATAATTTCAAAGGGGCAGAGCTAGGAGTGAAGCAGTGGACAGCAGTTGAGGGGCGTTTCAAACTGTAACAGGGTTGGGACAATTTCAGTATCCTTCCCTCACCGTCTAATTGGTCAGTCCCACGCTGATTGCCATAGCGCCCTTTCGAGACTGCAGAACTCTATCCCTTAGCCACGGTTGGCACAGCTGGATGGTGCCCCTGGCAAGTGCCATCCTGGCCAAGGGGTAGATACGCCCCTGAGGGTCAGGGCCAGAAACAGAAATCTCGGGGCCCAGTACACTGATATCTCTGGGGCCCCCTCAACCCCCCCTTAACTTGGCAGAGGGATCTTTAAAAAAAAAATGGAGCCTTTGACTCGGACCGTCAGTGAGGCCGGCAGGTGGTTTTCATACTGGGCTATCCAGCTCTTCGGTGGCGGTGGCAGGGATATTCAGAAAAGGGCCAGCACAGCAACATGCATAATAATGGCAATACAGTATGGACCACAGGGACTGGACAAAGTGATGGGGTAAAAGGAGGGGGGAGGGTTTAGTTGGCCTGTTAATTGTTTTCCTGCTTAAATTGAGCAGTTGGTGGATACACTTTAAAAAGCAATATTGGCACTGTGGCCCCATTATTTCAGTTCTTAATACTTGGAGCCCTGAACAAGTGTCCCCTTGGTCCCCCCTGTCACCGGGCCTGTTCAGGCGTTACCTATGGAGAAGCTGCGACATGACATCCTAGGACACGATACTGCACCATGCATCACCATTATATTTCAGTGTGCCTTGTCAATATTTAAATCTTGTTCTGTGTGACGTGAGTTGTAAATGGTTGAAAATCTCTGTGCTACAGTATCGTCACCATGTAGTTATAACAACACCGCAAAACCACCAAAAGACGTGTTTTGGTAGAGGGACTGCTGGAGGGGCCCATTGGGGCCCCCAGTTTGCTACCCCACCCCAGTATACCTGTGCTGTAGCCAGTGGAAGGGGCACTATCTTCCCGGTGATCTCTTCGGGAAGATGGTGCCGCACATAGAAAGCAAAGACTCTGGCTGCACTCTCCTGCCCTCGCTCTAAGCAAGGTGATCGGGCCACAAAAGGACCCCTGTCGGACCCCTGCCGGACCCCGGCCTGTGGGCCACAAAAGGATGCATTGGGGGCGGCATGCGGCCCATGGGTTTGACACCCCTGCCCTAGAGTATCAAAATTTGTTTCACGGCACCCCTAGGCCAAAGTTTTTTTTATTGAGAAATTCAGAAAAAAATATAAAATTAAGTAAATTGTGTTTATAGCATGTCATCCTCAGGTTCAGTTATGTTGTGAGGGAATGGTTTTGCCAATTTAATAAAGTATAAATAATTTTAATTGGTCCTGGACCACCAAACTATGCTACCAGTGCAAGAACCCCAGTTTGGAAACTACTGCAATAAAATAAACCTTTTTTGTTTTTTTTAAACTACATGTAATACACCTTAGAGCTCAGTTCCTAAAAGGTTTTAAACCCTTGCATACAGTAAACTACACATATTTAAAAATCCTACACCGGGCACAAGTGCTCACGGGCCAATTTCATGGCAGTCTCGGATAGGAGGGCATTGTGGATTCACCAAGGGAATGCTGATGCTGACTCCAAGAAGAAAGGGAGTCTCTTCCCTATGAAGGTGAAGCCTTGTTTGGCGACGGCCTAGTTAATTTGATCTCGGCAGCTCCCGCAAGTAAGTCATCCTTCTTGCCCTATGTTCCCTCTCAACGGATGAAGACGCATCATTATCTGACGCAGTCATTTCGGCCCAATAGATATGCAAGAAGTTAAGATTCCCCTTTCTTTGCAGGTAGAGGAAGGAAAAGAGGGAAGAGGTCTGTAGCCTCTTCAAGATCGCAGGAGCAGAGATCGTCCTCTGCTTCTGCCAAATCCACTGCATGACGCTGGGGCTCTCTTGCAGGAGCCCGCACCAGTGGGGGGCACGTCTAAAACTCTTCTGTCAGTTCTAGATTCATTCGGACCTGGACTCGTGGGTTTTACAAATAGTGTCCCAAGGGTACAAACTGGGGTTTCAAGACGTTCCCCCTCACCGATTGTTCAAATCAGCCTTAGTCAGCAGGGAGAAGGTTTTTATTCAAGCCTCTTCGTGGTCCCGAAGCCGGACGGCTCAGTCAGACCAATCTTAAATCTGAAATCCCTTAATTTCTACCTAAAGAAATTCAATTTCAAGATGGAATCTCTCAGGGTAGTGATCTCCAGTCCGGGGAATAAAGGAGATTTCATGGTTTTGGTAGACATAAAGGATGCCTACTTATATGTTCCCATTTAGCCACTGCATCAAGCTACCTGAGGTTTGCAATTCAGGATTGTCATTACCAATTTCAGACGTTGCCGTTTGGTCTGTCCACGGCTCCGAGGATTTTCACCAGGGTGATGGCGGAAATGATGGTCCTCCTTCGCAAGCAAGGAGTCACAATTATCCCGTACTTGGATGATCTCCTGATAAAGGCGAGATCCAGGGACCAGTTGGTGCAAAACATCTACTCTCCCTGACAGTTCTTCAACAACATGGTTGGCTCCTAAACTTGCCAAAATCGCAGTTGGTCCCAATGACGCGGTTGTTGTTTTTGGGAGTGATACTGGACACAGAAGAGGTTTTCTTCTAGTGGAAAGGCTCTGGAGATCCAGAGTCTGGTCAAACAAATTCTGAAACCAGCAAGAGTGTTAATCCATCAATGCATTCAGTTGCTGGGGAAGATGGTTGCGGCCAACGAGGCCATTCAGTTTGGCAGGTTCCATGCCAGAGTGTTCCAGTGGGACCTGTTGGACAAGTGGTCCGGATCCCACCTACACATGCACCGGAGGATAATCCTGTCTTCCAAGACCAGAATCTCACTCCATTGGTGGCTGCACAGTTCTCACCACCTAGAGGGGCGATGGTTCGGGATCCAGGACGGGATCCTAGGGACCACGGATGCAACCCTCCGAGGCTGGAGAGCAGTCACACAGGGGGAAAACATCCAAGGAAGATGGTCAAGTCTTCCTTGGATGTTTTCATCTCCACATAAATGTTCTGGAGTTAAGGGCCATTTAATAACTGCAGACACAGTGCGCACTGGGACGGGTGCCCAGCATCCTCTACAGACTAAGAGAAAAGGATTTACCGGTAGGTATTAAAATCCTATTTTCTCTAACGTCCTAGAGGATGCTGGGGACTCCGTAAGGACCATGGGGATAGACGGGCTTCCCAGGAGACATGGGCACTTTAAGAAAGACTTTAGTTCTGGGTGTGCACTGGCTCCTCCCTCTATGCCCCTCCTCCAGACCTCAGTTTGATACTGTACCCAGTGGAGACTGGGTGCTTTTCAGGAGCTCGCCTGAGCTTTCTGACAGAAAGTATTTTGTTAGGTTTTTAATTTTCAGGGAGCACTGCTGGCAACAGACTCCCTCATCGAGGGACTGAGGGGAGAGAAGCAGCCCTACTCTCTGAGTTGCAAGGTCCTGCTTCTTAGGCTACTGGACACCATTAGCTCCAGTGGGATTGGTACGCAGGATCTCACCCTCGCCGTCCGTCCCAGAGCCACGCCGCCGTCCCCCTCGCAGAGCCGGAAGATAGAAGCCGGGTGAGTATGAGAAGAAAAGAAGACTTCAGAGGCGGCAGAAGACTTCATGATCTTCACTGAGGTAACGCACAGCACTGCAGCTGTGCGCCTTTGCTCCCATACACCTCACATACTCCGGTCACTGTAAGGGTGCAGGGCGCAGGGGGGGCGCCCTGGGCAGCAATATAAACCTCTTTCGCAAAAATATAACATATATACACCTGGGCACTTTATATATGTATAAGCCCCCACCAATTTTACAGTTTAAGCGGGACAGAAGCCCGCCTCCGAGGGGGCGGGGCTTCTCCCTCAGCACTCACCAGCGCCATTTTTTCTCCACAGCACCGCTGAGAGGAAGCTCCCCGGACTCTACCCTGCTTATACCACGTTAGACAAGAGGGTTGAAAAGAGGGGGGGGGGCACATAATTCGCAAATTACATACAGCAGCACTACTGGGCAAACATTAAGTTACTGTTTTATTCCTGGGTTATATAGCGCTGGGGGGTGTGCTGGCATACTCTCTCTCTGTCTCTCCAAAGGGCCTTGTGGGGCAACTGTCTTCAGAAAAAGCATTCCCTGTGTGTGTAGTGACACACACGTGTGTCGACATGTCTGAGGAAGAAGGCTATATTAGAGAGGAGCGGGAGCAAATGAATGTGGTGTCTCCGCCGACAGCTGATTGGATGGATATGTGGAATGTTTTAAATGCTAGTGTAAACTCATTGCACAAAAGATTAGACAAGGCAGAAGCTTTGGGACAGTCAGGGTTTAAACCCATGCCTGATCCTATGTTGCAGGGACTGTCAGGGTCTCATAAGCGCCCACTATCCCAGATTGTTGACACAGATACCGACACGGATTCTGACTCCAGTGTCGATTACGATGATGCAAAGTTACAGCCAAAATTGGCAAAATCCATTCGATTATATGATTATTGGCAATAAAAGATGTTTTGCACATCACAGAGGAACCCCTGTCGCTGACAAGAGGGTACATATGTACAAGGGTAAGAAGCCTGAGGTAACCTTTCCCCCCTCACACGAGCTGAACGAGTTATGTGAAAAAGCTTGGGAATCTCCAGATAAAAGACTGCAGATTTCCAAAAGGATTCTTATGGCGTATCCTTTCCCATCAACGGATAGGTTACGATGGGAATCCTCCCCTAGGGGTGGACAAAGCATTAACACGCTTATCCAAGAAGGTAGCCCTCCCGTCCCAGGATACGGCTACCCTCAAAGAGTGTGCTGACCGCAAACAGGAGATTACCCTGAAGTCCATTTATACACATTCAGGTACCTTACTCAGACCGGCAATTGCGTCGGCCTGGGTGTGTAGTGCTGTAGCGGCATGGACAAATACCTTATCTGAGGGGATGGATAGCCTAGACAAGGATACTATTTTATTGACCCTGGGGCATATAAGAGATGCTGTCCTATATATGTGTGTATGCAAACTACAGGTGGTGCTGCAGGGCCCACACCCTTTTACTTGTCTTGTAGAGCAGCTCTGAAGCTGTTACAGTGCCCAGCTGCTGCAAGAAATCAGCTTGAATGCTTCAGGGGCTTGGGCATGGCTAACATGAGCCCCACACCGAAGGAGGGTGGGGGTGTTTAATGCAAACTTGGGGTTATCCAATCGCCGCAAAAGGCCGCCATGCCCTGCATGCCCCTTTTCTCTTTTCATATACAGATGAGGGTTCCAGCCAACTTTGGCCCACTGCTTGGATGACATCACCGTATGCAAATCCGTCTGCTGCAGACCTTCCCCCAGGAATGCTTGCAATAGTTGTTGCATATGGTTTAATGTCTGAGGGTGCTTCAGTATTAGGCAGCCTTCCGCCCTCCCATGTTCATCTGAAAAGATGTGGTCTCCCTGCAGTTGTTGTCCCCAGACGAGAGTTCCCTTGTGCTTCCTCAGTTAAATCTCCTTAACTTGACGGGGCTGTGCCCGAGCAGCCGCCCTCCCCAGCCCTATCCCAAAACATACTTATCTTGCATATGAGATCTCTTGATCATGAAGATAGTTCTCTCAGGTTGAGGTTCATCCTGGCCACGCTCCCCGCTGGAGATCGCTGATGGGGACAGCAGCTGGGCTTCAGCAGAAGGGTGAGTATGTGTGGCCAGAGACCTCCCTTCCCATGTGCAGGCTTGCAGAGTCTGCCGCGCAGGATGGGGCATGTGGCACTCTCCCTCCCAGGGGCTCTTCCAGATGTAGCTCCTCAGCAGTATTTTTCCCGGGCTGCGCGGCGCTCTCCCCGACTGGCATCCGCCCTGGAACACTGCCTTCCTCAACGCAACATCAGCAGGGGGCCCTGGCCTCATCACCATCCCAGGTCTTTCTCATGTATGTATCATGTATGTGTGTGTGATATATGTATGAATCATATATGTTTGTGATACATATATATATTCCATAGACAAAAAACCTTACGGTTTCACATGTCCCATTAAGGCTTCTTAGACATGATCGAAATTTCAGAAACCTGTTGTAACTCTTCCACTCAAACTCCAAAAAGCAATGAAATTCCGATCATTAAGGCTGACGCCTTAATGGACGTGTTCCTTGCGCAATACAGATATGGTATGCCATCACAGCCTGTGGGTAAGTGCAGATTCAGCACTCTCACAGAGTGAGATTGCTGTCACTCACACAATGGTGGAGCTGCTAATTCACAGATTTGTGTGCTCATTGGAATACACACATGCAGTCTATGCAACTGAAGGTCTGAGCAGTTTTGTGGTGCTCCCATCCCACACAGTGCCCACAACCATCCCATTCAGTCAACACAACAAAGCCACCTTGTTACAACATCCTTCTAACTCCATACATCCATCTCACTTAGTATACACATTTAGCTCCCTCAAACATCTTGGTTAATTGCTAAACTATAATACCCCATCTACGGTCTATGCATCTACACTTACGTCCCCTATACACCCCCATGCTGCCCGGTCTTCCCCAATCCCTACTGCTGTGTTCTCCCATCTGTGCTAGTCTGTACTAACTTATCTGTACCATCTGTCTTTCCCCACCTGTGCATTGTCTGTACCACCGTTTCCTTCTCTCTGTGCTGCTCAGTGTTTCCTTCTTCAACGTCACTCTGCCTCCTCCAGTACATGGCACACTGTCTTCTCTCCCATCTGCACCAGTTTTCTACCCATCCATGCCAGTGTTTTCAACCCATCTGCACCATTTCCCCCATCTGCACCGCTCTGTCTCCCTTCCCATACTTGCTGCTTAATCTACCCCCTATCCACACCACTCTTACCCTATTCATGTAGCTGACATCCTGAAGGTAAATTTAGTGGATCCTGCGCTCTTGGCAGGGGGATAACCGCCACAGCCCACCCCCCAGTGGTCCGGAAACGCCTCCGTTGTGCAGACCATGCCCTGCCAATGGCATTCTAACGCTGTTTGCACGCCCCCCTCCTTCCCCGCAACCACCTCTGCCTATCAATCAGGCAGGGTGATAGCATCTCACTGGGCTCCTGTGGTACGCACGCGCAGTGCGGCCATTGCACGTGCGCACCTCACAAACTAATTCAGACTGCAATCGCTGCTGCTGCTGCGGTCTGAATTACCCCCTGTGTTTCTCTGTCCCCCCCATTAGTGCTGCTTAGTGTTCCCTCTATCCACACACTTCTGTTCCCCCATCCACACCGCTCTCCTCCCTCCAATCAACAACACTCTTACCTCATCTGAGCAGCTTTGTCTTCCGCTCAGACCTTCAGTTGCATAGACTGCATGTGTGTATTCCAATGAGCACACAAATCTGTGAATTAGCAGCTCCACCATTGTGTGAGTGACAGCAATCTCACTCTGTGAGAGTGCTGAATCTGCACTTACCCACAGGCTGTGAAGGCATACCATATCTGTATTACGCAAGGAACACGTCCATTAAGGCGTCAGCCTTAATGATCGGAATTTCATTGCTTTTTGGAGTTTGAGTGGAAGAGTTACAACAGGTTTCTGAAATTTCGATCATGTCTAAGAAGCCTTAATGGGACATGTGAAACCGTAAGGTTTTTTGTCTATGGAATTTCATCGCTTTTTAAAAAAAAAAAATTTTTATTCAGAAATGTAAAATTTCACTGTAAGAATAAACATTTGATTTTTTAAATGTTTAATGAAAATGTTCGTATAACATCACTGTTCTGTGCAAAATTATTTTATTAACCAAACCAAATTGTTTAAGGTCCGTACACACTTAACGATTTAATGAGCGACGTCGCTCATTTTATCGTTAAGTGTGTATGCAGCCAGCGACAAACGATGCGCGGCCCCGCGGGTCGGCAACAATCTTCGCTGTCGGTAGGGCATGCAGGAAGGATGTGGACTGTCGTCCACGACCTTCATGCAGGGCTGGCGGGGGCGTGACGTCACTGAGCGATATGAGCGGTCATATCGCTCAGTGTGTACAGTCGGCCGCCGGCCGGCCCGGGAGGGGAAACATTAGACGATGTAGCTCACAGAGCGACATCGTTTAATGTGTACGGGCCTTTAGACTTTGGTCAAAATATTTTGCTGCCTTTGCAGCTGATGCAGGGAGGGGGGTAGGCGGCAGCAGCCTGTAACTGAGGCTGGAGGTAGGCGTGAAATGCATTGCTTGTACGTGTGAGTGCGTGGTGTCAGGTGCTGCGCGTGTATATGTGTGTGTGTGTCAGGTGCTGCCTGTGTATGTGTGTGTCAGCTCCTGTGTGTATGTGTGTGTCAGGTGCTGCGTGTATATATGAGTGTGTCTGATGGTGCGTGTGTATGCGTCAGCTGCCGCACGTGTGTGTGTGTGTGTGTCAGGTGTTGCGGGTGTATATGTGTGTGAGTATCAGGTGCTCCGCGTGTGTACAAGTGTATGTCTGGTGCTGTGCATGAATACGTATGTCTGTGTCAGGTGATGCGCGTGTACATGAGTGTGCGTCAGGTGCTGCACGTGTACATGAGTGTGCATTAGGTGCTGCGCGTGTACATGAGTGTGCGTCAGGTGCTGCGTGTGTACATGAGTGTGCGTCAGGTGCTGCGCGTGTACATGTGTGTGCGTCAGGTGCTGCGCGTGTACATGTGTGTGCCTCAGGTGCTGCACGTGTCTATGTGTGTGTGAGTAAGGCACTGCGTGTGTATGTGTGTGTCTGATGGTGTGCGTGTATATGTATGTGTCAGGTGCTGCGTGTATATGCATGTGTCAGGTGCTGCGTGTATATGCATGTGTCAGGTGCTGCGTGTATATGCATGTGTCAGGTGCTGCGTGTATATGCATGTGTCAGGTGCTGCGTGTATATGCATGTGTCAGGTGCTGCGTGTATATGCATGTGTCAGGTGCTGCGTGTATATGCATGTGTCAGGTGCTGCATGTTTATTTTATTGTGTCTGATGGTACATGTGTGTGTCAGGTGCCGCACGTGTATATGTGTGTGTGTCAGGTGTTGCGCGTGTATGTGTGGGTCAGGTGCTGCATGTTTATTTTATTGTGTCTGATGCTACGTGTGTGTGTGTCAGGTGCCGCACGTGTATGTGTGTGTGTCAGGTGTTGCGCGTGTATGTGTGGGTCAGGTGCTGCATGTTTATTTTATTGTGTCTGATGCTACGTGTGTGTGTGTCAGGTGCCGCACGTGTATGTGTGTGTGTCAGGTGTTGCGCGTGTATGTGTGTGTCAGGTGCCGCGCGTGTATGTGTGTGTCAGGTGCCGTTCCCCTTCTTCCCATCCCAGCTCTCTCTGTAGAATACAGCTCTGCACCCAGAGAGAGGGAAAGACTAGGGGGCTGATCACTGCACTGCTCACTTTTTGGTCATGAGTTCGGCCTCCTGTTTCTTCCAGTGCTGTGTTCCTGCAGCCTAGCCCTCCCTGTTGTGCCAGAGAATCAGCCCTTCCTTCCCCTGACAGAGAGAGAGAGCCCGAGGCAGAGACACTCTTCCCGTAGCTGGCCTACCCCCAGTACTTCAGCACTGGCCATGCGGCAGTCAACAAAGGAGACCAGCAGGGGGTTCTGGCAGCATCAGCTGTGGCCGCAGCTGGATCGGGGAGGCCTGCAGTGTCTGAGGTGGGCAACACTTCCTCCGCCGCTGTCACCTTCCCCTGCCGGAGAGAAAGCCAGAGACATACCCTTCCCGCAGCTGGGATACCCCTAGTACCTCAGCGCTGGACAGGCAGAAGTCTATGGAGGGGACCGGCAGGGGTTTCGGGCCGCAGCAGTAGCAGCGGCCGCAGTCAGTTGAGGGAAGCCTGCAGGGTCAGAACTGGGCAGCACTTCCACCAACACTGTCACCTCTGTGCTGGGCATGTACACCAGTCCGTACGGACGGAGGTGTCCACAACAGGCAGCAGTATAATGAGTCAGACAAACTCATTACACGCTGCCCACTGCTGCGCCGCATGCCCTCGATGGAGGAAGCCTAGATGCGGTCCCCAGCGGCAGCGAGGGAGAAGGGTGATCACATCACCCTTCAACCCGGCACCTCACAATCAGCTGGGGATCTGCAGTAGCTTCATCTCTCTCTTCCTCTCCCTCTCTGACAGCACAGCAGCCCCTCTGGGTCCCATGTAGCTCTGCCCCCCTGCTCACAGTTCACTCGGCCTCTCCTGATTAAAAAGAAAATAAGAGCCTGACCTGCTGCTCAGATGCGAGGAGGGGACAGGCGGTAGGTCCTCTGTGAGTACACTACACAGTCAAAATTAACTCTGACTCCTCACAACAGTGTGGACTGCAGGCGACGTCAGATGCCAATTTGGGTGTGCTTGCCGCACTACCTGCCCATCAAGCCCAACGTGGCATTTTGTATTAGGAACCCTATAACAGCATTCCGACATCCCTCCCTATGACGCTGCCATCCATACACTGCCGCTCTCATACATCCGTACACCGCCACTCATATACATCCGCACACTGCCGCTCTCACACAACTGTACACTGTTGCTCTCACATACATCCATACACTGCCGCTCTTATACATCCGTACAACCCCTCTCTCATACATCCGTACAACCCCGCTCTCATACATCCGTACAACCCCGCTCTCATACATCCGTACAACCCCGCACTCTTACAGCCGCACTCTTACAGCCGTACTCTTACAGCCGTACTCTTACAGCCGCACACTGCCGCACTCTTACAGCAGCACACCGCCGCACGCATACAGCCGCACACCATCGCACTCATACAGCCGCACACCGACGCAGTTATACAGCCGTACATTGCCGCTCTCATACATCCGCACACTGCCGCTCTCATACATCCGCACACTGCCGCTCACATCTATACATACATAGCCTCCATACATCTACACATCCAATCCCCGCGCAAGGGAACACTGAAATCACTATCACTTTTCCCCGGGGTGTGACCACAGCCAGCCACTACTCCGGCCACCTTCTTGTGACACCAAAATGCATCTTACCTATCATCAGGGTGGTGCTGCTGCTGGGGGCAGGTTGCTGCCTCAGTCTCCTAGTTGGTGCTGCGATTGGAGGGGGTACTGCTTCCCTGTGCTGCCACTGTCTCCCGGATCATCGTGCCGCTGGCTGAATTGCAGCTTGACGCTACTGCTGCCGGGAGTAACAGCTTCCTGACTGTTGTTGCTGGTGGCTGCCTACTGCTCATTGCCGCCGAAACACTGACCGGCTCGGCAGTGATGCTGGCGGAGGAGTAGTGGCGGTGGGGTGGTGCCTGCTCCCTTCCCTCGAGCATGCCGCAGTGTAAAAAAATAAATAATAGAGAGCATACCAGGGTGAGAGTCTGTATGGATCACAGTGATTACACGGGGCACAGCATAAGGACACCTTGCTGTGAGGGGCTCTGCCCACACAGATTGCTGCACCCTCTCTGATGTCAGCCGCTGCCCTCTCGTTCTCTGGGCGGCCAGTTCCAGTGTGAGGTAGGAGAGGAAGAGAACACACAGGTGTTAGGCGCCGTGGTCCGCGATGTCCTCGCGGCCCGGCGCCTAGCAACTAGGGACGCCGAGCGTGCTAGCCGCCGGCTCCCTAGCAACGCTAGGACGCCGGGCGCGCTGAGCCGCCTGGACCCTAGCAACGGGGACGCCACGGACGGACTGCGCTCCCCTTGCAGGGTCAATCAAGTGAACTACACACACACACTTGTCTTCTGGTCGTGCAGCAAGGCAGCTGCACGGCATTGTGCTAATCAGGCTCTGAACTTCTGATTGAAGGACTCCCTGCTAAATACCTTCTCAGTGCTTCACACAGACGCCGGTAATAGCTTCCTGCATGCTGCTTTGGTTTGCTGACGTCTGTTCCAGTTCTGCTGTGTCCGGTCATTCCTGTCCTCAGAGTTCCTGAATCTTAGTGTTGTCATCTCTTCCAAAGGAGTCTTCCAGTCCTCATTTACCCGCAACAGTCGCTAGAGGATCTCGTGTGGTTTTCGTGAGTGGCGGCTCTGCCGCGTGCTGCGGCCTAGGCCGCTTTATTTTGTATTCTGTGTTGGTGCATTTGCGGAGGTTTACTCTCCCACACTCCTCTCCGGAACTCGCCGGTGATGGGTAGAAGAGTGGACAAGTGGGTATTTTGGTTGTCCTTTTCCCTGGCGGTTTTCCGCACATACTCTAGTTTAAAGTTAGTTTTGAGCCCCTGGCTTTGTTGTTTAGTAGAGGGCCCCTTGTTATCACCCTGTCTCGGATTTCTCTTTGTCTCCCATTAAGACCTGAGGGGGCATCGGAGTTGGGCAGACGTAATCCGCCCTTCAAACGCGGCTGCCATGGGCCCAAGCAACCATAGTCTCGCAAGAGATTTCTGACAGCACGGGCGAGACAACGGAGATAGGGCGCCAGGGGCTATTCCCGTTCCCACTCCCTTTCCAAGCATTACGTTCCAGTACTCAGGTCCTTGCTATAAGATATCCCCAGACCAGAGTATTGGAATCATAACAACAGGACAGCAGCCCTGATAAATAACAGAGGTGGAAGTTCTATAGGCAGCAGAGACGGAGACCAGCCAGCCAGTCTCCCAGTGCCTTGATCACTACACGCCGCCAGCACAGCATTACAGGAGGGTCCTATAGTGCTGCCCTGAGCTAACAGGTGTGTGTACCAGTGTGCTGCGCCCTGGTGTCTCTGAGAGGGGTGAGGTCACCGTGCCGCTTTAGTATATGGCTTTTCCTTAGTACTGTAAGTTACAGCCCTGCACTAGTAGTGGCAACTCTGCCCTATGTGAACCTGTGAGGTTATTTTCCTATTTACAGAATAACCGGGGAGAAGGCGGCCATATTGCGGCTCTCAAGAGAAGGCACTCTAGTACACCCCCTGCTGGCGGCCACTGCGCAGGCGCAACAAATTGAAATGCCCGATCTCTATAATGGGGCATATTTCTCTTAATTAAAAAAAACCTGTAACTTTCTGAAAAACCACAACCCCAAAAGGCACTTCACAGGGACATGCTCTATCTAATAAAACAAACCCCAAGTCATATATATATATATATATATATATATATAATAAGATTTTACTCACCGGTAAATCTATTTCTCGTAGTCCGTAGTGGATGCTGGGACTCCGTAAGGACCATGGGGAATAGCGGCTCCGCAGGAGACTTGGCACAACTAAAGAGAGCTTTAGGACTACCTGGTGTGCACTGGCTCCTCCCCCTATGACCCTCCTCCAGACCTCAGTTAGGATACTGTGCCCGGAAGAGCTGACACTAAGGAAGGATTTTGAATCCCGGGTAAGACTCATACCAGCCACACCAATCACACCGTACAACTCGTGATATTATACCCAGTTAACAGTATGACAACAACGGAGCCTCTGCACAGATGGCTCTCAACAATAACCCTTTTGTTAACAATAACTATGTACAAGTACATGGGATGGGCGCCCAGCATCCACTACGGACTACGAGAAATAGATTTACCGGTGAGTAAAATCTTATTTTCTCTGACGTCCTAAGTGGATGCTGGGACTCCGTAAGGACCATGGGGATTATATCAAAGCTCCCAAACGGGAGGGAGAGTGCGGATGACTCTGCAGCACCGAATGAGCGAACTCCAGGTCCTCCTCAGCCAGGGTGTCAAACTTGTAAAATCTTGCAAATGTGTTTGACCCCGACCAAGTAGCATCTCGGCAAAGTTGTAAAGCAGAGACCCCTCGGGCAGCCGCCCAAGAAGAGCCCACCTTCCTCGTGGAATGGGCTTTTACTGATCTACAATGCGGCAGTCCCGCCGCAGAATGTGCAAGCTGAATTGTGCTACATATCCAGCGAGCAATAGTCTGCTTTGAAGCAGGAGCACCCATCTTGTTTGGTGCGTAGAGGATAAACAGCGAGTCAGTTTTCCAATGCGTAGCTCTTTGCAAAAGAGAGATATTGGCAAGGAAAAGCTGTCTTGTACCTTTGCATTTTTCTCCCAAACGAAGGACACTAGAATGAAAATTTTAAAGCCTGCTGTTAGTGCATCATCTACACGACATAGCCCTGAATTTTCCAATGCGTAGCTCTTTGCAAAAGAGAGATATTGGCAAGGAAAAGCTGTCTTGTACCTTTGCATTTTTCTCCCAAACGAAGGACACTAGAAAGAAAATTTTAAAGCCTCCTGTTAGGCCATCATCTACACGACATAGCCCTGAATTTTCCAATGCGCAGCTCTTTGCAAAAGAGAGATATTGGCAAGGAAAAGCTGTCTTGTACCTTTGCATTTTTCTCCCAAACGAAGGACACTAGAAAGAAAATTTTAAAGCCTCCTGTTAGTCCATCATCTACACGACATAGCCCTGAATTTTCCAATGTGCAGCTCTTTGCAAAAGAGAGATATTGGCAAGGAAAACCTGTCTTGTACCTTTGCATTTTTCTCCCAAACGAAGGACACTAGAAAGAAAATGTTAAAGCCTCCTGTTAGGCCATCATCTACACGACATAGCCCTGAATTTTCCAATGCGCAGCTCTTTGCAAAAGAGAGATATTGGCAAGGAAAAGCTGTCTTGTACCTTTGCATTTTTCTCCCAAACGAAGGTCACTAGAAAGAAAATTTTAAAGCCTCCTGTTAAGCCATCATCTACACGACATAGCCCTGAATTTTCCAATGCGTAGCTCTTTGCAAAAGAGAGATATTGGCAAGGAAAAGCTGTCTTGTACCTTTGCATTTTTCTACCAAACGAAGGACACTAGAAAGAAAATTTTAAAGCCTCCTGTTAGGCCATCATCTACACGACATAGCCCTGAATTTTCCAATGCGCAGCTCTTTGCAAAAGAGAGATATTGGCAAGGAAAAGCTGTCTTGTACCTTTGCATTTTTCTCCCAAACGAAGGACACTAGAAAGAAAATTTTAAAGCCTCCTGTTAGGCCATCATCTACACGACATAGCCCTGAATTTTCCAATGCGCAGCTCTTTGCAAAAGAGAGATATTGGCAAGGAAAAGCTGTCTTGTACCTTTGCATTTTTCTCCCAAACGAAGGACACTAGAAAGAAAATTTTAAAGCCTCCTGTTAGGCCATCATCTACACGACATAGCCCTGAATTTTCCAATGCGCAGCTCTTTGCAAAAGAGAGATATTGGCAAGGAAAAGCTGTCTTGTACCTTTGCATTTTTCTCCCAAACGAAGGACACTAGAAAGAAAATTTTAAAGCCTCCTGTTAGGCCATCATCTACACGACATAGCCCTGAATTTTCCAATGCGCAGCTCTTTGCAAAAGAGAGATATTGGCAAGGAAAAGCTGTCTTGTACCATTGCATTTTTCTCCCAAACGAAGGACACTAGAAAAAAATTTTTAAAGCCTCCTGTTAGGCCATCATCTACACGACATAGCCCTGAATTTTCCAATGCGCAGCTCTTTGCAAAAGAGAGATATTGGCAAGGAAAAGCTGTCTTGTACCATTGCATTTTTCTCCCAAACGAAGGACACTAGAAAGAAAATTTTAAAGCCTCCTGTTAGGCCATCATCTACACGACATAGCCCTGAATTTTCCAATGCGCAGCTCTTTGCAAAAGAGAGATATTGGCAAGGAAAAGCTGTCTTGTACCTTTGCATTTTTCTCCCAAACGAAGGTCACTAGAAAGAAAATTTTAAAGCCTCCTGTTAAGCCATCATCTACACGACATAGCCCTGAATTTTCCAATGCGTAGCTCTTTGCAAAAGAGAGATATTGGCAAGGAAAAGCTGTCTTGTACCTTTGCATTTTTCTCCCAAACGAAGGACACTAGAAAGAAAATTTTAAAGCCGCCTGTTAGGCTATCATCTACACGACATAGCCCTGAATTTTCCAATGCGCAGCTCTTTGCAAAAGAGAGATATTGGCAAGGAAAAGCTGTCTTGTACCTTTGCATTTTTCTCCCAAACGAAGGACACTAGAAAGAAAATTTGAAAGCCTCCTGTTAGGCCATCATCTACACGACATAGCCCTGAATTTTCCAATGCGCAGCTCTTTGCAAAAGAGAGATATTGGCAAGGAAAAGCTGTCTTGTACCTTTGCATTTTTCTCCCAAACGAAGGACACTAGAAAGAAATTTTTAAAGCCTCCTGTTAGGCCATCATCTACACGACATAGCCCTGAATTTTCCAATGCGCAGCTCTTTGCAAAAGAGAGATATTGGCAAGGAAAAGCTGTCTTGTACCTTTGCATTTTTCTCCCAAACGAAGGACACTAGAAAGAAAATTTTAAAGCCTCATGTTAGGCCATCATCTACACGACATAGCCCTGAATTTTCCAATGCGCAGCTCTTTGCAAAAGAGAGATATTGGCAAGGAAAAGCTGTCTTGTACCATTGCATTTTTCTCCCAAACGAAGGTCACTAGAAAGAAAATTTTAAAGCCTCCTGTTAGGCCATCATCTACACGACATAGCCCTGAATTTTCCAATGCGCAGCTCTTTGCAAAAGAGAGATATTGGCAAGGAAAAGCTGTCTTGTACCATTGCATTTTTCTCCCAAACGAAGGACACTAGAAAGAAAATTTTAAAGCCTCCTGTTAGGCCATCATCTACACGACATAGCCCTGAATTTTCCAATGCGCAGCTCTTTGCAAAAGAGAGATATTGGCAAGGAAAAGCTGTCTTGTACCTTTGCATTTTTCTCCCAAACGAAGGTCACTAGAAAGAAAATTTTAAAGCCTCCTGTTAAGCCATCATCTACACGACATAGCCCTGAATTTTCCAATGCGTAGCTCTTTGCAAAAGAGAGATATTGGCAAGGAAAAGCTGTCTTGTACCTTTGCATTTTTCTCCCAAACGAAGGACACTAGAAAGAAAATTTTAAAGCCTCCTGTTAGGCCATCATCTACACGACATAGCCCTGAATTTTCCAATGCGCAGCTCTTTGCAAAAGAGAGATATTGGCAAGGAAAAGCTGTCTTGTACCTTTGCATTTTTCTCCCAAGCGAAGGACACTAGAAAGAAAATTTTAAAGCCTCCTGTTAGGCCATCATCTACACGACATAGCCCTGAATTTTCCAATGCGCAGCTCTTTGCAAAAGAGAGATATTGGCAAGGAAAAGCTGTCTTGTACCATTGCATTTTTCTCCCAAACGAAGGACACTAGAAAGAAAATTTTAAAGCCTCCTGTTAGGCCATCATCTACACGACATAGCCCTGAATTTTCCAATGCGTAGCTCTTTGCAAAAGAGAGATATTGGCAAGGAAAAGCTGTCTTGTACCTTTGCATTTTTCTCCCAAACGAAGGACACTAGAAAGAAAATTTTAAAGCCTCCTGTTAGGCCATCATCTACACGACATAGCCCTGAATTTTCCAATGCGCAGCTCTTTGCAAAAGAGAGATATTGGCAAGGAAAAGCTGTCTTGTACCTTTGCATTTTTCTCCCAAGCGAAGGACACTAGAAAGAAAATTTTAAAGCCTCCTGTTAGGCCATCATCTACACGACATAGCCCTGAATTTTCCAATGCGCAGCTCTTTGCAAAAGAGAGATATTGGCAAGGAAAAGCTGTCTTGTACCATTGCATTTTTCTCCCAAACGAAGGACACTAGAAAGAAAATTTTAAAGCCTCCTGTTAGGCCATCATCTACACGACATAGCCCTGAATTTTCCAATGCGTAGCTCTTTGCAAAAGAGAGATATTGGCAAGGAAAAGCTGTCTTGTACCTTTGCATTTTTCTCCCAAACGAAGGACACTAGAAAGAAAATTTTAAAGCCTCCTGTTAGGCCATCATCTACACGACATAGCCCTGAATTTTCCAATGCGTAGCTCTTTGCAAAAGAGAGATATTGGCAAGGAAAAGCTGTCTTGTACCTTTGCATTTTTCTCCCAAACGAAGGACACTAGAAAGAAAATTTTAAAGCCTCCTGTTAGTGCATCATCTACACGACATAGCCCTGACTTTTCCAATGCTTAGCTCTTTGCAAAAGAGAGATATTGGCAAGGAAAAGCTGTCTTGTACCTTTGCATTTTTCTTCCAAACGAAGGACACTAGAATGAAAATTTTAAAGGCTCCTGTTAGTGCTTCATGTACACGGTATAGCCCTGAATTTTCCAATGCGTAGCTCTTTGCAAAAGAGAGATATTGGCAAGGAAAAGTTGTCTTGTACCTTTGCATTTTTCTCCCAAACGAAGGACACTAGAATGAAAATTTTAAAGCCTCCTGTTAGGCCATCATCTACACGGCATAGCCCTGAATTTTCCAAAGCGCAGCTCTTTGCAAAAGAGAGATATTGGCAAGGAAAAGCTGTCTTGTTCCTTTGCATTTTTCTCCCAAACGAAGGACACTAGAATGAAAATTTTAAAGCCTCCTGTTAGGCCATCATCTACACGACATAGCCCTGAATTTTCCAATGCGCAGCTCTTTGCAAAAGAGAGATATTGGCAAGGAAAAGCTGTCTTGTACCTTTGCATTTTTCTCCCAAACGAAGGACACTAGAAAGAAAATTTTAAAGCCTCCTGTTAGGCCATCATCTACACGACATAGCCCTGAATTTTCCAATGCGCAGCTCTTTGCAAAAGAGAGATATTGGCAAGGAAAAGCTGTCTTGTACCTTTGCATTTTTCTCCCAAACGAAGGTCACTAGAAAGAAAATTTTAAAGCCTCCTGTTAGGCCATCATCTACACGACATAGCCCTGAATTTTCCAATGCGTAGCTCTTTGCAAAAGAGAGATATTGGCAAGGAAAAGCTGTCTTGTACCTTTGCATTTTCTCCCAAACGAAGGACACTAGAAAGAAAATTTTAAAGCCTCCTGTTAGGCCATCATCTACACGACATAGCCCTGAATTTTCCAATGTGCAGCTCTTTGCAAAAGAGAGATATTGGCAAGGAAAAGCTGTCTTGTACCTTTGCATTTTTCTCCCAAACGAAGGACACTAGAAAGAAAATTTTAAAGCCTCCTGTTAGGCCATCATCTACACGACATAGCCCTGAATTTTCCAATGCGCAGCTCTTTGCAAAAGAGAGATATTGGCAAGGAAAAGCTGTCTTGTACCTTTGCATTTTTCTCCCAAACGAAGGTCACTAGAAAGAAAATTTTAAACCCTCCTGTTAGGCCATCATCTACACGACATAGCCCTGAATTTTCCAATGCGTAGCTCTTTGCAAAAAGAGAGATATTGGCAAGGAAAAGCTGTCTTGTACCTTTGCATTTTTCTCCCAAACAAAGGACACTAGAATGAAAATTTTAAAGCCTCCTGTTAGTGCTTCATCTACACGGTATAGCCCTGAATTTTCCAATGCGCAGCTCTTTGCAAAAAGAGAGATATTGGCAAGGAAAAGCTGTCTTGTACCTTTGCATTTTTCTCCCAAACGAAGGACACTAGAATTAAAATTTTAAAGCCTCCTGTTAGTGCTTCATCTACACGGTATAGCCCTGAATTTTCCAATGCGCAGCTCTTTGCAAAAGAGAGATATTGGCAAGGAAAAGCTGTCTTGTACCTTTGCATTTTTCTCCCAAACGAAGGACACTAGAAAGATAATTTTAAAGCCTCCTGTTAGGCCATCATCTCCACGACATATCCCTGAATTTTCCAATGTGCAGCTCTTTGCAAAAGAGAGATATTGGCAAGGAAAAGCTGTCTTATACCATTGCATTTTTCTCCCAACCGAAGGACACTAGAAAGATAATTTTAAAGCCTCCTGTTAGGCCATCATCTACACGACATAGCCCTGAATTTTCCAATGCGTAGCTCTTTGCAAAAGAGAGATATTGGCAAGGAAAAGCTGTCTTGTACCTTTGCATTTTTCTCCCAAACGAAGGACACTAGAAAGAAAATTTTAAAGCCTCCTGTTAGGCCATCATCTACACGACAGAGCCCTGAATTTTCCAATGCGTAGCTCTTTGCAAAAGAGAGATATTGGCAAGGAAAAGCTGTCTTGTACCTTTGCATTTTTCTCCCAAACGAAGGTCACTAGAAAGAAAATTTTAAAGCCTCCTGTTAAGCCATCATCTACACGACATAGCCCTGAATTTTCCAATGCGTAGCTCTTTGCAAAAGAGAGATATTGGCAAGGAAAAGCTGTCTTGTACCTTTGCATTTTTCTCCCAAACGAAGGACACTAGAAAGAAAATTTTAAAGCCTCCTGTTAGGCCATCATCTACACGACATAGCCCTGAATTTTCCAATGCGCAGCTCTTTGCAAAAGAGAGATATTGGCAAGGAAAAGCTGTCTTGTACCTTTGCATTTTTCTCCCAAACGAAGGACACTAGAAAGAAAATTTTAAAGCCTCCTGTTAGGCCATCATGTACACGACATAGCCCTGAATTTTCCAATGCGCAGCTCTTTGCAAAAGAGAGATATTGGCAAGGAAAAGCTGTCTTGTACCTTTGCATTTTTCTCCCAAACGAAGGTCACTAGAAAGAAAATTTTAAAGCCTCCTGTTAGGCCATCATCTACACGACATAGCCCTGAATTTTCCAATGCGTAGCTCTTTGCAAAAGAGAGAAATTGGCAAGGAAAAGCTGTCTTGTACCTTTGCATTTTCTCCCAAACGAAGGACACTAGAAAGAAAATTTTAAAGCCTCCTGTTAGGCCATCATCTACACGACATAGCCCTGAATTTTCCAATGTGCAGCTCTTTGCAAAAGAGAGATATTGGCAAGGAAAAGCTGTCTTGTACCTTTGCATTTTTCTCCCAAACGAAGGTCACTAGAAAGAAAATTTTAAACCCTCCTGTTAGGCCATCATCTACACGACATAGCCCTGAATTTTCCAATGCGTAGCTCTTTGCAAAAAGAGAGATATTGGCAAGGAAATGCTGTCTTGTACCTTTGCATTTTTCTCCCAAACAAAGGACACTAGAATGAAAATTTTAAAGCCTCCTGTTAGTGCTTCATCTACACGGTATAGCCCTGAATTTTCCAATGCGCAGCTCTTTGCAAAAAGAGAGATATTGGCAAGGAAAAGCTGTCTTGTACCTTTGCATTTTTCTCCCAAACGAAGGACACTAGAATGAAAATTTTAAAGCCTCCTGTTAGTGCTTCATCTACACGGTATAGCCCTGAATTTTCCAATGCGCAGCTCTTTGCAAAAGAGAGATATTGGCAAGGAAAAGCTGTCTTGTACCTTTGCATTTTTCTCCCAAACGAAGGACACTAGAAAGATAATTTTAAAGCCTCCTGTTAGGCCATCATCTCCACGACATATCCCTGAATTTTCCAATGTGCAGCTCTTTGCAAAAGAGAGATATTGGCAAGGAAAAGCTGTCTTATACCATTGCATTTTTCTCCCAACCGAAGGACACTAGAAAGATAATTTTAAAGCCTCCTGTTAGGCCATCATCTACACGACATAGCCCTGAATTTTCCAATGCGTAGCTCTTTGCAAAAGAGAGATATTGGCAAGGAAAAGCTGTCTTGTACCTTTGCATTTTTCTCCCAAACGAAGGACACTAGAAAGAAAATTTTAAAGCCTCCTGTTAGGCCATCATCTACACGACAGAGCCCTGAATTTTCCAATGCGTAGCTCTTTGCAAAAGAGAGATATTGGCAAGGAAAAGCTGTCTTGTACCTTTGCATTTTTCTCCCAAACGAAGGTCACTAGAAAGAAAATTTTAAAGCCTCCTGTTAAGCCATCATCTACACGACATAGCCCTGAATTTTCCAATGCGTAGCTCTTTGCAAAAGAGAGATATTGGCAAGGAAAAGCTGTCTTGTACCTTTGCATTTTTCTCCCAAACGAAGGACACTAGAAAGAAAATTTTAAAGCCTCCTGTTAGGCCATCATCTACACGACATAGCCCTGAATTTTCCAATGCGCAGCTCTTTGCAAAAGAGAGATATTGGCAAGGAAAAGCTGTCTTGTACCTTTGCATTTTTCTCCCAAACGAAGGACACTAGAAAGAAAATTTTAAAGCCTCCTGTTAGGCCATCATCTACACGACATAGCCCTGAATTTTCCAATGCGTAGCTCTTTGCAAAAGAGAGATATTGGCAAGGAAAAGCTGTCTTGTACCTTTGCATTTTTCTCCCAAACGAAGGACACTAGAAAGAAAATTTTAAAGCCTCATGTTAGGCCATCATCTACACGACATAGCCCTGAATTTTCCAATGCGCAGCTCTTTGCAAAAGAGAGATATTGGCAAGGAAAAGCTGTCTTGTACCATTGCATTTTTCTCCCAAACGAAGGTCACTAGAAAGAAAATTTTAAAGCCTCCTGTTAGGCCATCATCTACACGACATAGCCCTGAATTTTCCAATGCGCAGCTCTTTGCAAAAGAGAGATATTGGCAAGGAAAAGCTGTCTTGTACCATTGCATTTTTCTCCCAAACGAAGGACACTAGAAAGAAAATTTTAAAGCCTCCTGTTAGGCCATCATCTACACGACATAGCCCTGAATTTTCCAATGCGCAGCTCTTTGCAAAAGAGAGATATTGGCAAGGAAAAGCTGTCTTGTACCTTTGCATTTTTCTCCCAAACGAAGGTCACTAGAAAGAAAATTTTAAAGCCTCCTGTTAAGCCATCATCTACACGACATAGCCCTGAATTTTCCAATGCGTAGCTCTTTGCAAAAGAGAGATATTGGCAAGGAAAAGCTGTCTTGTACCTTTGCATTTTTCTCCCAAACGAAGGACACTAGAAAGAAAATTTTAAAGCCTCCTGTTAGGCCATCATCTACACGACATAGCCCTGAATTTTCCAATGCGCAGCTCTTTGCAAAAGAGAGATATTGGCAAGGAAAAGCTGTCTTGTACCTTTGCATTTTTCTCCCAAGCGAAGGACACTAGAAAGAAAATTTTAAAGCCTCCTGTTAGGCCATCATCTACACGACATAGCCCTGAATTTTCCAATGCGCAGCTCTTTGCAAAAGAGAGATATTGGCAAGGAAAAGCTGTCTTGTACCATTGCATTTTTCTCCCAAACGAAGGACACTAGAAAGAAAATTTTAAAGCCTCCTGTTAGGCCATCATCTACACGACATAGCCCTGAATTTTCCAATGCGTAGCTCTTTGCAAAAGAGAGATATTGGCAAGGAAAAGCTGTCTTGTACCTTTGCATTTTTCTCCCAAACGAAGGACACTAGAAAGAAAATTTTAAAGCCTCCTGTTAGGCCATCATCTACACGACATAGCCCTGAATTTTCCAATGCGCAGCTCTTTGCAAAAGAGAGATATTGGCAAGGAAAAGCTGTCTTGTACCTTTGCATTTTTCTCCCAAGCGAAGGACACTAGAAAGAAAATTTTAAAGCCTCCTGTTAGGCCATCATCTACACGACATAGCCCTGAATTTTCCAATGCGCAGCTCTTTGCAAAAGAGAGATATTGGCAAGGAAAAGCTGTCTTGTACCATTGCATTTTTCTCCCAAACGAAGGACACTAGAAAGAAAATTTTAAAGCCTCCTGTTAGGCCATCATCTACACGACATAGCCCTGAATTTTCCAATGCGTAGCTCTTTGCAAAAGAGAGATATTGGCAAGGAAAAGCTGTCTTGTACCTTTGCATTTTTCTCCCAAACGAAGGACACTAGAAAGAAAATTTTAAAGCCTCCTGTTAGGCCATCATCTACACGACATAGCCCTGAATTTTCCAATGCGTAGCTCTTTGCAAAAGAGAGATATTGGCAAGGAAAAGCTGTCTTGTACCTTTGCATTTTTCTCCCAAACGAAGGACACTAGAATGAAAATTTTAAAGCCTCCTGTTAGTGCTTCATCTACACGGTATAGCCCTGAATTTTCCAATGCGCAGCTCTTTGCAAAAGAGAGATATTGGCAAGGAAAAGCTGTCTTGTACCTTTGCATTTTTCTCCCAAACGAAGGACACTAGAAAGATAATTTTAAAGCCTCCTGTTAGGCCATCATCTCCACGACATATCCCTGAATTTTCCAATGTGCAGCTCTTTGCAAAAGAGAGATATTGGCAAGGAAAAGCTGTCTTATACCATTGCATTTTTCTCCCAACCGAAGGACACTAGAAAGATAATTTTAAAGCCTCCTGTTAGGCCATCATCTACACGACATAGCCCTGAATTTTCCAATGCGTAGCTCTTTGCAAAAGAGAGATATTGGCAAGGAAAAGCTGTCTTGTACCTTTGCATTTTTCTCCCAAACGAAGGACACTAGAAAGAAAATTTTAAAGCCTCCTGTTAGGCCATCATCTACACGACAGAGCCCTGAATTTTCCAATGCGTAGCTCTTTGCAAAAGAGAGATATTGGCAAGGAAAAGCTGTCTTGTACCTTTGCATTTTTCTCCCAAACGAAGGTCACTAGAAAGAAAATTTTAAAGCCTCCTGTTAAGCCATCATCTACACGACATAGCCCTGAATTTTCCAATGCGTAGCTCTTTGCAAAAGAGAGATATTGGCAAGGAAAAGCTGTCTTGTACATTTGCATTTTTCTCCCAAACGAAGGACACTAGAAAGAAAATTTTAAAGCCTCCTGTTAGGCCATCATCTACACGACATAGCCCTGAATTTTCCAATGCGCAGCTCTTTGCAAAAGAGAGATATTGGCAAGGAAAAGCTGTCTTGTACCTTTGCATTTTTCTCCCAAACGAAGGACACTAGAAAGAAAATTTTAAAGCCTCCTGTTAGGCCATCATCTACACGACATAGCCCTGAATTTTCCAATGCGTAGCTCTTTGCAAAAGAGAGATATTGGCAAGGAAAAGCTGTCTTGTACCTTTGCATTTTTCTCCCAAACGAAGGACACTAGAAAGAAAATTTTAAAGCCTCATGTTAGGCCATCATCTACACGACATAGCCCTGAATTTTCCAATGCGCAGCTCTTTGCAAAAGAGAGATATTGGCAAGGAAAAGCTGTCTTGTACCATTGCATTTTTCTCCCAAACGAAGGTCACTAGAAAGAAAATTTTAAAGCCTCCTGTTAGGCCATCATCTACACGACATAGCCCTGAATTTTCCAATGCGCAGCTCTTTGCAAAAGAGAGATATTGGCAAGGAAAAGCTGTCTTGTACCATTGCATTTTTCTCCCAAACGAAGGACACTAGAAAGAAAATTTTAAAGCCTCCTGTTAGGCCATCATCTACACGACATAGCCCTGAATTTTCCAATGCGCAGCTCTTTGCAAAAGAGAGATATTGGCAAGGAAAAGCTGTCTTGTACCTTTGCATTTTTCTCCCAAACGAAGGTCACTAGAAAGAAAATTTTAAAGCCTCCTGTTAAGCCATCATCTACACGACATAGCCCTGAATTTTCCAATGCGTAGCTCTTTGCAAAAGAGAGATATTGGCAAGGAAAAGCTGTCTTGTACCTTTGCATTTTTCTCCCAAACGAAGGACACTAGAAAGAAAATTTTAAAGCCTCCTGTTAGGCCATCATCTACACGACATAGCCCTGAATTTTCCAATGCGCAGCTCTTTGCAAAAGAGAGATATTGGCAAGGAAAAGCTGTCTTGTACCTTTGCATTTTTCTCCCAAGCGAAGGACACTAGAAAGAAAATTTTAAAGCCTCCTGTTAGGCCATCATCTACACGACATAGCCCTGAATTTTCCAATGCGCAGCTCTTTGCAAAAGAGAGATATTGGCAAGGAAAAGCTGTCTTGTACCATTGCATTTTTCTCCCAAACGAAGGACACTAGAAAGAAAATTTTAAAGCCTCCTGTTAGGCCATCATCTACACGACATAGCCCTGAATTTTCCAATGCGTAGCTCTTTGCAAAAGAGAGATATTGGCAAGGAAAAGCTGTCTTGTACCTTTGCATTTTTCTCCCAAACGAAGGACACTAGAAAGAAAATTTTAAAGCCTCCTGTTAGGCCATCATCTACACGACATAGCCCTGAATTTTCCAATGCGCAGCTCTTTGCAAAAGAGAGATATTGGCAAGGAAAAGCTGTCTTGTACCTTTGCATTTTTCTCCCAAGCGAAGGACACTAGAAAGAAAATTTTAAAGCCTCCTGTTAGGCCATCATCTACACGACATAGCCCTGAATTTTCCAATGCGCAGCTCTTTGCAAAAGAGAGATATTGGCAAGGAAAAGCTGTCTTGTACCATTGCATTTTTCTCCCAAACGAAGGACACTAGAAAGAAAATTTTAAAGCCTCCTGTTAGGCCATCATCTACACGACATAGCCCTGAATTTTCCAATGCGTAGCTCTTTGCAAAAGAGAGATATTGGCAAGGAAAAGCTGTCTTGTACCTTTGCATTTTTCTCCCAAACGAAGGACACTAGAAAGAAAATTTTAAAGCCTCCTGTTAGGCCATCATCTACACGACATAGCCCTGAATTTTCCAATGCGTAGCTCTTTGCAAAAGAGAGATATTGGCAAGGAAAAGCTGTCTTGTACCTTTGCATTTTTCTCCCAAACGAAGGACACTAGAAAGAAAATTTTAAAGCCTCCTGTTAGTGCATCATCTACACGACATAGCCCTGACTTTTCCAATGCTTAGCTCTTTGCAAAAGAGAGATATTGGCAAGGAAAAGCTGTCTTGTACCTTTGCATTTTTCTTCCAAACGAAGGACACTAGAATGAAAATTTTAAAGGCTCCTGTTAGTGCTTCATGTACACGGTATAGCCCTGAATTTTCCAATGCGTAGCTCTTTGCAAAAGAGAGATATTGGCAAGGAAAAGTTGTCTTGTACCTTTGCATTTTTCTCCCAAACGAAGGACACTAGAATGAAAATTTTAAAGCCTCCTGTTAGGCCATCATCTACACGGCATAGCCCTGAATTTTCCAAAGCGCAGCTCTTTGCAAAAGAGAGATATTGGCAAGGAAAAGCTGTCTTGTTCCTTTGCATTTTTCTCCCAAACGAAGGACACTAGAATGAAAATTTTAAAGCCTCCTGTTAGGCCATCATCTACACGACATAGCCCTGAATTTTCCAATGCGCAGCTCTTTGCAAAAGAGAGATATTGGCAAGGAAAAGCTGTCTTGTACCTTTGCATTTTTCTCCCAAACGAAGGACACTAGAAAGAAAATTTTAAAGCCTCCTGTTAGGCCATCATCTACACGACATAGCCCTGAATTTTCCAATGCGCAGCTCTTTGCAAAAGAGAGATATTGGCAAGGAAAAGCTGTCTTGTACCTTTGCATTTTTCTCCCAAACGAAGGTCACTAGAAAGAAAATTTTAAAGCCTCCTGTTAGGCCATCATCTACACGACATAGCCCTGAATTTTCCAATGCGTAGCTCTTTGCAAAAGAGAGATATTGGCAAGGAAAAGCTGTCTTGTACCTTTGCATTTTCTCCCAAACGAAGGACACTAGAAAGAAAATTTTAAAGCCTCCTGTTAGGCCATCATCTACACGACATAGCCCTGAATTTTCCAATGTGCAGCTCTTTGCAAAAGAGAGATATTGGCAAGGAAAAGCTGTCTTGTACCTTTGCATTTTTCTCCCAAACGAAGGACACTAGAAAGAAAATTTTAAAGCCTCCTGTTAGGCCATCATCTACACGACATAGCCCTGAATTTTCCAATGCGCAGCTCTTTGCAAAAGAGAGATATTGGCAAGGAAAAGCTGTCTTGTACCTTTGCATTTTTCTCCCAAACGAAGGTCACTAGAAAGAAAATTTTAAACCCTCCTGTTAGGCCATCATCTACACGACATAGCCCTGAATTTTCCAATGCGTAGCTCTTTGCAAAAAGAGAGATATTGGCAAGGAAAAGCTGTCTTGTACCTTTGCATTTTTCTCCCAAACAAAGGACACTAGAATGAAAATTTTAAAGCCTCCTGTTAGTGCTTCATCTACACGGTATAGCCCTGAATTTTCCAATGCGCAGCTCTTTGCAAAAAGAGAGATATTGGCAAGGAAAAGCTGTCTTGTACCTTTGCATTTTTCTCCCAAACGAAGGACACTAGAATTAAAATTTTAAAGCCTCCTGTTAGTGCTTCATCTACACGACATAGCCCTGAATTTTCCAATGCGCAGCTCTTTGCAAAAGAGAGATATTGGCAAGGAAAAGCTGTCTTGTACCTTTGCATTTTTCTCCCAAACGAAGGACACTAGAAAGATAATTTTAAAGCCTCCTGTTAGGCCATCATCTCCACGACATATCCCTGAATTTTCCAATGTGCAGCTCTTTGCAAAAGAGAGATATTGGCAAGGAAAAGCTGTCTTATACCATTGCATTTTTCTCCCAACCGAAGGACACTAGAAAGATAATTTTAAAGCCTCCTGTTAGGCCATCATCTACACGACATAGCCCTGAATTTTCCAATGCGTAGCTCTTTGCAAAAGAGAGATATTGGCAAGGAAAAGCTGTCTTGTACCTTTGCATTTTTCTCCCAAACGAAGGACACTAGAAAGAAAATTTTAAAGCCTCCTGTTAGGCCATCATCTACACGACAGAGCCCTGAATTTTCCAATGCGTAGCTCTTTGCAAAAGAGAGATATTGGCAAGGAAAAGCTGTCTTGTACCTTTGCATTTTTCTCCCAAACGAAGGTCACTAGAAAGAAAATTTTAAAGCCTCCTGTTAAGCCATCATCTACACGACATAGCCCTGAATTTTCCAATGCGTAGCTCTTTGCAAAAGAGAGATATTGGCAAGGAAAAGCTGTCTTGTACCTTTGCATTTTTCTCCCAAACGAAGGACACTAGAAAGAAAATTTTAAAGCCTCCTGTTAGGCCATCATCTACACGACATAGCCCTGAATTTTCCAATGCGCAGCTCTTTGCAAAAGAGAGATATTGGCAAGGAAAAGCTGTCTTGTACCTTTGCATTTTTCTCCCAAACGAAGGACACTAGAAAGAAAATTTTAAAGCCTCCTGTTAGGCCATCATCTACACGACATAGCCCTGAATTTTCCAATGCGCAGCTCTTTGCAAAAGAGAGATATTGGCAAGGAAAAGCTGTCTTGTACCTTTGCATTTTTCTCCCAAACGAAGGTCACTAGAAAGAAAATTTTAAAGCCTCCTGTTAGGCCATCATCTACACGACATAGCCCTGAATTTTCCAATGCGTAGCTCTTTGCAAAAGAGAGATATTGGCAAGGAAAAGCTGTCTTGTACCTTTGCATTTTCTCCCAAACGAAGGACACTAGAAAGAAAATTTTAAAGCCTCCTGTTAGGCCATCATCTACACGACATAGCCCTGAATTTTCCAATGTGCAGCTCTTTGCAAAAGAGAGATATTGGCAAGGAAAAGCTGTCTTGTACCTTTGCATTTTTCTCCCAAACGAAGGTCACTAGAAAGAAAATTTTAAACCCTCCTGTTAGGCCATCATCTACACGACATAGCCCTGAATTTTCCAATGCGTAGCTCTTTGCAAAAAGAGAGATATTGGCAAGGAAATGCTGTCTTGTACCTTTGCATTTTTCTCCCAAACAAAGGACACTAGAATGAAAATTTTAAAGCCTCCTGTTAGTGCTTCATCTACACGGTATAGCCCTGAATTTTCCAATGCGCAGCTCTTTGCAAAAAGAGAGATATTGGCAAGGAAAAGCTGTCTTGTACCTTTGCATTTTTCTCCCAAACGAAGGACACTAGAATGAAAATTTTAAAGCCTCCTGTTAGTGCTTCATCTACACGGTATAGCCCTGAATTTTCCAATGCGCAGCTCTTTGCAAAAGAGAGATATTGGCAAGGAAAAGCTGTCTTGTACCTTTGCATTTTTCTCCCAAACGAAGGACACTAGAAAGATAATTTTAAAGCCTCCTGTTAGGCCATCATCTCCACGACATATCCCTGAATTTTCCAATGTGCAGCTCTTTGCAAAAGAGAGATATTGGCAAGGAAAAGCTGTCTTATACCATTGCATTTTTCTCCCAACCGAAGGACACTAGAAAGATAATTTTAAAGCCTCCTGTTAGGCCATCATCTACACGACATAGCCCTGAATTTTCCAATGCGTAGCTCTTTGCAAAAGAGAGATATTGGCAAGGAAAAGCTGTCTTGTACCTTTGCATTTTTCTCCCAAACGAAGGACACTAGAAAGAAAATTTTAAAGCCTCCTGTTAGGCCATCATCTACACGACAGAGCCCTGAATTTTCCAATGCGTAGCTCTTTGCAAAAGAGAGATATTGGCAAGGAAAAGCTGTCTTGTACCTTTGCATTTTTCTCCCAAACGAAGGTCACTAGAAAGAAAATTTTAAAGCCTCCTGTTAAGCCATCATCTACACGACATAGCCCTGAATTTTCCAATGCGTAGCTCTTTGCAAAAGAGAGATATTGGCAAGGAAAAGCTGTCTTGTACCTTTGCATTTTTCTCCCAAACGAAGGACACTAGAAAGAAAATTTTAAAGCCTCCTGTTAGGCCATCATCTACACGACATAGCCCTGAATTTTCCAATGCGCAGCTCTTTGCAAAAGAGAGATATTGGCAAGGAAAAGCTGTCTTGTACCTTTGCATTTTTCTCCCAAACGAAGGACACTAGAAAGAAAATTTTAAAGCCTCCTGTTAGGCCATCATCTACACGACATAGCCCTGAATTTTCCAATGCGCAGCTCTTTGCAAAAGAGAGATATTGGCAAGGAAAAGCTGTCTTGTACCTTTGCATTTTTCTCCCAAACGAAGGACACTAGAAAGAAAATTTTAAAGCCTCCTGTTAGGCCATCATGTACACGACATAGCCCTGAATTTTCCAATGCGCAGCTCTTTGCCAAAGAGAGATATTGGCAAGGAAAAGCTGTCTTGTACCTTTGCATTTTTCTCCCAAACGAAGGACACTAGAAAGAAAATTTTAAAGCCTCCTGTTAGGCCATCATCTACACGACATAGCCCTGAATTTTCCAATGCGCAGCTCTTTGCAAAAGAGAGATATTGGCAAGGAAAAGCTGTCTTGTACCTTTGCATTTTTCTCCCAAACGAAGGTCACTAGAAAGAAAATTTTAAACCCTCCTGTTAGGCCATCATCTACACGACATAGCCCTGAATTTTCCAATGCGTAGCTCTTTGCAAAAAGAGAGATATTGGCAAGGAAAAGCTGTCTTGTACCTTTGCATTTTTCTCCCAAACAAAGGACACTAGAATGAAAATTTTAAAGCCTCCTGTTAGTGCTTCATCTACACGGTATAGCCCTGAATTTTCCAATGCGCAGCTCTTTGCAAAAAGAGAGATATTGGCAAGGAAAAGCTGTCTTGTACCTTTGCATTTTTCTCCCAAACGAAGGACACTAGAATGAAAATTTTAAAGCCTCCTGTTAGTGCTTCATCTACACGGTATAGCCCTGAATTTTCCAATGCGCAGCTCTTTGCAAAAGAGAGATATTGGCAAGGAAAAGCTGTCTTGTACCTTTGCATTTTTCTCCCAAACGAAGGACACTAGAAAGATAATTTTAAAGCCTCCTGTTAGGCCATCATCTCCACGACATATCCCTGAATTTTCCAATGTGCAGCTCTTTGCAAAAGAGAGATATTGGCACGGAAAAGCTGTCTTATACCATTGCATTTTTCTCCCAACCGAAGGACACTAGAAAGATAATTTTAAAGCCTCCTGTTAGGCCATCATCTACACGACATAGCCCTGAATTTTCCAATGCGTAGCTCTTTCAAAAGAGAGATATTGGCAAGGAAAAGCTGTCTTGTACCTTTGCATTTTTCTCCCAAACGAAGGACACTAGAAAGAAAATTTTAAAGCCTCCTGTTAGGCCATCATCTACACGACAGAGCCCTGAATTTTCCAATGCGTAGCTCTTTGCAAAAGAGAGATATTGGCAAGGAAAAGCTGTCTTGTACCTTTGCATTTTTCTCCCAAACGAAGGTCACTAGAAAGAAAATTTTAAAGCCTCCTGTTAAGCCATCATCTACACGACATAGCCCTGAATTTTCCAATGCGTAGCTCTTTGCAAAAGAGAGATATTGGCAAGGAAAAGCTGTCTTGTACCTTTGCATTTTTCTCCCAAACGAAGGACACTAGAAAGAAAATTTTAAAGCCTCCTGTTAGGCCATCATCTACACGACATAGCCCTGAATTTTCCAATGCGCAGCTCTTTGCAAAAGAGAGATATTGGCAAGGAAAAGCTGTCTTGTACCTTTGCATTTTTCTCCCAAACGAAGGACACTAGAAAGAAAATTTTAAAGCCTCCTGTTAGGCCATCATCTACACGACATAGCCCTGAATTTTCCAATGCGCAGCTCTTTGCAAAAGAGAGATATTGGCAAGGAAAAGCTGTCTTGTACCTTTGCATTTTTCTCCCAAACGAAGGTCACTAGAAAGAAAATTTTAAAGCCTCCTGTTAGGCCATCATCTACACGACATAGCCCTGAATTTTCCAATGCGTAGCTCTTTGCAAAAGAGAGATATTGGCAAGGAAAAGCTGTCTTGTACCTTTGCATTTTCTCCCAAACGAAGGACACTAGAAAGAAAATTTTAAAGCCTCCTGTTAGGCCATCATCTACACGACATAGCCCTGAATTTTCCAATGTGCAGCTCTTTGCAAAAGAGAGATATTGGCAAGGAAAAGCTGTCTTGTACCTTTGCATTTTTCTCCCAAACGAAGGACACTAGAAAGAAAATTTTAAAGCCTCCTGTTAGGCCATCATCTACACGACATAGCCCTGAATTTTCCAATGCGCAGCTCTTTGCAAAAGAGAGATATTGGCAAGGAAAAGCTGTCTTGTACCTTTGCATTTTTCTCCCAAACGAAGGTCACTAGAAAGAAAATTTTAAACCCTCCTGTTAGGCCATCATCTACACGACATAGCCCTGAATTTTCCAATGCGTAGCTCTTTGCAAAAAGAGAGATATTGGCAAGGAAAAGCTGTCTTGTACCTTTGCATTTTTCTCCCAAACAAAGGACACTAGAATGAAAATGTTAAAGCCTCCTGTTAGTGCTTCATCTACACGGTATAGCCCTGAATTTTCCAATGCGCAGCTCTTTGCAAAAAGAGAGATATTGGCAAGGAAAAGCTGTCTTGTACCTTTGCATTTTTCTCCCAAACGAAGGACACTAGAATGAAAATTTTAAAGCCTCCTGTTAGTGCTTCATCTACACGGTATAGCCCTGAATTTTCCAATGCGCAGCTCTTTGCAAAAGAGAGATATTGGCAAGGAAAAGCTGTCTTGTACCTTTGCATTTTTCTCCCAAACGAAGGACACTAGAAAGATAATTTTAAAGCCTCCTGTTAGGCCATCATCTCCACGACATATCCCTGAATTTTCCAATGTGCAGCTCTTTGCAAAAGAGAGATATTGGCAAGGAAAAGCTGTCTTATACCATTGCATTTTTCTCCCAACCGAAGGACACTAGAAAGATAATTTTAAAGCCTCCTGTTAGGCCATCATCTACACGACATAGCCCTGAATTTTCCAATGCGCAGCTCTTTGCAAAAGAGAGATATTGGCACGGAAAAGCTGTCTTGTACCTTTGCATTTTTCTCCCAAACGAAGGACACTAGAATTAAAATTTTAAAGCCTCCTGTTATGCCATCATCTACACGACATATCCCTGAATTTTCCAATGCGCAGCTCTTTGCAAAAGAGAGATATTGGCAAGGAAAAGCTGTCAGGTACCTTTGCATTTTTCTCCCAAACGAAGGACACTAGAATTAAAATTTTAAAGCCTCCTGTTAGGCCATCATCTACACGACATAGCCCTGAATTTTCCAATGAGCAGCTCTTTGCAAAAGAGAGATATTGGCAAGGAAAAGCTGTCTTGTACCTTTGCATTTTTCTCCCAAACGAAGGTCACTAGAAAGAACATTTTAAAGCCTCCTGTTAGGCCATCATCTACACGACATAGCCCTGAATTTTCCAATGCGTAGCTCTTTGCAAAAGAGAGATATTGGCAAGGAAAAGCTATCTTGTACCTTTGCATTTTTCTCCCAAACGAAGGACACTAGAATTAAAATTTTAAAGCCTCCTGTTAGGCCATCATCTACACGACATAGCCCTGAATTTTCCAATGCGCAGCTCTTTGCAAAAGAGAGATATTGGCAAGGAAAAGCTGTCTTGTACCATTGCATTTTTCTCCCAAACGAAGTACACTAGAAAGAAAATTTTAAAGCCTCCTGTTAGGCCATCATGTACACGACATAGCCCTGAATTTTCCAATGCGCAGCTCTTTGCAAAAGAGAGATATTGGCAAGGAAAAGCTGTCTTGTACCTTTGCATTTTTCTCCCAAACGAAGGACACTAGAAAGAAAATTTTAAAGCCTCCTGTTAGGCCATCATCTACACGACATAGCCCTGAATTTTCCAATGCGTAGCTCTTTGCAAAAGAGAGATATTGGCAAGGAAAAGCTGTCTTGTACCTTTGCATTTTTCTCCCAAACGAAGGACACTAGAAAGAAAATTTTAAAGCCTCCTGTTAGGCCATCATCTACACGACATAGCCCTGATATTTCCAATGCGCAGCTCTTTGCAAAAGAGAGATATTGGCAAGGAAAAGCTGTCTTGTACCATTGCATTTTTCTCCCAAACGAAGGACACTAGAAAGAAAATTTTAAAGCCTCCTGTTAGGCCATCATCTACACGACATAGCCCTGAATTTTCCAATGCGCAGCTCTTTGCAAAAGAGAGATATTGGCAAGGAAAAGCTGTCTTGTACCATTGCATTTTTCTCCCAAACGAAGGACACTAGAAAGAAAATTTTAAAGCCTCCTGTTAGGCCATCATCTACACGACATAGCCCTGAATTTTCCAATGCGCAGCTCTTTGCAAAAGAGAGATATTGGCAAGGAAAAGCTGTCTTGTACCTTTGCATTTTTCTCCCAAACGAAGGACACTAGAAAGAAAATTTTAAAGCCTCCTGTTAGGCCATCATCTACACGACATAGCCCTGAATTTTCCAATGCGTAGCTCTTTGCAAAAGAGAGATATTGGCAAGGAAAAGCTGTCTTGTACCTTTGCATTTTTCTCCCAAACGAAGGACACTAGAAAGAAAATTTTAAAGCCTCCTGTTAGGCCATCATCTACACGACATAGCCCTGATTTTTCCAATGCGCAGCTCTTTGCAAAAGAGAGATATTGGCAAGGAAAAGCTGTCTTGTACCATTGCATTTTTCTCCCAAACGAAGGACACTAGAAAGAAAATTTTAAAGCCTCCTGTTAGGCCATCATCTACACGACATAGCCCTGAATTTTCCAATGCGCAGCTCTTTGCAAAAGAGAGATATTGGCAAGGAAAAGCTGTCTTGTACCTTTGCATTTTTCTCCCAAACGAAGGACACTAGAATTAAAATTTTAAAGCCTCCTGTTAGGCCATCATCTACACGACATAGCCCTGAATTTTCCAATGCGCAGCTCTTTGCAAAAGAGAGATATTGGCAAGGAAAAGCTGTCTTGTACCTTTGCATTTTTCTCCCAAACGAAGGACACTAGAATTAAAATTTTACAGCCTCCTGTTATGCCATCATCTACACGACATAGCCCTGAATTTTCCAATGCGCAGCTCTTTGCAAAAGAGAGATATTGGCAAGGAAAAGCTGTCTTGTACCTTTGCATTTTTCTCCCAAACGAAGGACACTAGAATTAAAATTTTAAAGCCTCCTGTTAGGCCATCATCTACACGACATGGCCCTGAATTTTCCAATGCGCAGCTCTTTGCAAAAGAGAGATATTGGCAAGGAAAAGCTGTCTTGTACCATTGCATTTTTCTCCCAAACGAAGGACACTAGAAAGAAAATTTTAAAGCCTCCTGTTAGGCCATCATCTACACGACATAGCCCTGAATTTTCCAATGCGCAGCTCTTTGCAAAAGAGAGATATTGGCAAGGAAAAGCTGTCTTGTACCTTTGCATTTTTCTCCCAAACGAAGGACACTAGAAAGAAAATTTTAAAGCCTCCTGTTAGGCCATCATCTACACGACATAGCCCTGAATTTTCCAATGCGTAGCTCTTTGCAAAAGAGAGATATTTGCAAGGAAAAGCTGTCTTGTACCTTTGCATTTTTCTCCCAAACGAAGGACACTAGAAAGAAAATTTTAAAGCCTCCTGTTAGGCCATCATCTACACGACATAGCCCTGATTTTTCCAATGCGCAGCTCTTTGCAAAAGAGAGATATTGGCAAGGAAAAGCTGTCTTGTACCATTGCATTTTTCTCCCAAACGAAGGACACTAGAAAGAAAATTTTAAAGCCTCCTGTTAGGCCATCATCTACACGACATAGCCCTGAATTTTCCAATGCGCAGCTCTTTGCAAAAGAGAGATATTGGCAAGGAAAAGCTGTCTTGTACCTTTGCATTTTTCTCCCAAACGAAGGACACTAGAAAGAAAATTTTAAAGCCTCCTGTTAGGCCATCATCTACACGACATAGCCCTGAATTTTCCAATGCGCAGCTCTTTGCAAAAGAGAGATATTGGCAAGGAAAAGCTGTCTTGTACCTTTGCATTTTTCTCCCAAACGAAGGTCACTAGAAAGAAAATTTTAAACCCTCCTGTTAGGCCATCATCTACACGACATAGCCCTGAATTTTCCAATGCGTAGCTCTTTGCAAAAAGAGAGATATTGGCAAGGAAAAGCTGTCTTGTACCTTTGCATTTTTCTCCCAAACAAAGGACACTAGAATGAAAATTTTAAAGCCTCCTGTTAGTGCTTCATCTACACGGTATAGCCCTGAATTTTCCAATGCGCAGCTCTTTGCAAAAAGAGAGATATTGGCAAGGAAAAGCTGTCTTGTACCTTTGCATTTTTCTCCCAAACGAAGGACACTAGAATGAAAATTTTAAAGCCTCCTGTTAGTGCTTCATCTACACGGTATAGCCCTGAATTTTCCAATGCGCAGCTCTTTGCAAAAGAGAGATATTGGCAAGGAAAAGCTGTCTTGTACCTTTGCATTTTTCTCCCAAACGAAGGACACTAGAAAGATAATTTTAAAGCCTCCTGTTAGGCCATCATCTCCACGACATATCCCTGAATTTTCCAATGTGCAGCTCTTTGCAAAAGAGAGATATTGGCAAGGAAAAGCTGTCTTATACCATTGCATTTTTCTCCCAACCGAAGGACACTAGAAAGATAATTTTAAAGCCTCCTGTTAGGCCATCATCTACACGACATAGCCCTGAATTTTCCAATGCGCAGCTCTTTGCAAAAGAGAGATATTGGCACGGAAAAGCTGTCTTGTACCTTTGCATTTTTCTCCCAAACGAAGGACACTAGAATTAAAATTTTAAAGCCTCCTGTTATGCCATCATCTACACGACATATCCCTGAATTTTCCAATGCGCAGCTCTTTGCAAAAGAGAGATATTGGCAAGGAAAAGCTGTCAGGTACCTTTGCATTTTTCTCCCAAACGAAGGACACTAGAATTAAAATTTTAAAGCCTCCTGTTAGGCCATCATCTACACGACATAGCCCTGAATTTTCCAATGAGCAGCTCTTTGCAAAAGAGAGATATTGGCAAGGAAAAGCTGTCTTGTACCTTTGCATTTTTCTCCCAAACGAAGGTCACTAGAAAGAAAATTTTAAAGCCTCCTGTTAGGCCATCATCTACACGACATAGCCCTGAATTTTCCAATGCGTAGCTCTTTGCAAAAGAGAGATATTGGCAAGGAAAAGCTATCTTGTACCTTTGCATTTTTCTCCCAAACGAAGGACACTAGAATTAAAATTTTAAAGCCTCCTGTTAGGCCATCATCTACACGACATAGCCCTGAATTTTCCAATGCGCAGCTCTTTGCAAAAGAGAGATATTGGCAAGGAAAAGCTGTCTTGTACCATTGCATTTTTCTCCCAAACGAAGTACACTAGAAAGAAAATTTTAAAGCCTCCTGTTAGGCCATCATGTACACGACATAGCCCTGAATTTTCCAATGCGCAGCTCTTTGCAAAAGAGAGATATTGGCAAGGAAAAGCTGTCTTGTACCTTTGCATTTTTCTCCCAAACGAAGGACACTAGAAAGAAAATTTTAAAGCCTCCTGTTAGGCCATCATCTACACGACATAGCCCTGAATTTTCCAATGCGTAGCTCTTTGCAAAAGAGAGATATTGGCAAGGAAAAGCTGTCTTGTACCTTTGCATTTTTCTCCCAAACGAAGGACACTAGAAAGAAAATTTTAAAGCCTCCTGTTAGGCCATCATCTACACGACATAGCCCTGATATTTCCAATGCGCAGCTCTTTGCAAAAGAGAGATATTGGCAAGGAAAAGCTGTCTTGTACCATTGCATTTTTCTCCCAAACGAAGGACACTAGAAAGAAAATTTTAAAGCCTCCTGTTAGGCCATCATCTACACGACATAGCCCTGAATTTTCCAATGCGCAGCTCTTTGCAAAAGAGAGATATTGGCAAGGAAAAGCTGTCTTGTACCATTGCATTTTTCTCCCAAACGAAGGACACTAGAAAGAAAATTTTAAAGCCTCCTGTTAGGCCATCATCTACACGACATAGCCCTGAATTTTCCAATGCGCAGCTCTTTGCAAAAGAGAGATATTGGCAAGGAAAAGCTGTCTTGTACCTTTGCATTTTTCTCCCAAACGAAGGACACTAGAAAGAAAATTTTAAAGCCTCCTGTTAGGCCATCATCTACACGACATAGCCCTGAATTTTCCAATGCGTAGCTCTTTGCAAAAGAGAGATATTGGCAAGGAAAAGCTGTCTTGTACCTTTGCATTTTTCTCCCAAACGAAGGACACTAGAAAGAAAATTTTAAAGCCTCCTGTTAGGCCATCATCTACACGACATAGCCCTGATTTTTCCAATGCGCAGCTCTTTGCAAAAGAGAGATATTGGCAAGGAAAAGCTGTCTTGTACCATTGCATTTTTCTCCCAAACGAAGGACACTAGAAAGAAAATTTTAAAGCCTCCTGTTAGGCCATCATCTACACGACATAGCCCTGAATTTTCCAATGCGCAGCTCTTTGCAAAAGAGAGATATTGGCAAGGAAAAGCTGTCTTGTACCTTTGCATTTTTCTCCCAAACGAAGGACACTAGAATTAAAATTTTAAAGCCTCCTGTTAGGCCATCATCTACACGACATAGCCCTGAATTTTCCAATGCGCAGCTCTTTGCAAAAGAGAGATATTGGCAAGGAAAAGCTGTCTTGTACCTTTGCATTTTTCTCCCAAACGAAGGACACTAGAATTAAAATTTTACAGCCTCCTGTTATGCCATCATCTACACGACATAGCCCTGAATTTTCCAATGCGCAGCTCTTTGCAAAAGAGAGATATTGGCAAGGAAAAGCTGTCTTGTACCTTTGCATTTTTCTCCCAAACGAAGGACACTAGAATTAAAATTTTAAAGCCTCCTGTTAGGCCATCATCTACACGACATGGCCCTGAATTTTCCAATGCGCAGCTCTTTGCAAAAGAGAGATATTGGCAAGGAAAAGCTGTCTTGTACCATTGCATTTTTCTCCCAAACGAAGGACACTAGAAAGAAAATTTTAAAGCCTCCTGTTAGGCCATCATCTACACGACATAGCCCTGAATTTTCCAATGCGCAGCTCTTTGCAAAAGAGAGATATTGGCAAGGAAAAGCTGTCTTATACCATTGCATTTTTCTCCCAACCGAAGGACACTAGAAAGATAATTTTAAAGCCTCCTGTTAGGCCATCATCTACACGACATAGCCCTGAATTTTCCAATGCGCAGCTCTTTGCAAAAGAGAGATATTGGCACGGAAAAGCTGTCTTGTACCTTTGCATTTTTCTCCCAAACGAAGGACACTAGAATTAAAATTTTAAAGCCTCCTGTTATGCCATCATCTACACGACATATCCCTGAATTTTCCAATGCGCAGCTCTTTGCAAAAGAGAGATATTGGCAAGGAAAAGCTGTCAGGTACCTTTGCATTTTTCTCCCAAACGAAGGACACTAGAATTAAAATTTTAAAGCCTCCTGTTAGGCCATCATCTACACGACATAGCCCTGAATTTTCCAATGAGCAGCTCTTTGCAAAAGAGAGATATTGGCAAGGAAAAGCTGTCTTGTACCTTTGCATTTTTCTCCCAAACGAAGGTCACTAGAAAGAAAATTTTAAAGCCTCCTGTTAGGCCATCATCTACACGACATAGCCCTGAATTTTCCAATGCGTAGCTCTTTGCAAAAGAGAGATATTGGCAAGGAAAAGCTATCTTGTACCTTTGCATTTTTCTCCCAAACGAAGGACACTAGAATTAAAATTTTAAAGCCTCCTGTTAGGCCATCATCTACACGACATAGCCCTGAATTTTCCAATGCGCAGCTCTTTGCAAAAGAGAGATATTGGCAAGGAAAAGCTGTCTTGTACCATTGCATTTTTCTCCCAAACGAAGTACACTAGAAAGAAAATTTTAAAGCCTCCTGTTAGGCCATCATGTACACGACATAGCCCTGAATTTTCCAATGCGCAGCTCTTTGCAAAAGAGAGATATTGGCAAGGAAAAGCTGTCTTGTACCTTTGCATTTTTCTCCCAAACGAAGGACACTAGAAAGAAAATTTTAAAGCCTCCTGTTAGGCCATCATCTACACGACATAGCCCTGAATTTTCCAATGCGTAGCTCTTTGCAAAAGAGAGATATTGGCAAGGAAAAGCTGTCTTGTACCTTTGCATTTTTCTCCCAAACGAAGGACACTAGAAAGAAAATTTTAAAGCCTCCTGTTAGGCCATCATCTACACGACATAGCCCTGATATTTCCAATGCGCAGCTCTTTGCAAAAGAGAGATATTGGCAAGGAAAAGCTGTCTTGTACCATTGCATTTTTCTCCCAAACGAAGGACACTAGAAAGAAAATTTTAAAGCCTCCTGTTAGGCCATCATCTACACGACATAGCCCTGAATTTTCCAATGCGCAGCTCTTTGCAAAAGAGAGATATTGGCAAGGAAAAGCTGTCTTGTACCATTGCATTTTTCTCCCAAACGAAGGACACTAGAAAGAAAATTTTAAAGCCTCCTGTTAGGCCATCATCTACACGACATAGCCCTGAATTTTCCAATGCGCAGCTCTTTGCAAAAGAGAGATATTGGCAAGGAAAAGCTGTCTTGTACCTTTGCATTTTTCTCCCAAACGAAGGACACTAGAAAGAAAATTTTAAAGCCTCCTGTTAGGCCATCATCTACACGACATAGCCCTGAATTTTCCAATGCGTAGCTCTTTGCAAAAGAGAGATATTGGCAAGGAAAAGCTGTCTTGTACCTTTGCATTTTTCTCCCAAACGAAGGACACTAGAAAGAAAATTTTAAAGCCTCCTGTTAGGCCATCATCTACACGACATAGCCCTGATTTTTCCAATGCGCAGCTCTTTGCAAAAGAGAGATATTGGCAAGGAAAAGCTGTCTTGTACCATTGCATTTTTCTCCCAAACGAAGGACACTAGAAAGAAAATTTTAAAGCCTCCTGTTAGGCCATCATCTACACGACATAGCCCTGAATTTTCCAATGCGCAGCTCTTTGCAAAAGAGAGATATTGGCAAGGAAAAGCTGTCTTGTACCTTTGCATTTTTCTCCCAAACGAAGGACACTAGAATTAAAATTTTAAAGCCTCCTGTTAGGCCATCATCTACACGACATAGCCCTGAATTTTCCAATGCGCAGCTCTTTGCAAAAGAGAGATATTGGCAAGGAAAAGCTGTCTTGTACCTTTGCATTTTTCTCCCAAACGAAGGACACTAGAATTAAAATTTTACAGCCTCCTGTTATGCCATCATCTACACGACATAGCCCTGAATTTTCCAATGCGCAGCTCTTTGCAAAAGAGAGATATTGGCAAGGAAAAGCTGTCTTGTACCTTTGCATTTTTCTCCCAAACGAAGGACACTAGAATTAAAATTTTAAAGCCTCCTGTTAGGCCATCATCTACACGACATGGCCCTGAATTTTCCAATGCGCAGCTCTTTGCAAAAGAGAGATATTGGCAAGGAAAAGCTGTCTTGTACCATTGCATTTTTCTCCCAAACGAAGGACACTAGAAAGAAAATTTTAAAGCCTCCTGTTAGGCCATCATCTACACGACATAGCCCTGAATTTTCCAATGCGCAGCTCTTTGCAAAAGAGAGATATTGGCAAGGAAAAGCTGTCTTGTACCTTTGCATTTTTCTCCCAAACGAAGGACACTAGAAAGAAAATTTTAAAGCCTCCTGTTAGGCCATCATCTACACGACATAGCCCTGAATTTTCCAATGCGTAGCTCTTTGCAAAAGAGAGATATTTGCAAGGAAAAGCTGTCTTGTACCTTTGCATTTTTCTCCCAAACGAAGGACACTAGAAAGAAAATTTTAAAGCCTCCTGTTAGGCCATCATCTACACGACATAGCCCTGATTTTTCCAATGCGCAGCTCTTTGCAAAAGAGAGATATTGGCAAGGAAAAGCTGTCTTGTACCATTGCATTTTTCTCCCAAACGAAGGACACTAGAAAGAAAATTTTAAAGCCTCCTGTTAGGCCATCATCTACACGACATAGCCCTGAATTTTCCAATGCGCAGCTCTTTGCAAAAGAGAGATATTGGCAAGGAAAAGCTGTCTTGTACCTTTGCATTTTTCTCCCAAACGAAGGACACTAGAAAGAAAATTTTAAAGCCTCCTGTTAGGCCATCATCTACACGACATAGCCCTGAATTTTCCAATGCGCAGCTCTTTGCAAAAGAGAGATATTGGCAAGGAAAAGCTGTCTTGTACCTTTGCATTTTTCTCCCAAACGAAGGACACTAGAAAGAAAATTTTAAAGCCTCCTGTTAGGCCATCATCTACACGACATAGCCCTGAATTTTCCAATGCGTAGCTCTTTGCAAAAGAGAGATATTGGCAAGGAAAAGCTGTCTTGTACCTTTGCATTTTTCTCCCAAACGAAGGACACTAGAAAGAAAATTTTAAAGCCTCCTGTTAGGCCATCATCTACACGACATAGCCCTGATTTTTCCAATGCGCAGCTCTTTGCAAAAGAGAGATATTGGCAAGGAAAAGCTGTATTGTACCATTGCATTTTTCTCCCAAACGAAGGACACTAGAAAGAAAATTTTAAAGCCTCCTGTTAGGCCATCATCTACACGACATAGCCCTGAATTTTCCAATGCGCAGCTCTTTGCAAAAGAGAGATATTGGCAAGGAAAAGCTGTCTTGTACCTTTGCATTTTTCTCCCAAACGAAGGACACTAGAATTAAAATTTTAAAGCCTCCTGTTAGGCCATCATCTACACGACATAGCCCTGAATTTTCCAATGCGCAGCTCTTTGCAAAAGAGAGATATTGGCAAGGAAAAGCTGTCTTGTACCTTTGCATTTTTCTCCCAAACGAAGGACACTAGAATTAAAATTTTACAGCCTCCTGTTATGCCATCATCTACACGACATAGCCCTGAATTTTCCAATGCGCAGCTCTTTGCAAAAGAGAGATATTGGCAAGGAAAAGCTGTCTTGTACCTTTGCATTTTTCTCCCAAACGAAGGACACTAGAATTAAAATTTTAAAGCCTCCTGTTATGCCATCATCTACACGACTTATCCCTGAATTTTCCAATGCGCAGCTCTTTGCAAAAGAGAGATATTGGCAAGGAATAGCTGTCAGGTACCTTTGCATTTTTCTCCCAAACGAAGGACACTAGAATTAAAATTTTAAAGCCTCCTGTTAGGCCATCATCTACACGACATAGCCCTGAATTTTCCAATGCGCAGCTCTTTGCAAAAGAGAGATATTGGCAAGGAAAAGCTGTCTTGTACCTTTGCATTTTTTCCCAAACGAAGGACACTAGAATTAAAATTTTAAAGCCTCCTGTTAGGCCATCATCTACACGACATGGCCCTGAATTTTCCAATGCGCAGCTCTTTGCAAAAGAGAGATATTGGCAAGGAAAAGCTGTCTTGTACCATTGCATTTTTCTCCCAAACGAAGGACACTAGAAAGAAAATTTTAAAGCCTCCTGTTAGGCCATCATCTACACGACATAGCCCTGAATTTTCCAATGCGCAGCTCTTTGCAAAAGAGAGATATTGGCAAGGAAAAGCTGTCTTGTACCTTTGCATTTTTCTCCCAAACGAAGGACACTAGAAAGAAAATTTTAAAGCCTCCTGTTAGGCCATCATCTACACGACATAGCCCTGAATTTTCCAATGCGTAGCTCTTTGCAAAAGAGAGATATTTGCAAGGAAAAGCTGTCTTGTACCTTTGCATTTTTCTCCCAAACGAAGGACACTAGAAAGAAAATTTTAAAGCCTCCTGTTAGGCCATCATCTACACGACATAGCCCTGATTTTTCCAATGCGCAGCTCTTTGCAAAAGAGAGATATTGGCAAGGAAAAGCTGTCTTGTACCATTGCATTTTTCTCCCAAACGAAGGACACTAGAAAGAAAATTTTAAAGCCTCCTGTTAGGCCATCATCTACACGACATAGCCCTGAATTTTCCAATGCGCAGCTCTTTGCAAAAGAGAGATATTGGCAAGGAAAAGCTGTCTTGTACCTTTGCATTTTTCTCCCAAACGAAGGACACTAGAAAGAAAATTTTAAAGCCTCCTGTTAGGCCATCATCTACACGACATAGCCCTGAATTTTCCAATGCGTAGCTCTTTGCAAAAGAGAGATATTGGCAAGGAAAAGCTGTCTTGTACCTTTGCATTTTTCTCCCAAACGAAGGACACTAGAAAGAAAATTTTAAAGCCTCCTGTTAGGCCATCATCTACACGACATAGCCCTGATTTTTCCAATGCGCAGCTCTTTGCAAAAGAGAGATATTGGCAAGGAAAAGCTGTCTTGTACCATTGCATTTTTCTCCCAAACGAAGGACACTAGAAAGAAAATTTTAAAGCCTCCTGTTAGGCCATCATCTACACGACATAGCCCTGAATTTTCCAATGCGCAGCTCTTTGCAAAAGAGAGATATTGGCAAGGAAAAGCTGTCTTGTACCTTTGCATTTTTCTCCCAAACAAAGGACACTAGAATGAAAATTTTAAAGCCTCCTGTTAGTGCTTCATCTACACGGTATAGCCCTGAATTTTCCAATGCGCAGCTCTTTGCAAAAAGAGAGATATTGGCAAGGAAAAGCTGTCTTGTACCTTTGCATTTTTCTCCCAAACGAAGGACACTAGAATGAAAATTTTAAAGCCTCCTGTTAGTGCTTCATCTACACGGTATAGCCCTGAATTTTCCAATGCGCAGCTCTTTGCAAAAGAGAGATATTGGCAAGGAAAAGCTGTCTTGTACCTTTGCATTTTTCTCCCAAACGAAGGACACTAGAAAGATAATTTTAAAGCCTCCTGTTAGGCCATCATCTCCACGACATATCCCTGAATTTTCCAATGTGCAGCTCTTTGCAAAAGAGAGATATTGGCAAGGAAAAGCTGTCTTATACCATTGCATTTTTCTCCCAACCGAAGGACACTAGAAAGATAATTTTAAAGCCTCCTGTTAGGCCATCATCTACACGACATAGCCCTGAATTTTCCAATGCGTAGCTCTTTGCAAAAGAGAGATATTGGCAAGGAAAAGCTGTCTTGTACCTTTGCATTTTTCTCCCAAACGAAGGACACTAGAAAGAAAATTTTAAAGCCTCCTGTTAGGCCATCATCTACACGACAGAGCCCTGAATTTTCCAATGCGTAGCTCTTTGCAAAAGAGAGATATTGGCAAGGAAAAGCTGTCTTGTACCTTTGCATTTTTCTCCCAAACGAAGGTCACTAGAAAGAAAATTTTAAAGCCTCCTGTTAAGCCATCATCTACACGACATAGCCCTGAATTTTCCAATGCGTAGCTCTTTGCAAAAGAGAGATATTGGCAAGGAAAAGCTGTCTTGTACCTTTGCATTTTTCTCCCAAACGAAGGACACTAGAAAGAAAATTTTAAAGCCTCCTGTTAGGCCATCATCTACACGACATAGCCCTGAATTTTCCAATGCGCAGCTCTTTGCAAAAGAGAGATATTGGCAAGGAAAAGCTGTCTTGTACCTTTGCATTTTTCTCCCAAACGAAGGACACTAGAAAGAAAATTTTAAAGCCTCCTGTTAGGCCATCATCTACACGACATAGCCCTGAATTTTCCAATGCGCAGCTCTTTGCAAAAGAGAGATACTGGCAAGGAAAAGCTGTCTTGTACCTTTGCATTTTTCTCCCAAACGAAGGTCACTAGAAAGAAAATTTTAAAGCCTCCTGTTAGGCCATCATCTACACGACATAGCCCTGAATTTTCCAATGCGTAGCTCTTTGCAAAAGAGAGATATTGGCAAGGAAAAGCTGTCTTGTACCTTTGCATTTTCTCCCAAACGAAGGACACTAGAAAGAAAATTTTAAAGCCTCCTGTTAGGCCATCATCTACACGACATAGCCCTGAATTTTCCAATGTGCAGCTCTTTGCAAAAGAGAGATATTGGCAAGGAAAAGCTGTCTTGTACCTTTGCATTTTTCTCCCAAACGAAGGACACTAGAAAGAAAATTTTAAAGCCTCCTGTTAGGCCATCATCTACACGACATAGCCCTGAATTTTCCAATGCGCAGCTCTTTGCAAAAGAGAGATATTGGCAAGGAAAAGCTGTCTTGTACCTTTGCATTTTTCTCCCAAACGAAGGTCATTAGAAAGAAAATTTTAAACCCTCCTGTTAGGCCATCATCTACACGACATAGCCCTGAATTTTCCAATGCGTAGCTCTTTGCAAAAAGAGAGATATTGGCAAGGAAAAGCTGTCTTGTACCTTTGCATTTTTCTCCCAAACAAAGGACACTAGAATGAAAATTTTAAAGCCTCCTGTTAGTGCTTCATCTACACGGTATAGCCCTGAATTTTCCAATGCGCAGCTCTTTGCAAAAAGAGAGATATTGGCAAGGAAAAGCTGTCTTGTACCTTTGCATTTTTCTCCCAAACGAAGGACACTAGAATGAAAATTTTAAAGCCTCCTGTTAGTGCTTCATCTACACGGTATAGGCCTGAATTTTCCAATGCGCAGCTCTTTGCAAAAGAGAGATATTGGCAAGGAAAAGCTGTCTTGTACCTTTGCATTTTTCTCCCAAACGAAGGACACTAGAAAGATAATTTTAAAGCCTCCTGTTAGGCCATCATCTCCACGACATATCCCTGAATTTTCCAATGTGCAGCTCTTTGCAAAAGAGAGATATTGGCAAGGAAAAGCTGTCTTATACCATTGCATTTTTCTCCCAACCGAAGGACACTAGAAAGAAAATTTTAAAGCCTCCTGTTAGGCCATCATCTACACGACATAGCCCTGAATTTTCCAATGCGCAGCTCTTTGCAAAAGAGAGATATTGGCAAGGAAAAGCTGTCTTGTACCTTTGCATTTTTCTCCCAAACGAAGGACACTAGAATGAAAATTTTAAAGCCTCCTGTTAGTGCTTCATCTACACGGTATAGCCCTGAATTTTCCAATGCGTAGCTCTTTGCAAAAGAGAGATATTGGCAAGGAAAAGTTGTCTTGTACCTTTGCATTTTTCTCCCAAACGAAGGACACTAGAATGAAAATTTTAAAGCCTCCTGTTAGGCCATCATCTACACGGCATAGCCCTGAATTTTCCAAAGCGCAGCTCTTTGCAAAAGAGAGATATTGGCAAGGAAAAGCTGTCTTGTTCCTTTGCATTTTTCTCCCAAACGAAGGACACTAGAATGAAAATTTTAAAGCCTCCTGTTAGGCCATCATCTACACGACATAGCCCTGAATTTTCCAATGCGCAGCTCTTTGCAAAAGAGAGATATTGGCAAGGAAAAGCTGTCTTGTACCTTTGCATTTTTCTCCCAAACGAAGGACACTAGAAAGAAAATTTTAAAGCCTCCTGTTAGGCCATCATCTACACGACATAGCCCTGAATTTTCCAATGCGCAGCTCTTTGCAAAAGAGAGATATTGGCAAGGAAAAGCTGTCTTGTACCTTTGCATTTTTCTCCCAAACGAAGGTCACTAGAAAGAAAATTTTAAAGCCTCCTGTTAGGCCATCATCTACACGACATAGCCCTGAATTTTCCAATGCGTAGCTCTTTGCAAAAGAGAGATATTGGCAAGGAAAAGCTGTCTTGTACCTTTGCATTTTCTCCCAAACGAAGGACACTAGAAAGAAAATTTTAAAGCCACCTGTTAGGCCATCATCTACACGACATAGCCCTGAATTTTCCAATGTGCAGCTCTTTGCAAAAGAGAGATATTGGCAAGGAAAAGCTGTCTTGTACCTTTGCATTTTTCTCCCAAACGAAGGACACTAGAAAGAAAATTTTAAAGCCTCCTGTTAGGCCATCATCTACACGACATAGCCCTGAATTTTCCAATGCGCAGCTCTTTGCAAAAGAGAGATATTGGCAAGGAAAAGCTGTCTTGTACCTTTGCATTTTTCTCCCAAACGAAGGTCACTAGAAAGAAAATTTTAAACCCTCCTGTTAGGCCATCATCTACACGACATAGCCCTGAATTTTCCAATGCGTAGCTCTTTGCAAAAAGAGAGATATTGGCAAGGAAAAGCTGTCTTGTACCTTTGCATTTTTCTCCCAAACAAAGGACACTAGAATGAAAATTTTAAAGCCTCCTGTTAGTGCTTCATCTACACGGTATAGCCCTGAATTTTCCAATGCGCAGCTCTTTGCAAAAAGAGAGATATTGGCAAGGAAAAGCTGTCTTGTACCTTTGCATTTTTCTCCCAAACGAAGGACACTAGAATGAAAATTTTAAAGCCTCCTGTTAGTGCTTCATCTACACGGTATAGCCCTGAATTTTCCAATGCGCAGCTCTTTGCAAAAGAGAGATATTGGCAAGGAAAAGCTGTCTTGTACCTTTGCATTTTTCTCCCAAACGAAGGACACTAGAAAGATAATTTTAAAGCCTCCTGTTAGGCCATCATCTCCACGACATATCCCTGAATTTTCCAATGTGCAGCTCTTTGCAAAAGAGAGATATTGGCAAGGAAAAGCTGTCTTATACCATTGCATTTTTCTCCCAACCGAAGGACACTAGAAAGATAATTTTAAAGCCTCCTGTTAGGCCATCATCTACACGACATAGCCCTGAATTTTCCAATGCGTAGCTCTTTGCAAAAGAGAGATATTGGCAAGGAAAAGCTGTCTTGTACCTTTGCATTTTTCTCCCAAACGAAGGACACTAGAAAGAAAATTTTAAAGCCTCCTGTTAGGCCATCATCTACACGACAGAGCCCTGAATTTTCCAATGCGTAGCTCTTTGCAAAAGAGAGATATTGGCAAGGAAAAGCTGTCTTGTACCTTTGCATTTTTCTCCCAAACGAAGGTCACTAGAAAGAAAATTTTAAAGCCTCCTGTTAAGCCATCATCTACACGACATAGCCCTGAATTTTCCAATGCGTAGCTCTTTGCAAAAGAGAGATATTGGCAAGGAAAAGCTGTCTTGTACCTTTGCATTTTTCTCCCAAACGAAGGACACTAGAAAGAAAATTTTAAAGCCTCCTGTTAGGCCATCATCTACACGACATAGCCCTGAATTTTCCAATGCGCAGCTCTTTGCAAAAGAGAGATATTGGCAAGGAAAAGCTGTCTTGTACCTTTGCATTTTTCTCCCAAACGAAGGACACTAGAAAGAAAATTTTAAAGCCTCCTGTTAGGCCATCATCTACACGACATAGCCCTGAATTTTCCAATGCGCAGCTCTTTGCAAAAGAGAGATATTGGCAAGGAAAAGCTGTCTTGTACCTTTGCATTTTTCTCCCAAACGAAGGTCACTAGAAAGAAAATTTTAAAGCCTCCTGTTAGGCCATCATCTACACGACATAGCCCTGAATTTTCCAATGCGTAGCTCTTTGCAAAAGAGAGATATTGGCAAGGAAAAGCTGTCTTGTACCTTTGCATTTTCTCCCAAACGAAGGACACTAGAAAGAAAATTTTAAAGCCTCCTGTTAGGCCATCATCTACACGACATAGCCCTGAATTTTCCAATGTGCAGCTCTTTGCAAAAGAGAGATATTGGCAAGGAAAAGCTGTCTTGTACCTTTGCATTTTTCTCCCAAACGAAGGACACTAGAAAGAAAATTTTAAAGCCTCCTGTTAGGCCATCATCTACACGACATAGCCCTGAATTTTCCAATGCGCAGCTCTTTGCAAAAGAGAGATATTGGCAAGGAAAAGCTGTCTTGTACCTTTGCATTTTTCTCCCAAACGAAGGTCACTAGAAAGAAAATTTTAAACCCTCCTGTTAGGCCATCATCTACACGACATAGCCCTGAATTTTCCAATGCGTAGCTCTTTGCAAAAAGAGAGATATTGGCAAGGAAATGCTGTCTTGTACCTTTGCATTTTTCTCCCAAACAAAGGACACTAGAATGAAAATTTTAAAGCCTCCTGTTAGTGCTTCATCTACACGGTATAGCCCTGAATTTTCCAATGCGCAGCTCTTTGCAAAAAGAGAGATATTGGCAAGGAAAAGCTGTCTTGTACCTTTGCATTTTTCTCCCAAACGAAGGACACTAGAATGAAAATTTTAAAGCCTCCTGTTAGTGCTTCATCTACACGGTATAGCCCTGAATTTTCCAATGCGCAGCTCTTTGCAAAAGAGAGATATTGGCAAGGAAAAGCTGTCTTGTACCTTTGCATTTTTCTCCCAAACGAAGGACACTAGAAAGATAATTTTAAAGCCTCCTGTTAGGCCATCATCTCCACGACATATCCCTGAATTTTCCAATGTGCAGCTCTTTGCAAAAGAGAGATATTGGCAAGGAAAAGCTGTCTTATACCATTGCATTTTTCTCCCAACCGAAGGACACTAGAAAGATAATTTTAAAGCCTCCTGTTAGGCCATCATCTACACGACATAGCCCTGAATTTTCCAATGCGTAGCTCTTTGCAAAAGAGAGATATTGGCAAGGAAAAGCTGTCTTGTACCTTTGCATTTTTCTCCCAAACGAAGGACACTAGAAAGAAAATTTTAAAGCCTCCTGTTAGGCCATCATCTACACGACAGAGCCCTGAATTTTCCAATGCGTAGCTCTTTGCAAAAGAGAGATATTGGCAAGGAAAAGCTGTCTTGTACCTTTGCATTTTTCTCCCAAACGAAGGTCACTAGAAAGAAAATTTTAAAGCCTCCTGTTAAGCCATCATCTACACGACATAGCCCTGAATTTTCCAATGCGTAGCTCTTTGCAAAAGAGAGATATTGGCAAGGAAAAGCTGTCTTGTACCTTTGCATTTTTCTCCCAAACGAAGGACACTAGAAAGAAAATTTTAAAGCCTCCTGTTAGGCCATCATCTACACGACATAGCCCTGAATTTTCCAATGCGCAGCTCTTTGCAAAAGAGAGATATTGGCAAGGAAAAGCTGTCTTGTACCTTTGCATTTTTCTCCCAAACGAAGGACACTAGAAAGAAAATTTTAAAGCCTCCTGTTAGGCCATCATCTACACGACATAGCCCTGAATTTTCCAATGCGCAGCTCTTTGCAAAAGAGAGATATTGGCAAGGAAAAGCTGTCTTGTACCTTTGCATTTTTCTCCCAAACGAAGGACACTAGAAAGAAAATTTTAAAGCCTCCTGTTAGGCCATCATGTACACGACATAGCCCTGAATTTTCCAATGCGCAGCTCTTTGCAAAAGATATTGGCAAGGAAAAGCTGTCTTGTACCTTTGCATTTTTCTCCCAAACGAAGGACACTAGAAAGAAAATTTTAAAGCCTCCTGTTAGGCCATCATCTACACGACATAGCCCTGAATTTTCCAATGCGCAGCTCTTTGCAAAAGAGAGATATTGGCAAGGAAAAGCTGTCTTGTACCTTTGCATTTTTCTCCCAAACGAAGGTCACTAGAAAGAAAATTTTAAACCCTCCTGTTAGGCCATCATCTACACGACATAGCCCTGAATTTTCCAATGCGTAGCTCTTTGCAAAAAGAGAGATATTGGCAAGGAAAAGCTGTCTTGTACCTTTGCATTTTTCTCCCAAACAAAGGACACTAGAATGAAAATTTTAAAGCCTCCTGTTAGTGCTTCATCTACACGGTATAGCCCTGAATTTTCCAATGCGCAGCTCTTTGCAAAAAGAGAGATATTGGCAAGGAAAAGCTGTCTTGTACCTTTGCATTTTTCTCCCAAACGAAGGACACTAGAATGAAAATTTTAAAGCCTCCTGTTAGTGCTTCATCTACACGGTATAGCCCTGAATTTTCCAATGCGCAGCTCTTTGCAAAAGAGAGATATTGGCAAGGAAAAGCTGTCTTGTACCTTTGCATTTTTCTCCCAAACGAAGGACACTAGAAAGATAATTTTAAAGCCTCCTGTTAGGCCATCATCTCCACGACATATCCCTGAATTTTCCAATGTGCAGCTCTTTGCAAAAGAGAGATATTGGCAAGGAAAAGCTGTCTTATACCATTGCATTTTTCTCCCAACCGAAGGACACTAGAAAGATAATTTTAAAGCCTCCTGTTAGGCCATCATCTACACGACATAGCCCTGAATTTTCCAATGCGTAGCTCTTTGCAAAAGAGAGATATTGGCAAGGAAAAGCTGTCTTGTACCTTTGCATTTTTCTCCCAAACGAAGGACACTAGAAAGAAAATTTTAAAGCCTCCTGTTAGGCCATCATCTACACGACAGAGCCCTGAATTTTCCAATGCGTAGCTCTTTGCAAAAGAGAGATATTGGCAAGGAAAAGCTGTCTTGTACCTTTGCATTTTTCTCCCAAACGAAGGTCACTAGAAAGAAAATTTTAAAGCCTCCTGTTAAGCCATCATCTACACGACATAGCCCTGAATTTTCCAATGCGTAGCTCTTTGCAAAAGAGAGATATTGGCAAGGAAAAGCTGTCTTGTACCTTTGCATTTTTCTCCCAAACGAAGGACACTAGAAAGAAAATTTTAAAGCCTCCTGTTAGGCCATCATCTACACGACATAGCCCTGAATTTTCCAATGCGCAGCTCTTTGCAAAAGAGAGATATTGGCAAGGAAAAGCTGTCTTGTACCTTTGCATTTTTCTCCCAAACGAAGGACACTAGAAAGAAAATTATAAAGCCTCCTGTTAGGCCATCATCTACACGACATAGCCCTGAATTTTCCAATGCGCAGCTCTTTGCAAAAGAGAGATATTGGCAAGGAAAAGCTGTCTTGTACCTTTGCATTTTTCTCCCAAACGAAGGTCACTAGAAAGAAAATTTTAAAGCCTCCTGTTAGGCCATCATCTACACGACATAGCCCTGAATTTTCCAATGCGTAGCTCTTTGCAAAAGAGAGATATTGGCAAGGAAAAGCTGTCTTGTACCTTTGCATTTTCTCCCAAACGAAGGACACTAGAAAGAAAATTTTAAAGCCTCCTGTTAGGCCATCATCTACACGACATAGCCCTGAATTTTCCAATGTGCAGCTCTTTGCAAAAGAGAGATATTGGCAAGGAAAAGCTGTCTTGTACCTTTGCATTTTTCTCCCAAACGAAGGACACTAGAAAGAAAATTTTAAAGCATCCTGTTAGGCCATCATCTACACGACATAGCCCTGAATTTTCCAATGCGCAGCTCTTTGCAAAAGAGAGATATTGGCAAGGAAAAGCTGTCTTGTACCTTTGCATTTTTCTCCCAAACGAAGGTCACTAGAAAGAAAATTTTAAACCCTCCTGTTAGGCCATCATCTACACGACATAGCCCTGAATTTTCCAATGCGTAGCTCTTTGCAAAAAGAGAGATATTGGCAAGGAAAAGCTGTCTTGTACCTTTGCATTTTTCTCCCAAACAAAGGACACTAGAATGAAAATTTTAAAGCCTCCTGTTAGTGCTTCATCTACACGGTATAGCCCTGAATTTTCCAATGCGCAGCTCTTTGCAAAAAGAGAGATATTGGCAAGGAAAAGCTGTCTTGTACCTTTGCATTTTTCTCCCAAACGAAGGACACTAGAATGAAAATTTTAAAGCCTCCTGTTAGTGCTTCATCTACACGGTATAGCCCTGAATTTTCCAATGCGCAGCTCTTTGCAAAAGAGAGATATTGGCAAGGAAAAGCTGTCTTGTACCTTTGCATTTTTCTCCCAAACGAAGGACACTAGAAAGATAATTTTAAAGCCTCCTGTTAGGCCATCATCTCCACGACATATCCCTGAATTTTCCAATGTGCAGCTCTTTGCAAAAGAGAGATATTGGCAAGGAAAAGCTGTCTTATACCATTGCATTTTTCTCCCAACCGAAGGACACTAGAAAGATAATTTTAAAGCCTCCTGTTAGGCCATCATCTACACGACATAGCCCTGAATTTTCCAATGCGCAGCTCTTTGCAAAAGAGAGATATTGGCACGGAAAAGCTGTCTTGTACCTTTGCATTTTTCTCCCAAACGAAGGACACTAGAATTAAAATTTTAAAGCCTCCTGTTATGCCATCATCTACACGACATATCCCTGAATTTTCCAATGCGCAGCTCTTTGCAAAAGAGAGATATTGGCAAGGAAAAGCTGTCAGGTACCTTTGCATTTTTCTCCCAAACGAAGGACACTAGAATTAAAATTTTAAAGCCTCCTGTTAGGCCATCATCTACACGACATAGCCCTGAATTTTCCAATGAGCAGCTCTTTGCAAAAGAGAGATATTGGCAAGGAAAAGCTGTCTTGTACCTTTGCATTTTTCTCCCAAACGAAGGTCACTAGAAAGAAAATTTTAAAGCCTCCTGTTAGGCCATCATCTACACGACATAGCCCTGAATTTTCCAATGCGTAGCTCTTTGCAAAAGAGAGATATTGGCAAGGAAAAGCTATCTTGTACCTTTGCATTTTTCTCCCAAACGAAGGACACTAGAATTAAAATTTTAAAGCCTCCTGTTAGGCCATCATCTACACGACATAGCCCTGAATTTTCCAATGCGCAGCTCTTTGCAAAAGAGAGATATTGGCAAGGAAAAGCTGTCTTGTACCATTGCATTTTTCTCCCAAACGAAGTACACTAGAAAGAAAATTTTAAAGCCTCCTGTTAGGCCATCATGTACACGACATAGCCCTGAATTTTCCAATGCGCAGCTCTTTGCAAAAGAGAGATATTGGCAAGGAAAAGCTGTCTTGTACCTTTGCATTTTTCTCCCAAACGAAGGACACTAGAAAGAAAATTTTAAAGCCTCCTGTTAGGCCATCATCTACACGACATAGCCCTGAATTTTCCAATGCGTAGCTCTTTGCAAAAGAGAGATATTGGCAAGGAAAAGCTGTCTTGTACCTTTGCATTTTTCTCCCAAACGAAGGACACTAGAAAGAAAATTTTAAAGCCTCCTGTTAGGCCATCATCTACACGACATAGCCCTGATATTTCCAATGCGCAGCTCTTTGCAAAAGAGAGATATTGGCAAGGAAAAGCTGTCTTGTACCATTGCATTTTTCTCCCAAACGAAGGACACTAGAAAGAAAATTTTAAAGCCTCCTGTTAGGCCATCATCTACACGACATAGCCCTGAATTTTCCAATGCGCAGCTCTTTGCAAAAGAGAGATATTGGCAAGGAAAAGCTGTCTTGTACCATTGCATTTTTCTCCCAAACGAAGGACACTAGAAAGAAAATTTTAAAGCCTCCTGTTAGGCCATCATCTACACGACATAGCCCTGAATTTTCCAATGCGCAGCTCTTTGCAAAAGAGAGATATTGGCAAGGAAAAGCTGTCTTGTACCTTTGCATTTTTCTCCCAAACGAAGGACACTAGAAAGAAAATTTTAAAGCCTCCTGTTAGGCCATCATCTACACGACATAGCCCTGAATTTTCCAATGCGTAGCTCTTTGCAAAAGAGAGATATTGGCAAGGAAAAGCTGTCTTGTACCTTTGCATTTTTCTCCCAAACGAAGGACACTAGAAAGAAAATTTTAAAGCCTCCTGTTAGGCCATCATCTACACGACATAGCCCTGATTTTTCCAATGCGCAGCTCTTTGCAAAAGAGAGATATTGGCAAGGAAAAGCTGTCATGTACCATTGCATTTTTCTCCCAAACGAAGGACACTAGAAAGAAAATTTTAAAGCCTCCTGTTAGGCCATCATCTACACGACATAGCCCTGAATTTTCCAATGCGCAGCTCTTTGCAAAAGAGAGATATTGGCAAGGAAAAGCTGTCTTGTACCTTTGCATTTTTCTCCCAAACGAAGGACACTAGAATTAAAATTTTAAAGCCTCCTGTTAGGCCATCATCTACACGACATAGCCCTGAATTTTCCAATGCGCAGCTCTTTGCAAAAGAGAGATATTGGCAAGGAAAAGCTGTCTTGTACCTTTGCATTTTTCTCCCAAACGAAGGACACTAGAATTAAAATTTTACAGCCTCCTGTTAGGCCATCATCTACACGACATAGCCCTGAATTTTCCAATGCGCAGCTCTTTGCAAAAGAGAGATATTGGCAAGGAAAAGCTGTCTTGTACCTTTGCATTTTTCTCCCAAACGAAGGACACTAGAATTAAAATTTTAAAGCCTCCTGTTAGGCCATCATCTACACGACATGGCCCTGAATTTTCCAATGCGCAGCTCTTTGCAAAAGAGAGATATTGGCAAGGAAAAGCTGTCTTGTACCTTTGCATTTTTCTCCCAAACGAAGGACACTAGAAAGAAAATTTTAAAGCCTCCTGTTAGGCCATCATCTACACGACATAGCCCTGAATTTTCCAATGCGTAGCTCTTTGCAAAAGAGAGATATTTGCAAGGAAAAGCTGTCTTGTACCTTTGCATTTTTCTCCCAAACGAAGGACACTAGAAAGAAAATTTTAAAGCCTCCTGTTAGGCCATCATCTACACGACATAGCCCTGATTTTTCCAATGCGCAGCTCTTTGCAAAAGAGAGATATTGGCAAGGAAAAGCTGTCTTGTACCATTGCATTTTTCTCCCAAACGAAGGACACTAGAAAGAAAATTTTAAAGCCTCCTGTTAGGCCATCATCTACACGACATAGCCCTGAATTTTCCAATGCGCAGCTCTTTGCAAAAGAGAGATATTGGCAAGGAAAAGCTGTCTTGTACCTTTGCATTTTTCTCCCAAACGAAGGACACTAGAAAGAAAATTTTAAAGCCTCCTGTTAGGCCATCATCTACACGACATAGCCCTGAATTTTCCAATGCGCAGCTCTTTGCAAAAGAGAGATATTGGCAAGGAAAAGCTGTCTTGTACCTTTGCATTTTTCTCCCAAACGAAGGACACTAGAAAGAAAATTTTAAAGCCTCCTGTTAGGCCATCATCTACACGACATAGCCCTGATTTTTCCAATGCGCAGCTCTTTGCAAAAGAGAGATATTGGCAAGGAAAAGCTGTCTTGTACCATTGCATTTTTCTCCCAAACGAAGGACACTAGAAAGAAAATTTTAAAGCCTCCTGTTAGGCCATCATCTACACGACATAGCCCTGAATTTTCCAATGCGCAGCTCTTTGCAAAAGAGAGATATTGGCAAGGAAAAGCTGTCTTGTACCTTTGCATTTTTCTCCCAAACGAAGGACACTAGAATTAAAATTTTAAAGCCTCCTGTTAGGCCATCATCTACACGACATAGCCCTGAATTTTCCAATGCGCAGCTCTTTGCAAAAGAGAGATATTGGCAAGGAAAAGCTGTCTTGTACCTTTGCATTTTTCTCCCAAACGAAGGACACTAGAATTAAAATTTTACAGCCTCCTGTTATGCCATCATCTACACGACATAGCCCTGAATTTTCCAATGCGCAGCTCTTTGCAAAAGAGAGATATTGGCAAGGAAAAGCTGTCTTGTACCTTTGCATTTTTCTCCCAAACGAAGGACACTAGAATTAAAATTTTAAAGCCTCCTGTTATGCCATCATCTACACGACTTATCCCTGAATTTTCCAATGCGCAGCTCTTTGCAAAAGAGAGATATTGGCAAGGAATAGCTGTCAGGTACCTTTGCATTTTTCTCCCAAACGAAGGACACTAGAATTAAAATTTTAAAGCCTCCTGTTAGGCCATCATCTACACGACATAGCCCTGAATTTTCCAATGCGCAGCTCTTTGCAAAAGAGAGATATTGGCAAGGAAAAGCTGTCTTGTACCTTTGCATTTTTCTCCCAAACGAAGGACACTAGAATTAAAATTTTAAAGCCTCCTGTTAGGCCATCATCTACACGACATGGCCCTGAATTTTCCAATGCGCAGCTCTTTGCAAAAGAGAGATATTGGCAAGGAAAAGCTGTCTTGTACCATAGCATTTTTCTCCCAAACGAAGGACACTAGAAAGAAAATTTTAAAGCCTCCTGTTAGGCCATCATCTACACGACATAGCCCTGAATTTTCCAATGCGCAGCTCTTTGCAAAAGAGAGATATTGGCAAGGAAAAGCTGTCTTGTACCTTTGCATTTTTCTCCCAAACGAAGGACACTAGAAAGAAAATTTTAAAGCCTCCTGTTATGCCATCATCTACACGACTTATCCCTGAATTTTCCAATGCGCAGCTCTTTGCAAAAGAGAGATATTGGCAAGGAATAGCTGTCAGGTACCTTTGCATTTTTCTCCCAAACGAAGGACACTAGAATTAAAATTTTAAAGCCTCCTGTTAGGCCATCATCTACACGACATAGCCCTGAATTTTCCAATGCGCAGCTCTTTGCAAAAGAGAGATATTGGCAAGGAAAAGCTGTCTTGTACCTTTGCATTTTTCTCCCAAACGAAGGACACTAGAATTAAAATTTTAAAGCCTCCTGTTAGGCCATCATCTACACGACATAGCCCTGAATTTTCCAATGCGCAGCTCTTTGCAAAAGAGAGATATTGGCAAGGAAAAGCTGTCTTGTACCATTGCATTTTTCTCCCAAACGAAGGACACTAGAAAGAAAATTTTAAAGCCTCCTGTTAGGCCATCATCTACACGACATAGCCCTGAATTTTCCAATGCGCAGCTCTTTGCAAAAGAGAGATATTGGCAAGGAAAAGCTGTCTTGTACCTTTGCATTTTTCTCCCAAACGAAGGACACTAGAAAGAAAATTTTAAAGCCTCCTGTTATGCCATCATCTACACGACTTATCCCTGAATTTTCCAATGCGCAGCTCTTTGCAAAAGAGAGATATTGGCAAGGAATAGCTGTCAGGTACCTTTGCATTTTTCTCCCAAACGAAGGACACTAGAATTAAAATTTTAAAGCCTCCTGTTAGGCCATCATCTACACGACATAGCCCTGAATTTTCCAATGCGCAGCTCTTTGCAAAAGAGAGATATTGGCAAGGAAAAGCTGTCTTGTACCTTTGCATTTTTCTCCCAAACGAAGGACACTAGAATTAAAATTTTAAAGCCTCCTGTTAGGCCATCATCTACACGACATGGCCCTGAATTTTCCAATGCGCAGCTCTTTGCAAAAGAGAGATATTGGCAAGGAAAAGCTGTCTTGTACCATTGCATTTTTCTCCCAAACGAAGGACACTAGAAAGAAAATTTTAAAGCCTCCTGTTAGGCCATCATCTACACGACATAGCCCTGAATTTTCCAATGCGCAGCTCTTTGCAAAAGAGAGATATTGGCAAGGAAAAGCTGTCTTGTACCTTTGCATTTTTCTCCCAAACGAAGGACACTAGAAAGAAAATTTTAAAGCCTCCTGTTAGGCCATCATCTACACGACATAGCCCTGAATTTTCCAATGCGTAGCTCTTTGCAAAAGAGAGATATTTGCAAGGAAAAGCTGTCTTGTACCTTTGCATTTTTCTCCCAAACGAAGGACACTAGAAAGAAAATTTTAAAGCCTCCTGTTAGGCCATCATCTACACGACATAGCCCTGATTTTTCCAATGCGCAGCTCTTTGCAAAAGAGAGATATTGGCAAGGAAAAGCTGTCTTGTACCATTGCATTTTTCTCCCAAACGAAGGACACTAGAAAGAAAATTTTAAAGCCTCCTGTTAGGCCATCATCTACACGACATAGCCCTGAATTTTCCAATGCGCAGCTCTTTGCAAAAGAGAGATATTGGCAAGGAAAAGCTGTCTTGTACCTTTGCATTTTTCTCCCAAACGAAGGACACTAGAAAGAGAATTTTAAAGCCTCCTGTTAGGCCATCATCTACACGACATAGCCCTGAATTTTCCAATGCGCAGCTCTTTGCAAAAGAGAGATATTGGCAAGGAAAAGCTGTCTTGTACCTTTGCATTTTTCTCCCAAACGAAGGTCACTAGAAAGAAAATTTTAAACCCTCCTGTTAGGCCATCATCTACACGACATAGCCCTGAATTTTCCAATGCGTAGCTCTTTGCAAAAAGAGAGATATTGGCAAGGAAATGCTGTCTTGTACCTTTGCATTTTTCTCCCAAACAAAGGACACTAGAATGAAAATTTTAAAGCCTCCTGTTAGTGCTTCATCTACACGGTATAGCCCTGAATTTTCCAATGCGCAGCTCTTTGCAAAAAGAGAGATATTGGCAAGGAAAAGCTGTCTTGTACCTTTGCATTTTTCTCCCAAACGAAGGACACTAGAATGAAAATTTTAAAGCCTCCTGTTAGTGCTTCATCTACACGGTATAGCCCTGAATTTTCCAATGCGCAGCTCTTTGCAAAAGAGAGATATTGGCAAGGAAAAGCTGTCTTGTACCTTTGCATTTTTCTCCCAAACGAAGGACACTAGAAAGATAATTTTAAAGCCTCCTGTTAGGCCATCATCTACACGACATAGCCCTGAATTTTCCAATGCGCAGCTCTTTGCAAAAGAGAGATATTGGCAAGGAAAAGCTGTCTTGTACCTTTGCATTTTTCTCCCAAACGAAGGACACTAGAAAGATAATTTTAAAGCCTCCTGTTAGGCCATCATCTCCACGACATATCCCTGAATTTTCCAATGTGCAGCTCTTTGCAAAAGAGAGATATTGGCAAGGAAAAGCTGTCTTATACCATTGCATTTTTCTCCCAACCGAAGGACACTAGAAAGATAATTTTAAAGCCTCCTGTTAGGCCATCATCTACACGACATAGCCCTGAATTTTCCAATGCGTAGCTCTTTGCAAAAGAGAGATATTGGCAAGGAAAAGCTGTCTTGTACCTTTGCATTTTTCTCCCAAACGAAGGACACTAGAAAGAAAATTTTAAAGCCTCCTGTTAGGCCATCATCTACACGACAGAGCCCTGAATTTTCCAATGCGTAGCTCTTTGCAAAAGAGAGATATTGGCAAGGAAAAGCTGTCTTGTACCTTTGCATTTTTCTCCCAAACGAAGGACACTAGAAAGAAAATTTTAAAGCCTCCTGTTAGGCCATCATCTACACGACATAGCCCTGAATTTTCCAATGCGTAGCTCTTTGCAAAAGAGAGATATTTGCAAGGAAAAGCTGTCTTGTACCTTTGCATTTTTCTCCCAAACGAAGGACACTAGAAAGAAAATTTTAAAGCCTCCTGTTAGGCCATCATCTACACGACATAGCCCTGATTTTTCCAATGCGCAGCTCTTTGCAAAAGAGAGATATTGGCAAGGAAAAGCTGTCTTGTACCATTGCATTTTTCTCCCAAACGAAGGACACTAGAAAGAAAATTTTAAAGCCTCCTGTTAGGCCATCATCTACACGACATAGCCCTGAATTTTCCAATGCGCAGCTCTTTGTAAAAGAGAGATATTGGCAAGGAAAAGCTGTCTTGTACCTTTGCATTTTTCTCCCAAACGAAGGACACTAGAAAGAAAATTTTAAAGCCTCCTGTTAGGCCATCATCTACACGACATAGCCCTGAATTTTCCAATGCGCAGCTCTTTGCAAAAGAGAGATATTGGCAAGGAAAAGCTGTCTTGTACCTTTGCATTTTTCTCCCAAACGAAGGTCACTAGAAAGAAAATTTTAAACCCTCCTGTTAGGCCATCATCTACACGACATAGCCCTGAATTTTCCAATGCGTAGCTCTTTGCAAAAAGAGAGATATTGGCAAGGAAATGCTGTCTTGTACCTTTGCATTTTTCTCCCAAACAAAGGACACTAGAATGAAAATTTTAAAGCCTCCTGTTAGTGCTTCATCTACACGGTATAGCCCTGAATTTTCCAATGCGCAGCTCTTTGCAAAAAGAGAGATATTGGCAAGGAAAAGCTGTCTTGTACCTTTGCATTTTTCTCCCAAACGAAGGACACTAGAATGAAAATTTTAAAGCCTCCTGTTAGTGCTTCATCTACACGGTATAGCCCTGAATTTTCCAATGCGCAGCTCTTTGCAAAAGAGAGATATTGGCAAGGAAAAGCTGTCTTGTACCTTTGCATTTTTCTCCCAAACGAAGGACACTAGAAAGATAATTTTAAAGCCTCCTGTTAGGCCATCATCTACACGACATAGCCCTGAATTTTCCAATGCGCAGCTCTTTGCAAAAGAGAGATATTGGCAAGGAAAAGCTGTCTTGTACCTTTGCATTTTTCTCCCAAACGAAGGACACTAGAAAGATAATTTTAAAGCCTCCTGTTAGGCCATCATCTCCACGACATATCCCTGAATTTTCCAATGTGCAGCTCTTTGCAAAAGAGAGATATTGGCAAGGAAAAGCTGTCTTATACCATTGCATTTTTCTCCCAACCGAAGGACACTAGAAAGATAATTTTAAAGCCTCCTGTTAGGCCATCATCTACACGACATAGCCCTGAATTTTCCAATGCGTAGCTCTTTGCAAAAGAGAGATATTGGCAAGGAAAAGCTGTCTTGTACCTTTGCATTTTTCTCCCAAACGAAGGACACTAGAAAGAAAATTTTAAAGCCTCCTGTTAGGCCATCATCTACACGACAGAGCCCTGAATTTTCCAATGCGTAGCTCTTTGCAAAAGAGAGATATTGGCAAGGAAAAGCTGTCTTGTACCTTTGCATTTTTCTCCCAAACGAAGGTCACTAGAAAGAAAATTTTAAAGCCTCCTGTTAAGCCATCATCTACACGACATAGCCCTGAATTTTCCAATGCGTAGCTCTTTGCAAAAGAGAGATATTGGCAAGGAAAAGCTGTCTTGTACCATTGCATTTTTCTCCCAAACGAAGGACACTAGAAAGAAAATTTTAAAGCCTCCTGTTAGGCCATCATCTACACGACATAGCCCTGAATTTTCCAATGCGCAGCTCTTTGCAAAAGAGAGATATTGGCAAGGAAAAGCTGTCTTGTACCTTTGCATTTTTCTCCCAAACGAAGGACACTAGAATTAAAATTTTAAAGCCTCCTGTTAGGCCATCATCTACACGACATAGCCCTGAATTTTCCAATGCGCAGCTCTTTGCAAAAGAGAGATATTGGCAAGGAAAAGCTGTCTTGTACCTTTGCATTTTTCTCCCAAACGAAGGACACTAGAATTAAAATTTTACAGCCTCCTGTTATGCCATCATCTACACGACATAGCCCTGAATTTTCCAATGCGCAGCTCTTTGCAAAAGAGAGATATTGGCAAGGAAAAGCTGTCTTGTACCTTTGCATTTTTCTCCCAAACGAAGGACACTAGAATTAAAATTTTAAAGCCTCCTGTTAGGCCATCATCTACACGACATGGCCCTGAATTTTCCAATGCGCAGCTCTTTGCAAAAGAGAGATATTGGCAAGGAAAAGCTGTCTTGTACCATTGCATTTTTCTCCCAAACGAAGGACACTAGAAAGAAAATTTTAAAGCCTCCTGTTAGGCCATCATCTACACGACATAGCCCTGAATTTTCCAATGCGCAGCTCTTTGCAAAAGAGAGATATTGGCAAGGAAAAGCTGTCTTGTACCTTTGCATTTTTCTCCCAAACGAAGGACACTAGAAAGAAAATTTTAAAGCCTCCTGTTAGGCCATCATCTACACGACATAGCCCTGAATTTTCCAATGCGTAGCTCTTTGCAAAAGAGAGATATTTGCAAGGAAAAGCTGTCTTGTACCTTTGCATTTTTCTCCCAAACGAAGGACACTAGAAAGAAAATTTTAAAGCCTCCTGTTAGGCCATCATCTACACGACATAGCCCTGATTTTTCCAATGCGCAGCTCTTTGCAAAAGAGAGATATTGGCAAGGAAAAGCTGTCTTGTACCATTGCATTTTTCTCCCAAACGAAGGACACTAGAAAGAAAATTTTAAAGCCTCCTGTTAGGCCATCATCTACACGACATAGCCCTGAATTTTCCAATGCGCAGCTCTTTGCAAAAGAGAGATATTGGCAAGGAAAAGCTGTCTTGTACCTTTGCATTTTTCTCCCAAACGAAGGACACTAGAAAGAAAATTTTAAAGCCTCCTGTTAGGCCATCATCTACACGACATAGCCCTGAATTTTCCAATGCGCAGCTCTTTGCAAAAGAGAGATATTGGCAAGGAAAAGCTGTCTTGTACCTTTGCATTTTTCTCCCAAACGAAGGACACTAGAAAGAAAATTTTAAAGCCTCCTGTTAGGCCATCATCTACACGACATAGCCCTGAATTTTCCAATGCGTAGCTCTTTGCAAAAGAGAGATATTGGCAAGGAAAAGCTGTCTTGTACCTTTGCATTTTTCTCCCAAACGAAGGACACTAGAAAGAAAATTTTAAAGCCTCCTGTTAGGCCATCATCTACACGACATAGCCCTGATTTTTCCAATGCGCAGCTCTTTGCAAAAGAGAGATATTGGCAAGGAAAAGCTGTCTTGTACCATTGCATTTTTCTCCCAAACGAAGGACACTAGAAAGAAAATTTTAAAGCCTCCTGTTAGGCCATCATCTACACGACATAGCCCTGAATTTTCCAATGCGCAGCTCTTTGCAAAAGAGAGATATTGGCAAGGAAAAGCTGTCTTGTACCTTTGCATTTTTCTCCCAAACGAAGGACACTAGAATTAAAATTTTAAAGCCTCCTGTTAGGCCATCATCTACACGACATAGCCCTGAATTTTCCAATGCGCAGCTCTTTGCAAAAGAGAGATATTGGCAAGGAAAAGCTGTCTTGTACCTTTGCATTTTTCTCCCAAACGAAGGACACTAGAATTAAAATTTTACAGCCTCCTGTTATGCCATCATCTACACGACATAGCCCTGAATTTTCCAATGCGCAGCTCTTTGCAAAAGAGAGATATTGGCAAGGAAAAGCTGTCTTGTACCTTTGCATTTTTCTCCCAAACGAAGGACACTAGAATTAAAATTTTAAAGCCTCCTGTTATGCCATCATCTACACGACTTATCCCTGAATTTTCCAATGCGCAGCTCTTTGCAAAAGAGAGATATTGGCAAGGAATAGCTGTCAGGTACCTTTGCATTTTTCTCCCAAACGAAGGACACTAGAATTAAAATTTTAAAGCCTCCTGTTAGGCCATCATCTACACGACATAGCCCTGAATTTTCCAATGCGCAGCTCTTTGCAAAAGAGAGATATTGGCAAGGAAAAGCTGTCTTGTACCTTTGCATTTTTCTCCCAAACGAAGGACACTAGAATTAAAATTTTAAAGCCTCCTGTTAGGCCATCATCTACACGACATGGCCCTGAATTTTCCAATGCGCAGCTCTTTGCAAAAGAGAGATATTGGCAAGGAAAAGCTGTCTTGTACCATTGCATTTTTCTCCCAAACGAAGGACACTAGAAAGAAAATTTTAAAGCCTCCTGTTAGGCCATCATCTACACGACATAGCCCTGAATTTTCCAATGCGCAGCTCTTTGCAAAAGAGAGATATTGGCAAGGAAAAGCTGTCTTGTACCTTTGCATTTTTCTCCCAAACGAAGGACACTAGAAAGAAAATTTTAAAGCCTCCTGTTAGGCCATCATCTACACGACATAGCCCTGAATTTTCCAATGCGTAGCTCTTTGCAAAAGAGAGATATTTGCAAGGAAAAGCTGTCTTGTACCTTTGCATTTTTCTCCCAAACGAAGGACACTAGAAAGAAAATTTTAAAGCCTCCTGTTAGGCCATCATCTACACGACATAGCCCTGATTTTTCCAATGCGCAGCTCTTTGCAAAAGAGAGATATTGGCAAGGAAAAGCTGTCTTGTACCATTGCATTTTTCTCCCAAACGAAGGACACTAGAAAGAAAATTTTAAAGCCTCCTGTTAGGCCATCATCTACACGACATAGCCCTGAATTTTCCAATGCGCAGCTCTTTGCAAAAGAGAGATATTGGCAAGGAAAAGCTGTCTTGTACCTTTGCATTTTTCTCCCAAACGAAGGACACTAGAAAGAAAATTTTAAAGCCTCCTGTTAGGCCATCATCTACACGACATAGCCCTGAATTTTCCAATGCGTAGCTCTTTGCAAAAGAGAGATATTGGCAAGGAAAAGCTGTCTTGTACCTTTGCATTTTTCTCCCAAACGAAGGACACTAGAAAGAAAATTTTAAAGCCTCCTGTTAGGCCATCATCTACACGACATAGCCCTGATTTTTCCAATGCGCAGCTCTTTGCAAAAGAGAGATATTGGCAAGGAAAAGCTGTCTTGTACCATTGCATTTTTCTCCCAAACGAAGGACACTAGAAAGAAAATTTTAAAGCCTCCTGTTAGGCCATCATCTACACGACATAGCCCTGAATTTTCCAATGCGCAGCTCTTTGCAAAAGAGAGATATTGGCAAGGAAAAGCTGTCTTGTACCTTTGCATTTTTCTCCCAAACAAAGGACACTAGAATGAAAATTTTAAAGCCTCCTGTTAGTGCTTCATCTACACGGTATAGCCCTGAATTTTCCAATGCGCAGCTCTTTGCAAAAAGAGAGATATTGGCAAGGAAAAGCTGTCTTGTACCTTTGCATTTTTCTCCCAAACGAAGGAAACTAGAATGAAAATTTTAAAGCCTCCTGTTAGTGCTTCATCTACACGGTATAGCCCTGAATTTTCCAATGCGCAGCTCTTTGCAAAAGAGAGATATTGGCAAGGAAAAGCTGTCTTGTACCTTTGCATTTTTCTCCCAAACGAAGGACACTAGAAAGATAATTTTAAAGCCTCCTGTTAGGCCATCATCTCCACGACATATCCCTGAATTTTCCAATGTGCAGCTCTTTGCAAAAGAGAGATATTGGCAAGGAAAAGCTGTCTTATACCATTGCATTTTTCTCCCAACCGAAGGACACTAGAAAGATAATTTTAAAGCCTCCTGTTAGGCCATCATCTACACGACATAGCCCTGAATTTTCCAATGCGCAGCTCTTTGCAAAAGAGAGATATTGGCAAGGAAAAGCTGTCTTGTACCTTTGCATTTTTCTCCCAAACGAAGGACACTAGAATTAAAATTTTACAGCCTCCTGTTATGCCATCATCTACACGACATAGCCCTGAATTTTCCAATGCGCAGCTCTTTGCAAAAGAGAGATATTGGCAAAGAAAAGCTGTCTTGTACCTTTGCATTTTTCTCCCAAACGAAGGACACTAGAATTAAAATTTTAAAGCCTCCTGTTATGCCATCATCTACACGACTTATCCCTGAATTTTCCAATGCGCAGCTCTTTGCAAAAGAGAGATATTGGCAAGGAATAGCTGTCAGGTACCTTTGCATTTTTCTCCCAAACGAAGGACACTAGAATTAAAATTTTAAAGCCTCCTGTTAGGCCATCATCTACACGACATAGCCCTGAATTTTCCAATGCGCAGCTCTTTGCAAAAGAGAGATATTGGCAAGGAAAAGCTGTCTTGTACCTTTGCATTTTTCTCCCAAACGAAGGACACTAGAATTAAAATTTTAAAGCCTCCTGTTAGGCCATCATCTACACGACATGGCCCTGAATTTTCCAATGCGCAGCTCTTTGCAAAAGAGAGATATTGGCAAGGAAAAGCTGTCTTGTACCATTGCATTTTTCTCCCAAACGAAGGACACTAGAAAGAAAATTTTAAAGCCTCCTGTTAGGCCATCATCTACACGACATAGCCCTGAATTTTCCAATGCGCAGCTCTTTGCAAAAGAGAGATATTGGCAAGGAAAAGCTGTCTTGTACCTTTGCATTTTTCTCCCAAACGAAGGACACTAGAAAGAAAATTTTAAAGCCTCCTGTTAGGCCATCATCTACACGACATAGCCCTGAATTTTCCAATGCGTAGCTCTTTGCAAAAGAGAGATATTTGCAAGGAAAAGCTGTCTTGTACCTTTGCATTTTTCTCCCAAACGAAGGACACTAGAAAGAAAATTTGAAAGCCTCCTGTTAGGCCATCATCTACACGACATAGCCCTGATTTTTCCAATGCGCAGCTCTTTGCAAAAGAGAGATATTGGCAAGGAAAAGCTGTCTTGTACCATTGCATTTTTCTCCCAAACGAAGGACACTAGAAAGAAAATTTTAAAGCCTCCTGTTAGGCCATCATCTACACGACATAGCCCTGAATTTTCCAATGCGCAGCTCTTTGCAAAAGAGAGATATTGGCAAGGAAAAGCTGTCTTGTACCTTTGCATTTTTCTCCCAAACGAAGGACACTAGAAAGAAAATTTTAAAGCCTCCTGTTAGGCCATCATCTACACGACATAGCCCTGAATTTTCCAATGCGTAGCTCTTTGCAAAAGAGAGATATTGGCAAGGAAAAGCTGTCTTGTACCTTTGCATTTTTCTCCCAAACGAAGGACACTAGAAAGAAAATTTTAAAGCCTCCTGTTAGGCCATCATCTACACGACATAGCCCTGATTTTTCCAATGCGCAGCTCTTTGCAAAAGAGAGATATTGGCAAGGAAAAGCTGTCTTGTACCATTGCATTTTTCTCCCAAACGAAGGACACTAGAAAGAAAATTTTAAAGCCTCCTGTTAGGCCATCATCTACACGACATAGCCCTGAATTTTCCAATGCGCAGCTCTTTGCAAAAGAGAGATATTGGCAAGGAAAAGCTGTCTTGTACCTTTGCATTTTTCTCCCAAACAAAGGACACTAGAATGAAAATTTTAAAGCCTCCTGTTAGTGCTTCATCTACACGGTATAGCCCTGAATTTTCCAATGCGCAGCTCTTTGCAAAAAGAGAGATATTGGCAAGGAAAAGCTGTCTTGTACCTTTGCATTTTTCTCCCAAACGAAGGACACTAGAATGAAAATTTTAAAGCCTCCTGTTAGTGCTTCATCTACACGGTATAGCCCTGAATTTTCCAATGCGCAGCTCTTTGCAAAAGAGAGATATTGGCAAGGAAATGCTGTCTTGTACCTTTGCATTTTTCTCCCAAACGAAGGACACTAGAAAGATAATTTTAAAGCCTCCTGTTAGGCCATCATCTCCACGACATATCCCTGAATTTTCCAATGTGCAGCTCTTTGCAAAAGAGAGATATTGGCAAGGAAAAGCTGTCTTATACCATTGCATTTTTCTCCCAACCGAAGGACACTAGAAAGATAATTTTAAAGCCTCCTGTTAGGCCATCATCTACACGACATAGCCCTGAATTTTCCAATGCGTAGCTCTTTGCAAAAGAGAGATATTGGCAAGGAAAAGCTGTCTTGTACCTTTGCATTTTTCTCCCAAACGAAGGACACTAGAAAGAAAATTTTAAAGCCTCCTGTTAGGCCATCATCTACACGACAGAGCCCTGAATTTTCCAATGCGTAGCTCTTTGCAAAAGAGAGATATTGGCAAGGAAAAGCTGTCTTGTACCTTTGCATTTTTCTCCCAAACGAAGGTCACTAGAAAGAAAATTTTAAAGCCTCCTGTTAAGCCATCATCTACACGACATAGCCCTGAATTTTCCAATGCGTAGCTCTTTGCAAAAGAGAGATATTGGCAAGGAAAAGCTGTCTTGTACCTTTGCATTTTTCTCCCAAACGAAGGACACTAGAAAGAAAATTTTAAAGCCTCCTGTTAGGCCATCATCTACACGACATAGCCCTGAATTTTCCAATGCGCAGCTCTTTGCAAAAGAGAGATATTGGCAAGGAAAAGCTGTCTTGTACCTTTGCATTTTTCTCCCAAACGAAGGACACTAGAAAGAAAATTTTAAAGCCTCCTGTTAGGCCATCATCTACACGACATAGCCCTGAATTTTCCAATGCGCAGCTCTTTGCAAAAGAGAGATATTGGCAAGGAAAAGCTGTCTTGTACCTTTGCATTTTTCTCCCAAACGAAGGTCACTAGAAAGAAAATTTTAAAGCCTCCTGTTAGGCCATCATCTACACGACATAGCCCTGAATTTTCCAATGCGTAGCTCTTTGCAAAAGAGAGATATTGGCAAGGAAAAGCTGTCTTGTACCTTTGCATTTTCTCCCAAACGAAGGACACTAGAAAGAAAATTTTAAAGCCTCCTGTTAGGCCATCATCTACACGACATAGCCCTGAATTTTCCAATGTGCAGCTCTTTGCAAAAGAGAGATATTGGCAAGGAAAAGCTGTCTTGTACCTTTGCATTTTCTCCCAAACGAAGGACACTAGAAAGAAAATTTTAAAGCCTCCTGTTAGGCCATCATCTACACGACATAGCCCTGAATTTTCCAATGTGCAGCTCTTTGCAAAAGAGAGATATTGGCAAGGAAAAGCTGTCTTGTACCTTTGCATTTTTCTCCCAAACGAAGGACACTAGAAAGAAAATTTTAAAGCCTCCTGTTAGGCCATCATCTACACGACATAGCCCTGAATTTTCCAATGCGCAGCTCTTTGCAAAAGAGAGATATTGGCAAGGAAAAGCTGTCTTGTACCTTTGCATTTTTCTCCCAAACGAAGGTCACTAGAAAGAAAATTTTAAACCCTCCTGTTAGGCCATCATCTACACGACATAGCCCTGAATTTTCCAATGCGTAGCTCTTTGCAAAAAGAGAGATATTGGCAAGGAAAAGCTGTCTTGTACCTTTGCATTTTTCTCCCAAACAAAGGACACTAGAATGAAAATTTTAAAGCCTCCTGTTAGTGCTTCATCTACACGGTATAGCCCTGAATTTTCCAATGCGCAGCTCTTTGCAAAAAGAGAGATATTGGCAAGGAAAAGCTGTCTTGTACCTTTGCATTTTTCTCCCAAACGAAGGACACTAGAATGAAAATTTTAAAGCCTCCTGTTAGTGCTTCATCTACACGGTATAGCCCTGAATTTTCCAATGCGCAGCTCTTTGCAAAAGAGAGATATTGGCAAGGAAAAGCTGTCTTGTACCTTTGCATTTTTCTCCCAAACGAAGGACACTAGAAAGATAATTTTAAAGCCTCCTGTTAGGCCATCATCTCCACGACATATCCCTGAATTTTCCAATGTGCAGCTCTTTGCAAAAGAGAGATATTGGCAAGGAAAAGCTGTCTTATACCATTGCATTTTTCTCCCAACCGAAGGACACTAGAAAGATAATTTTAAAGCCTCCTGTTAGGCCATCATCTACACGACATAGCCCTGAATTTTCCAATGCGTAGCTCTTTGCAAAAGAGAGATATTGGCAAGGAAAAGCTGTCTTGTACCTTTGCATTTTTCTCCCAAACGAAGGACACTAGAAAGAAAATTTTAAAGCCTCCTGTTAGGCCATCATCTACACGACAGAGCCCTGAATTTTCCAATGCGTAGCTCTTTGCAAAAGAGAGATATTGGCAAGGAAAAGCTGTCTTGTACCTTTGCATTTTTCTCCCAAACGAAGGTCACTAGAAAGAAAATTTTAAAGCCTCCTGTTAAGCCATCATCTACACGACATAGCCCTGAATTTTCCAATGCGTAGCTCTTTGCAAAAGAGAGATATTGGCAAGGAAAAGCTGTCTTGTACCTTTGCATTTTTCTCCCAAACGAAGGACACTAGAAAGAAAATTTTAAAGCCTCCTGTTAGGCCATCATCTACACGACATAGCCCTGAATTTTCCAATGCGCAGCTCTTTGCAAAAGAGAGATATTGGCAAGGAAAAGCTGTCTTGTACCTTTGCATTTTTCTCCCAAACGAAGGACACTAGAAAGAAAATTTTAAAGCCTCCTGTTAGGCCATCATCTACACGACATAGCCCTGAATTTTCCAATGCGCAGCTCTTTGCAAAAGAGAGATATTGGCAAGGAAAAGCTGTCTTGTACCTTTGCATTTTTCTCCCAAACGAAGGTCACTAGAAAGAAAATTTTAAAGCCTCCTGTTAGGCCATCATCTACACGACATAGCCCTGAATTTTCCAATGCGTAGCTCTTTGCAAAAGAGAGATATTGGCAAGGAAAAGCTGTCTTGTACCTTTGCATTTTCTCCCAAACGAAGGACACTAGAAAGAAAATTTTAAAGCCTCCTGTTAGGCCATCATCTACACGACATAGCCCTGAATTTTCCAATGTGCAGCTCTTTGCAAAAGAGAGATATTGGCAAGGAAAAGCTGTCTTGTACCTTTGCATTTTTCTCCCAAACGAAGGACACTAGAAAGAAAATTTTAAAGCCTCCTGTTAGGCCATCATCTACACGACATAGCCCTGAATTTTCCAATGCGCAGCTCTTTGCAAAAGAGAGATATTGGCAAGGAAAAGCTGTCTTGTACCTTTGCATTTTTCTCCCAAACGAAGGTCACTAGAAAGAAAATTTTAAACCCTCCTGTTAGGCCATCATCTACACGACATAGCCCTGAATTTTCCAATGCGTAGCTCTTTGCAAAAAGAGAGATATTGGCAAGGAAATGCTGTCTTGTACCTTTGCATTTTTCTCCCAAACAAAGGACACTAGAATGAAAATTTTAAAGCCTCCTGTTAGTGCTTCATCTACACGGTATAGCCCTGAATTTTCCAATGCGCAGCTCTTTGCAAAAAGAGAGATATTGGCAAGGAAAAGCTGTCTTGTACCTTTGCATTTTTCTCCCAAACGAAGGACACTAGAATTAAAATTTTAAAGCCTCCTGTTAGTGCTTCATCTACACGGTATAGCCCTGAATTTTCCAATGTGCAGCTCTTTGCAAAAGAGAGATATTGGCAAGGAAAAGCTGTCTTATACCATTGCATTTTTCTCCCAACCGAAGGACACTAGAAAGATAATTTTAAAGCCTCCTGTTAGGCCATCATCTACACGACATAGCCCTGAATTTTCCAATGCGTAGCTCTTTGCAAAAGAGAGATATTCGCAAGGAAAAGCTGTCTTGTACCTTTGCATTTTTCTCCCAAACGAAGGACACTAGAAAGAAAATTTTAAAGCCTCCTGTTAGGCCATCATCTACACGACAGAGCCCTGAATTTTCCAATGCGTAGCTCTTTGCAAAAGAGAGATATTGGCAAGGAAAAGCTGTCTTGTACCTTTGCATTTTTCTCCCAAACGAAGGTCACTAGAAAGAAAATTTTAAAGCCTCCTGTTAAGCCATCATCTACACGACATAGCCCTGAATTTTCCAATGCGTAGCTCTTTGCAAAAGAGAGATATTGGCAAGGAAAAGCTGTCTTGTACCTTTGCATTTTTCTCCCAAACGAAGGACACTAGAAAGAAAATTTTAAAGCCTCCTGTTAGGCCATCATCTACACGACATAGCCCTGAATTTTCCAATGCGCAGCTCTTTGCAAAAGAGAGATATTGGCAAGGAAAAGCTGTCTTGTACCTTTGCATTTTTCTCCCAAACGAAGGACACTAGAAAGAAAATTTTAAAGCCTCCTGTTAGGCCATCATCTACACGACATAGCCCTGAATTTTCCAATGCGCAGCTCTTTGCAAAAGAGAGATATTGGCAAGGAAAAGCTGTCTTGTACCTTTGCATTTTTCTCCCAAACGAAGGACACTAGAAAGAAAATTTTAAAGCCTCCTGTTAGGCCATCATGTACACGACATAGCCCTGAATTTTCCAATGCGCAGCTCTTTGCAAAAGAGAGATATTGGCAAGGAAAAGCTGTCTTGTACCTTTGCATTTTTCTCCCAAACGAAGGACACTAGAAAGAAAATTTTAAAGCCTCCTGTTAGGCCATCATCTACACGACATAGCCCTGAATTTTCCAATGCGCAGCTCTTTGCAAAAGAGAGATATTGGCAAGGAAAAGCTGTCTTGTACCTTTGCATTTTTCTCCCAAACGAAGGTCACTAGAAAGAAAATTTTAAACCCTCCTGTTAGGCCATCATCTACACGACATAGCCCTGAATTTTCCAATGCGTAGCTCTTTGCAAAAAGAGAGATATTGGCAAGGAAAAGCTGTCTTGTACCTTTGCATTTTTCTCCCAAACAAAGGACACTAGAATGAAAATTTTAAAGCCTCCTGTTAGTGCTTCATCTACACGGTATAGCCCTGAATTTTCCAATGCGCAGCTCTTTGCAAAAAGAGAGATATTGGCAAGGAAAAGCTGTCTTGTACCTTTGCATTTTTCTCCCAAACGAAGGACACTAGAATGAAAATTTTAAAGCCTCCTGTTAGTGCTTCATCTACACGGTATAGCCCTGAATTTTCCAATGCGCAGCTCTTTGCAAAAGAGAGATATTGGCAAGGAAAAGCTGTCTTGTACCTTTGCATTTTTCTCCCAAACGAAGGACACTAGAAAGATAATTTTAAAGCCTCCTGTTAGGCCATCATCTCCACGACATATCCCTGAATTTTCCAATGTGCAGCTCTTTGCAAAAGAGAGATATTGGCAAGGAAAAGCTGTCTTATACCATTGCATTTTTCTCCCAACCGAAGGACACTAGAAAGATAATTTTAAAGCCTCCTGTTAGGCCATCATCTACACGACATAGCCCTGAATTTTCCAATGCGTAGCTCTTTGCAAAAGAGAGATATTGGCAAGGAAAAGCTGTCTTGTACCTTTGCATTTTTCTCCCAAACGAAGGACACTAGAAAGAAAATTTTAAAGCCTCCTGTTAGGCCATCATCTACACGACAGAGCCCTGAATTTTCCAATGCGTAGCTCTTTGCAAAAGAGAGATATTGGCAAGGAAAAGCTGTCTTGTACCTTTGCATTTTTCTCCCAAACGAAGGTCACTAGAAAGAAAATTTTAAAGCCTCCTGTTAAGCCATCATCTACACGACATAGCCCTGAATTTTCCAATGCGTAGCTCTTTGCAAAAGAGAGATATTGGCAAGGAAAAGCTGTCTTGTACCTTTGCATTTTTCTCCCAAACGAAGGTCACTAGAAAGAAAATTTTAAAGCCTCCTGTTAGGCCATCATCTACACGACATAGCCCTGAATTTTCCAATGCGTAGCTCTTTGCAAAAGAGAGATATTGGCAAGGAAAAGCTGTCTTGTACCTTTGCATTTTCTCCCAAACGAAGGACACTAGAAAGAAAATTTTAAAGCCTCCTGTTAGGCCATCATCTACACGACATAGCCCTGAATTTTCCAATGTGCAGCTCTTTGCAAAAGAGAGATATTGGCAAGGAAAAGCTGTCTTGTACCTTTGCATTTTTCTCCCAAACGAAGGACACTAGAAAGAAAATTTTAAAGCCTCCTGTTAGGCCATCATCTACACGACATAGCCCTGAATTTTCCAATGCGCAGCTCTTTGCAAAAGAGAGATATTGGCAAGGAAAAGCTGTCTTGTACCTTTGCATTTTTCTCCCAAACGAAGGACACTAGAAAGAAAATTTTAAAGCCTCCTGTTAGGCCATCATCTACACGACATAGCCCTGAATTTTCCAATGCGTAGCTCTTTGCAAAAGAGAGATATTGGCAAGGAAAAGCTGTCTTGTACCTTTGCATTTTTCTCCCAAACGAAGGACACTAGAAAGAAAATTTTAAAGCCTCCTGTTAGGCCATCATCTACACGACATAGCCCTGATTTTTCCAATGCGCAGCTCTTTGCAAAAGAGAGATATTGGCAAGGAAAAGCTGTCTTGTACCATTGCATTTTTCTCCCAAACGAAGGACACTAGAAAGAAAATTTTAAAGCCTCCTGTTAGGCCATCATCTACACGACATAGCCCTGAATTTTCCAATGCGCAGCTCTTTGCAAAAGAGAGATATTGGCAAGGAAAAGCTGTCTTGTACCTTTGCATTTTTCTCCCAAACGAAGGACACTAGAATTAAAATTTTACAGCCTCCTGTTATGCCATCATCTACACGACATAGCCCTGAATTTTCCAATGCGCAGCTCTTTGCAAAAGAGAGATATTGGCAAGGAAAAGCTGTCTTGTACCTTTGCATTTTTCTCCCAAACGAAGGACACTAGAATTAAAATTTTAAAGCCTCCTGTTATGCCATCATCTACACGACTTATCCCTGAATTTTCCAATGCGCAGCTCTTTGCAAAAGAGAGATATTGGCAAGGAATAGCTGTCAGGTACCTTTGCATTTTTCTCCCAAACGAAGGACACTAGAATTAAAATTTTAAAGCCTCCTGTTAGGCCATCATCTACACGACATAGCCCTGAATTTTCCAATGCGCAGCTCTTTGCAAAAGAGAGATATTGGCAAGGAAAAGCTGTCTTGTACCTTTGCATTTTTCTCCCAAACGAAGGACACTAGAATTAAAATTTTAAAGCCTCCTGTTAGGCCATCATCTACACGACATGGCCCTGAATTTTCCAATGCGCAGCTCTTTGCAAAAGAGAGATATTGGCAAGGAAAAGCTGTCTTGTACCATTGCATTTTTCTCCCAAACGAAGGACACTAGAAAGAAAATTTTAAAGCCTCCTGTTAGGCCATCATCTACACGACATAGCCCTGAATTTTCCAATGCGTAGCTCTTTGCAAAAGAGAGATATTTGCAAGGAAAAGCTGTCTTGTACCTTTGCATTTTTCTCCCAAACGAAGGACACTAGAAAGAAAATTTTAAAGCCTCCTGTTAGGCCATCATCTACACGACATAGCCCTGATTTTTCCAATGCGCAGCTCTTTGCAAAAGAGAGATATTGGCAAGGAAAAGCTGTCTTGTACCATTGCATTTTTCTCCCAAACGAAGGACACTAGAAAGAAAATTTTAAAGCCTCCTGTTAGGCCATCATCTACACGACATAGCCCTGAATTTTCCAATGCGCAGCTCTTTGCAAAAGAGAGATATTGGCAAGGAAAAGCTGTCTTGTACCTTTGCATTTTTCTCCCAAACGAAGGACACTAGAAAGAAAATTTTAAAGCCTCCTGTTAGGCCATCATCTACACGACATAGCCCTGAATTTTCCAATGCGTAGCTCTTTGCAAAAGAGAGATATTGGCAAGGAAAAGCTGTCTTGTACCTTTGCATTTTTCTCCCAAACGAAGGACACTAGAAAGAAAATTTTAAAGCCTCCTGTTAGGCCATCATCTACACGACATAGCCCTGATTTTTCCAATGCGCAGCTCTTTGCAAAAGAGAGATATTGGCAAGGAAAAGCTGTCTTGTACCATTGCATTTTTCTCCCAAACGAAGGACACTAGAAAGAAAATTTTAAAGCCTCCTGTTAGGCCATCATCTACACGACATAGCCCTGAATTTTCCAATGCGCAGCTCTTTGCAAAAGAGAGATATTGGCAAGGAAAAGCTGTCTTGTACCTTTGCATTTTTCTCCCAAACAAAGGACACTAGAATGAAAATTTTAAAGCCTCCTGTTAGTGCTTCATCTACACGGTATAGCCCTGAATTTTCCAATGCGCAGCTCTTTGCAAAAAGAGAGATATTGGCAAGGAAAAGCTGTCTTGTACCTTTGCATTTTTCTCCCAAACGAAGGACACTAGAATGAAAATTTTAAAGCCTCCTGTTAGTGCTTCATCTACACGGTATAGCCCTGAATTTTCCAATGCGCAGCTCTTTGCAAAAGAGAGATATTGGCAAGGAAAAGCTGTCTTGTACCTTTGCATTTTTCTCCCAAACGAAGGACACTAGAAAGATAATTTTAAAGCCTCCTGTTAGGCCATCATCTCCACGACATATCCCTGAATTTTCCAATGTGCAGCTCTTTGCAAAAGAGAGATATTGGCAAGGAAAAGCTGTCTTATACCATTGCATTTTTCTCCCAACCGAAGGACACTAGAAAGATAATTTTAAAGCCTCCTGTTAGGCCATCATCTACACGACATAGCCCTGAATTTTCCAATGCGCAGCTCTTTGCAAAAGAGAGATATTGGCAAGGAAAAGCTGTCTTGTACCTTTGCATTTTTCTCCCAAACGAAGGACACTAGAATTAAAATTTTACAGCCTCCTGTTATGCCATCATCTACACGACATAGCCCTGAATTTTCCAATGCGCAGCTCTTTGCAAAAGAGAGATATTGGCAAGGAAAAGCTGTCTTGTACCTTTGCATTTTTCTCCCAAACGAAGGACACTAGAATTAAAATTTTAAAGCCTCCTGTTATGCCATCATCTACACGACTTATCCCTGAATTTTCCAATGCGCAGCTCTTTGCAAAAGAGAGATATTGGCAAGGAATAGCTGTCAGGTACCTTTGCATTTTTCTCCCAAACGAAGGACACTAGAATTAAAATTTTAAAGCCTCCTGTTAGGCCATCATCTACACGACATAGCCCTGAATTTTCCAATGCGCAGCTCTTTGCAAAAGAGAGATATTGGCAAGGAAAAGCTGTCTTGTACCTTTGCATTTTTCTCCCAAACGAAGGACACTAGAATTAAAATTTTAAAGCCTCCTGTTAGGCCATCATCTACACGACATGGCCCTGAATTTTCCAATGCGCAGCTCTTTGCAAAAGAGAGATATTGGCAAGGAAAAGCTGTCTTGTACCATTGCATTTTTCTCCCAAACGAAGGACACTAGAAAGAAAATTTTAAAGCCTCCTGTTAGGCCATCATCTACACGACATAGCCCTGAATTTTCCAATGCGCAGCTCTTTGCAAAAGAGAGATATTGGCAAGGAAAAGCTGTCTTGTACCTTTGCATTTTTCTCCCAAACGAAGGACACTAGAAAGAAAATTTTAAAGCCTCCTGTTAGGCCATCATCTACACGACATAGCCCTGAATTTTCCAATGCGTAGCTCTTTGCAAAAGAGAGATATTTGCAAGGAAAAGCTGTCTTGTACCTTTGCATTTTTCTCCCAAACGAAGGACACTAGAAAGAAAATTTTAAAGCCTCCTGTTAGGCCATCATCTACACGACATAGCCCTGATTTTTCCAATGCGCAGCTCTTTGCAAAAGAGAGATATTGGCAAGGAAAAGCTGTCTTGTACCATTGCATTTTTCTCCCAAACGAAGGACACTAGAAAGAAAATTTTAAAGCCTCCTGTTAGGCCATCATCTACACGACATAGCCCTGAATTTTCCAATGCGCAGCTCTTTGCAAAAGAGAGATATTGGCAAGGAAAAGCTGTCTTGTACCTTTGCATTTTTCTCCCAAACGAAGGACACTAGAAAGAAAATTTTAAAGCCTCCTGTTAGGCCATCATCTACACGACATAGCCCTGAATTTTCCAATGCGTAGCTCTTTGCAAAAGAGAGATATTGGCAAGGAAAAGCTGTCTTGTACCTTTGCATTTTTCTCCCAAACGAAGGACACTAGAAAGAAAATTTTAAAGCCTCCTGTTAGGCCATCATCTACACGACATAGCCCTGATTTTTCCAATGCGCAGCTCTTTGCAAAAGAGAGATATTGGCAAGGAAAAGCTGTCTTGTACCATTGCATTTTTCTCCCAAACGAAGGACACTAGAAAGAAAATTTTAAAGCCTCCTGTTAGGCCATCATCTACACGACATAGCCCTGAATTTTCCAATGCGCAGCTCTTTGCAAAAGAGAGATATTGGCAAGGAAAAGCTGTCTTGTACCTTTGCATTTTTCTCCCAAACAAAGGACACTAGAATGAAAATTTTAAAGCCTCCTGTTAGTGCTTCATCTACACGGTATAGCCCTGAATTTTCCAATGCGCAGCTCTTTGCAAAAAGAGAGATATTGGCAAGGAAAAGCTGTCTTGTACCTTTGCATTTTTCTCCCAAACGAAGGACACTAGAATGAAAATTTTAAAGCCTCCTGTTAGTGCTTCATCTACACGGTATAGCCCTGAATTTTCCAATGCGCAGCTCTTTGCAAAAGAGAGATATTGGCAAGGAAAAGCTGTCTTGTACCTTTGCATTTTTCTCCCAAACGAAGGACACTAGAAAGATAATTTTAAAGCCTCCTGTTAGGCCATCATCTCCACGACATATCCCTGAATTTTCCAATGTGCAGCTCTTTGCAAAAGAGAGATATTGGCAAGGAAAAGCTGTCTTATACCATTGCATTTTTCTCCCAACCGAAGGACACTAGAAAGATAATTTTAAAGCCTCCTGTTAGGCCATCATCTACACGACATAGCCCTGAATTTTCCATTGCGTAGCTCTTTGCAAAAGAGAGATATTGGCAAGGAAAAGCTGTCTTGTACCTTTGCATTTTTCTCCCAAACGAAGGACACTAGAAAGAAAATTTTAAAGCCTCCTGTTAGGCCATCATCTACACGACAGAGCCCTGAATTTTCCAATGCGTAGCTCTTTGCAAAAGAGAGATATTGGCAAGGAAAAGCTGTCTTGTACCTTTGCATTTTTCTCCCAAACGAAGGTCACTAGAAAGAAAATTTTAAAGCCTCCTGTTAAGCCATCATCTACACGACATAGCCCTGAATTTTCCAATGCGTAGCTCTTTGCAAAAGAGAGATATTGGCAAGGAAAAGCTGTCTTGTACCTTTGCATTTTTCTCCCAAACGAAGGACACTAGAAAGAAAATTTTAAAGCCTCCTGTTAGGCCATCATCTACACGACATAGCCCTGAATTTTCCAATGCGCAGCTCTTTGCAAAAGAGAGATATTGGCAAGGAAAAGCTGTCTTGTACCTTTGCATTTTTCTCCCAAACGAAGGACACTAGAAAGAAAATTTTAAAGCCTCCTGTTAGGCCATCATCTACACGACATAGCCCTGAATTTTCCAATGCGCAGCTCTTTGCAAAAGAGAGATATTGGCAAGGAAAAGCTGTCTTGTACCTTTGCATTTTTCTCCCAAACGAAGGTCACTAGAAAGAAAATTTTAAAGCCTCCTGTTAGGCCATCATCTACACGACATAGCCCTGAATTTTCCAATGCGTAGCTCTTTGCAAAAGAGAGATATTGGCAAGGAAAAGCTGTCTTGTACCTTTGCATTTTCTCCCAAACGAAGGACACTAGAAAGAAAATTTTAAAGCCTCCTGTTAGGCCATCATCTACACGACATAGCCCTGAATTTTCCAATGTGCAGCTCTTTGCAAAAGAGAGATATTGGCAAGGAAAAGCTGTCTTGTACCTTTGCATTTTTCTCCCAAACGAAGGACACTAGAAAGAAAATTTTAAAGCCTCCTGTTAGGCCATCATCTACACGACATAGCCCTGAATTTTCCAATGCGCAGCTCTTTGCAAAAGAGAGATATTGGCAAGGAAAAGCTGTCTTGTACCTTTGCATTTTTCTCCCAAACGAAGGTCACTAGAAAGAAAATTTTAAACCCTCCTGTTAGGCCATCATCTACACGACATAGCCCTGAATTTTCCAATGCGTAGCTCTTTGCAAAAAGAGAGATATTGGCAAGGAAAAGCTGTCTTGTACCTTTGCATTTTTCTCCCAAACAAAGGACACTAGAATGAAAATTTTAAAGCCTCCTGTTAGTGCTTCATCTACACGGTATAGCCCTGAATTTTCCAATGCGCAGCTCTTTGCAAAAAGAGAGATATTGGCAAGGAAAAGCTGTCTTGTACCTTTGCATTTTTCTCCCAAACGAAGGACACTAGAAAGAAAATTTTAAAGCCTCCTGTTAGGCCATCATGTACACGACATAGCCCTGAATTTTCCAATGCGCAGCTCTTTGCAAAAAGAGAGATATTGGCAAGGAAAAGCTGTCTTGTACCTTTGCATTTTTCTCCCAAACGAAGGACACTAGAATTAAAATTTTAAAGCCTCCTGTTAGTGCTTCATCTACACGGTATAGCCCTGAATTTTCCAATGCGCAGCTCTTTGCAAAAGAGAGATATTGGCAAGGAAAAGCTGTCTTGTACCTTTGCATTTTTCTCCCAAACGAAGGACACTAGAAAGATAATTTTAAAGCCTCCTGTTAGGCCATCATCTCCACGACATATCCCTGAATTTTCCAATGTGCAGCTCTTTGCAAAAGAGAGATATTGGCAAGGAAAAGCTGTCTTATACCATTGCATTTTTCTCCCAACCGAAGGACACTAGAAAGATAATTTTAAAGCCTCCTGTTAGGCCATCATCTACACGACATAGCCCTGAATTTTCCAATGCGTAGCTCTTTGCAAAAGAGAGATATTCGCAAGGAAAAGCTGTCTTGTACCTTTGCATTTTTCTCCCAAACGAAGGACACTAGAAAGAAAATTTTAAAGCCTCCTGTTAGGCCATCATCTACACGACAGAGCCCTGAATTTTCCAATGCGTAGCTCTTTGCAAAAGAGAGATATTGGCAAGGAAAAGCTGTCTTGTACCTTTGCATTTTTCTCCCAAACGAAGGTCACTAGAAAGAAAATTTTAAAGCCTCCTGTTAAGCCATCATCTACACGACATAGCCCTGAATTTTCCAATGCGTAGCTCTTTGCAAAAGAGAGATATTGGCAAGGAAAAGCTGTCTTGTACCTTTGCATTTTTCTCCCAAACGAAGGACACTAGAAAGAAAATTTTAAAGCCTCCTGTTAGGCCATCATCTACACGACATAGCCCTGAATTTTCCAATGCGCAGCTCTTTGCAAAAGAGAGATATTGGCAAGGAAAAGCTGTCTTGTACCTTTGCATTTTTCTCCCAAACGAAGGACACTAGAAAGAAAATTTTAAAGCCTCCTGTTAGGCCATCAGCTACACGACATAGCCCTGAATTTTCCAATGCGCAGCTCTTTGCAAAAGAGAGATATTGGCAAGGAAAAGCTGTCTTGTACCTTTGCATTTTTCTCCCAAACGAAGGACACTAGAAAGAAAATTTTAAAGCCTCCTGTTAGGCCATCATGTACACGACATAGCCCTGAATTTTCCAATGCGCAGCTCTTTGCAAAAGAGAGATATTGGCAAGGAAAAGCTGTCTTGTACCTTTGCATTTTTCTCCCAAACGAAGGACACTAGAAAGAAAATTTTAAAGCCTCCTGTTAGGCCATCATCTACACGACATAGCCCTGAATTTTCCAATGCGCAGCTCTTTGCAAAAGAGAGATATTGGCAAGGAAAAGCTGTCTTGTACCTTTGCATTTTTCTCCCAAACGAAGGTCACTAGAAAGAAAATTTTAAACCCTCCTGTTAGGCCATCATCTACACGACATAGCCCTGAATTTTCCAATGCGTAGCTCTTTGCAAAAAGAGAGATATTGGCAAGGAAAAGCTGTCTTGTACCTTTGCATTTTTCTCCCAAACAAAGGACACTAGAATGAAAATTTTAAAGCCTCCTGTTAGTGCTTCATCTACACGGTATAGCCCTGAATTTTCCAATGCGCAGCTCTTTGCAAAAAGAGAGATATTGGCAAGGAAAAGCTGTCTTGTACCTTTGCATTTTTCTCCCAAACGAAGGACACTAGAATGAAAATTTTAAAGCCTCCTGTTAGTGCTTCATCTACACGGTATAGCCCTGAATTTTCCAATGCGCAGCTCTTTGCAAAAGAGAGATATTGGCAAGGAAAAGCTGTCTTGTACCTTTGCATTTTTCTCCCAAACGAAGGACACTAGAAAGATAATTTTAAAGCCTCCTGTTAGGCCATCATCTCCACGACATATCCCTGAATTTTCCAATGTGCAGCTCTTTGCAAAAGAGAGATATTGGCAAGGAAAAGCTGTCTTATACCATTGCATTTTTCTCCCAACCGAAGGACACTAGAAAGATAATTTTAAAGCCTCCTGTTAGGCCATCATCTACACGACATAGCCCTGAATTTTCCAATGCGTAGCTCTTTGCAAAAGAGAGATATTGGCAAGGAAAAGCTGTCTTGTACCTTTGCATTTTTCTCCCAAACGAAGGACACTAGAAAGAAAATTTTAAAGCCTCCTGTTAGGCCATCATCTACACGACAGAGCCCTGAATTTTCCAATGCGTAGCTCTTTGCAAAAGAGAGATATTGGCAAGGAAAAGCTGTCTTGTACCTTTGCATTTTTCTCCCAAACGAAGGTCACTAGAAAGAAAATTTTAAAGCCTCCTGTTAAGCCATCATCTACACGACATAGCCCTGAATTTTCCAATGCGTAGCTCTTTGCAAAAGAGAGATATTGGCAAGGAAAAGCTGTCTTGTACCTTTGCATTTTTCTCCCAAACGAAGGACACTAGAAAGAAAATTTTAAAGCCTCCTGTTAGGCCATCATCTACACGACATAGCCCTGAATTTTCCAATGCGCAGCTCTTTGCAAAAGAGAGATATTGGCAAGGAAAAGCTGTCTTGTACCTTTGCATTTTTCTCCCAAACGAAGGTCACTAGAAAGAAAATTTTAAAGCCTCCTGTTAGGCCATCATCTACACGACATAGCCCTGAATTTTCCAATGCGTAGCTCTTTGCAAAAGAGAGATATTGGCAAGGAAAAGCTGTCTTGTACCTTTGCATTTTCTCCCAAACGAAGGACACTAGAAAGAAAATTTTAAAGCCTCCTGTTAGGCCATCATCTACACGACATAGCCCTGAATTTTCCAATGTGCAGCTCTTTGCAAAAGAGAGATATTGGCAAGGAAAAGCTGTCTTGTACCTTTGCATTTTTCTCCCAAACGAAGGACACTAGAAAGAAAATTTTAAAGCCTCCTGTTAGGCCATCATCTACACGACATAGCCCTGAATTTTCCAATGCGCAGCTCTTTGCAAAAGAGAGATATTGGCAAGGAAAAGCTGTCTTGTACCTTTGCATTTTTCTCCCAAACGAAGGTCACTAGAAAGAAAATTTTAAACCCTCCTGTTAGGCCATCATCTACACGACATAGCCCTGAATTTTCCAATGCGTAGCTCTTTGCAAAAAGAGAGATATTGGCAAGGAAAAGCTGTCTTGTACCTTTGCATTTTTCTCCCAAACAAAGGACACTAGAATGAAAATTTTAAAGCCTCCTGTTAGTGCTTCATCTACACGGTATAGCCCTGAATTTTCCAATGCGCAGCTCTTTGCAAAAAGAGAGATATTGGCAAGGAAAAGCTGTCTTGTACCTTTGCATTTTTCTCCCAAACGAAGGACACTAGAATGAAAATTTTAAAGCCTCCTGTTAGTGCTTCATCTACACGGTATAGCCCTGAATTTTCCAATGCGCAGCTCTTTGCAAAAGAGAGATATTGGCAAGGAAAAGCTGTCTTGTACCTTTGCATTTTTCTCCCAAACGAAGGACACTAGAAAGATAATTTTAAAGCCTCCTGTTAGGCCATCATCTCCACGACATATCCCTGAATTTTCCAATGTGCAGCTCTTTGCAAAAGAGAGATATTGGCAAGGAAAAGCTGTCTTATACCATTGCATTTTTCTCCCAACCGAAGGACACTAGAAAGATAATTTTAAAGCCTCCTGTTAGGCCATCATCTACACGACATAGCCCTGAATTTTCCAATGCGCAGCTCTTTGCAAAAGAGAGATATTGGCACGGAAAAGCTGTCTTGTACCTTTGCATTTTTCTCCCAAACGAAGGACACTAGAATTAAAATTTTAAAGCCTCCTGTTATGCCATCATCTACACGACATATCCCTGAATTTTCCAATGCGCAGCTCTTTGCAAAAGAGAGATATTGGCAAGGAAAAGCTGTCAGGTACCTTTGCATTTTTCTCCCAAACGAAGGACACTAGAATTAAAATTTTAAAGCCTCCTGTTTGTTAGGCCATCATCTACACGACATAGCTCTGAATTTTCCAATGAGCAGCTCTTTGCAAAAGAGAGATATTGGCAAGGAAAAGCTGTCTTGTACCTTTGCATTTTTCTCCCAAACGAAGGTCACTAGAAAGAAAATTTTAAAGCCTCCTGTTAGGCCATCATCTACACGACATAGCCCTGAATTTTCCAATGCGTAGCTCTTTGCAAAAGAGAGATATTGGCAAGGAAAAGCTATCTTGTACCTTTGCATTTTTCTCCCAAACGAAGGACACTAGAATTAAAATTTTAAAGCCTCCTGTTAGGCCATCATCTACACGACATAGCCCTGAATTTTCCAATGCGCAGCTCTTTGCAAAAGAGAGATATTGGCAAGGAAAAGCTGTCTTGTACCATTGCATTTTTCTCCCAAACGAAGTACACTAGAAAGAAAATTTTAAAGCCTCCTGTTAGGCCATCATGTACACGACATAGCCCTGAATTTTCCAATGCGCAGCTCTTTGCAAAAGAGAGATATTGGCAAGGAAAAGCTGTCTTGTACCTTTGCATTTTTCTCCCAAACGAAGGACACTAGAAAGAAAATTTTAAAGCCTCCTGTTAGGCCATCATCTACACGACATAGCCCTGAATTTTCCAATGCGTAGCTCTTTGCAAAAGAGAGATATTGGCAAGGAAAAGCTGTCTTGTACCTTTGCATTTTTCTCCCAAACGAAGGACACTAGAAAGAAAATTTTAAAGCCTCCTGTTAGGCCATCATCTACACGACATAGCCCTGATATTTCCAATGCGCAGCTCTTTGCAAAAGAGAGATATTGGCAAGGAAAAGCTGTCTTGTACCATTGCATTTTTCTCCCAAACGAAGGACACTAGAAAGAAAATTTTAAAGCCTCCTGTTAGGCCATCATCTACACGACATAGCCCTGAATTTTCCAATGCGCAGCTCTTTGCAAAAGAGAGATATTGGCAAGGAAAAGCTGTCTTGTACCATTGCATTTTTCTCCCAAACGAAGGACACTAGAAAGAAAATTTTAAAGCCTCCTGTTAGGCCATCATCTACACGACATAGCCCTGAATTTTCCAATGCGCAGCTCTTTGCAAAAGAGAGATATTGGCAAGGAAAAGCTGTCTTGTACCTTTGCATTTTTCTCCCAAACGAAGGACACTAGAAAGAAAATTTTAAAGCCTCCTGTTAGGCCATCATCTACACGACATAGCCCTGAATTTTCCAATGCGTAGCTCTTTGCAAAAGAGAGATATTGGCAAGGAAAAGCTGTCTTGTACCTTTGCATTTTTCTCCCAAACGAAGGACACTAGAAAGAAAATTTTAAAGCCTCCTGTTAGGCCATCATCTACACGACATAGCCCTGATTTTTCCAATGCGCAGCTCTTTGCAAAAGAGAGATATTGGCAAGGAAAAGCTGTCTTGTACCATTGCATTTTTCTCCCAAACGAAGGACACTAGAAAGAAAATTTTAAAGCCTCCTGTTAGGCCATCATCTACACGACATAGCCCTGAATTTTCCAATGCGCAGCTCTTTGCAAAAGAGAGATATTGGCAAGGAAAAGCTGTCTTGTACCTTTGCATTTTTCTCCCAAACGAAGGACACTAGAATTAAAATTTTTAAGGCCTCCTGTTAGGCCATCATCTATCTACACGACATAGCCCTGAATTTTCCAATGCGCAGCTCTTTGCAAAAGAGAGATATTGGCAAGGAAAAGCTGTCTTGTACCTTTGCATTTTTCTCCCAAACGAAGGACACTAGAATTAAAATTTTACAGCCTCCTGTTATGCCATCATCTACACGACATAGCCCTGAATTTTCCAATGCGCAGCTCTTTGCAAAAGAGAGATATTGGCAAGGAAAAGCTGTCTTGTACCTTTGCATTTTTCTCCCAAACGAAGGACACTAGAATTAAAATTTTAAAGCCTCCTGTTAGGCCATCATCTACACGACATGGCCCTGAATTTTCCAATGCGCAGCTCTTTGCAAAAGAGAGATATTGGCAAGGAAAAGCTGTCTTGTACCTTTGCATTTTTCTCCCAAACGAAGGTCACTAGAAAGAAAATTTTAAACCCTCCTGTTAGGCCATCATCTACACGACATAGCCCTGAATTTTCCAATGCGTAGCTCTTTGCAAAAAGAGAGATATTGGCAAGGAAATGCTGTCTTGTACCTTTGCATTTTTCTCCCAAACAAAGGACACTAGAATGAAAATTTTAAAGCCTCCTGTTAGTGCTTCATCTACACGGTATAGCCCTGAATTTTCCAATGCGCAGCTCTTTGCAAAAAGAGAGATATTGGCAAGGAAAAGCTGTCTTGTACCTTTGCATTTTTCTCCCAAACGAAGGACACTAGAATGAAAATTTTAAAGCCTCCTGTTAGTGCTTCATCTACACGGTATAGCCCTGAATTTTCCAATGCGCAGCTCTTTGCAAAAGAGAGATATTGGCAAGGAAAAGCTGTCTTGTACCTTTGCATTTTTCTCCCAAACGAAGGACACTAGAAAGATAATTTTAAAGCCTCCTGTTAGGCCATCATCTCCACGACATATCCCTGAATTTTCCAATGTGCAGCTCTTTGCAAAAGAGAGATATTGGCAAGGAAAAGCTGTCTTATACCATTGCATTTTTCTCCCAACCGAAGGACACTAGAAAGATAATTTTAAAGCCTCCTGTTAGACCATCATCTACACGACATAGCCCTGAATTTTCCAATGCGTAGCTCTTTGCAAAAGAGAGATATTGGCAAGGAAAAGCTGTCTTGTACCTTTGCATTTTTCTCCCAAACGAAGGACACTAGAAAGAAAATTTTAAAGCCTCCTGTTAGGCCATCATCTACACGACAGAGCCCTGAATTTTCCAATGCGTAGCTCTTTGCAAAAGAGAGATATTGGCAAGGAAAAGCTGTCTTGTACCTTTGCATTTTTCTCCCAAACGAAGGTCACTAGAAAGAAAATTTTAAAGCCTCCTGTTAAGCCATCATCTACACGACATAGCCCTGAATTTTCCAATGCGTAGCTCTTTGCAAAAGAGAGATATTGGCAAGGAAAAGCTGTCTTGTACCTTTGCATTTTTCTCCCAAACGAAGGACACTAGAAAGAAAATTTTAAAGCCTCCTGTTAGGCCATCATCTACACGACATAGCCCTGAATTTTCCAATGCGCAGCTCTTTGCAAAAGAGAGATATTGGCAAGGAAAAGCTGTCTTGTACCTTTGCATTTTTCTCCCAAACGAAGGACACTAGAAAGAAAATTTTAAAGCCTCCTGTTAGGCCATCATCTACACGACATAGCCCTGAATTTTCCAATGCGCAGCTCTTTGCAAAAGAGAGATATTGGCAAGGAAAAGCTGTCTTGTACCTTTGCATTTTTCTCCCAAACGAAGGACACTAGAAAGAAAATTTTAAAGCCTCCTGTTAGGCCATCATGTACACGACATAGCCCTGAATTTTCCAATGCGCAGCTCTTTGCAAAAGAGAGATATTGGCAAGGAAAAGCTGTCTTGTACCTTTGCATTTTTCTCCCAAACGAAGGACACTAGAAAGAAAATTTTAAAGCCTCCTGTTAGGCCATCATCTACACGACATAGCCCTGAATTTTCCAATGCGCAGCTCTTTGCAAAAGAGAGATATTGGCAAGGAAAAGCTGTCTTGTACCTTTGCATTTTTCTCCCAAACGAAGGACACTAGAAAGAAAATTTTAAAGCCTCCTGTTAGGCCATCATGTACACGACATAGCCCTGAATTTTCCAATGCGCAGCTCTTTGCAAAAGAGAGATATTGGCAAGGAAAAGCTGTCTTGTACCTTTGCATTTTTCTCACAAACGAAGGACACTAGAAAGAAAATTTTCCAATGCGTAGCTCTTTGCAAAAGAGAGATATTGGCAAGGAAAAGCTGTCTTGTACCTTTGCATTTTTCTCCCAAACGAAGGACACTAGAAAGAAAATTTTAAAGCCTCCTGTTAGGCCATCATCTACACGACAGAGCCCTGAATTTTCCAATGCGTAGCTCTTTGCAAAAGAGAGATATTGGCAAGGAAAAGCTGTCTTGTACCTTTGCATTTTCTCCCAAACGAAGGACACTAGAAAGAAAATTTTAAAGCCTCCTGTTAGGCCATCATCTACACGACATAGCCCTGAATTTTCCAATGTGCAGCTCTTTGCAAAAGAGATATATTAGCAAGGAAAAGCTGTCTTGTACCTTTGCATTTTTCTCCCAAACGAAGGACACTAGAAAGAAAATTTTAAAGCCTCCTGTTAGGACATCATCTACACGACATAACCCTGAATTTTCCAATGCGCAGCTCTTTGCAAAAGAGAGATATTGGCAAGGAAAAGCTGTCTTGTACCTTTGCATTTTTCTCCCAAACGAAGGTCACTAGAAAGAAAATTTTAAACCCTCCTGTTAGGCCATCATCTACACGACATAGCCCTGAATTTTCCAATGCGTAGCTCTTTGCAAAAAGAGAGATATTGGCAAGGAAAAGCTGTCTTGTACCTTTGCATTTTTCTCCCAAACGAAGGACACTAGAATGAAAATTTTAAAGCCTCCTGTTAGTGCTTCATCTACACGGTATAGCCCTGAATTTTCCAATGCGCAGCTCTTTGCAAAAGAGAGATATTGGCAAGGAAAAGCTGTCTTGTACCTTTGCATTTTTCTCCCAAACGAAGGACACTAGAAATATAATTTTAAAGCCTCCTGTTAGGCCATCATCTACACGACATATCCCTGAATTTTCCAATGTGCAGCTCTTTGCAAAAGAGAGATATTGGCAAGGAAAAGCTGTCTTGTACCTTTGCATTTTTCTCCCAAACGAAGGACACTAGAAAGAAAATTTTAAAGCCTCCTGTTAGGCCATCATCTACACGACATAGCCCTGAATTTTCCAATGCGCAGCTCTTAGCAAAAGAGAGATATTGGCAAGGAAAAGCTGTCTTATACCATTGCATTTTTCTCCCAACCGAAGGACACTAGAAAGATAATTTTAAAGCCTCCTGTTAGGCCATCATCTACACGACATAGCCCTGAATTTTCAAATGTGCAGCTCTTTGCAAAAGAGAGATATTGGCAAGGAAAAGCTGTCTTGTACCTTTGCATTTTTCTCCCAAACGAAGGACACTAGAAAGAAAATTTTAAAGCCTCCTGTTAGGCCATCATCTACACGACATAGCCCTGAATTTTCCAATGCGCAGCTCTTTGCAAAAGAGAGATATTGGCAAGGAAAAGCTGTCTTGTACCTTTGCATTTTTCTCCCAAACGAAGGACACTAGAATTAAAATTTTAAAGCCTCCTGCTATGCCATCATCTACACGACATAGCCCTGAATTTTCCAATGCGCAGCTCTTTGCAAAAGAGAGATATTGGCAAGGAAAAGCTGTCAGGTACCTTTGCATTTTTCTCCCAAACGAAGGACACTAGAAAGAAAATTTTAAAGCCTCCTGTTAGGCCATCATCTACACGACATAGCCCTGAATTTTCCAATGCGCAGCTCTTTGCAAAAGAGAGATATTGGCAAGGAAAAGCTGTCTTGTACCTTTGCATTTTTCTCCCAAACGAAGGTCACTAGAAAGAAAATTTTAAAGCCTCCTGTTAAGCCATCATCTACACGACATAGCCCTGAATTTTCCAATGCGTAGCTCTTTGCAAAAGAGAGATATTGGCAAGGAAAAGCTGTCTTGTACCTTTGCATTTTTCTCCCAAACGAAGGACACTAGAAAGAAAATTTTAAAGCCTCCTGTTAGGCCATCATCTACACGACATAGCCCTGAATTTTCCAATGCGCAGCTCTTTGCAAAATAGAGATATTGGCAAGGAAAAGCTGTCTTGTACCTTTGCATTTTTCTCCCAAACGAAGGACACTAGAAAGAAAATTTTAAAGCCTCCTGTTAGGCCATCATCTACACGACATAGCCCTGAATTTTCCAATGCGCAGCTCTTTGCAAAAGAGAGATATTGGCAAGGAAAAGCTGTCCTGTACCATTGCATTTTTCTCCCAAACGAAGGACACTAGAAAGAAAATGTTAAAGCCTCCTGTTAGGCCATCATCTACACGACATAGCCCTGAATTTTCCAAAGCGCAGCTCTTTGCAAAAGAGAGATATTGGCAAGGAAAAGCTGTCTTGTACCTTTGCATCTTTCTCCCAAACGAAGGACACTAGAAAGAAAATTTTAAAGCCTCCTGTTAGGCCATCATCTACACGACATAGCCCTGAATTTTCCAATGCCCAGCTCTTTGCAAAAGAGCGATATTGGCAAGGAAAAGCTGTCTTGTACCATTGCATTTTTCTCCCAAACGAAGGACACTAGAAAGAAAATTTTAAAGCCTCCTGTTAGACCATCATCTACACTGCATAGCCATGAATTTTCCAATGCGCAGCTCTTTGCAAAAGAGAGATATTGGCAAGGAAAAGCTATCTTGTACCTTTGCATTTTTCTCCCAAACAAAGGACACTAGAATTAAAATTTTAAAGCCTCCTGTTAGGCCATCATCTACACGACATAGCCCTGAATTTTCCAATGCGCAGCTCTTTGCAAAAGAGAGATATTGGCAAGGAAAAGCTGTCTTGTACCTTTGCATTTTTCTCCCAAACGAAGGACACTAGAAAGAAAATTTTAAAGCCTCCTGTTAGGCCATCATCTACACGACATAGCCCTGAATTTTCCAATGCGCAGCTCTTTGCAAAAGAGAGATATTGGCAAGGAAAAGCTGTCTTGTACCTTTGCATTTTTCTCCCAAACGAAGGTCACTAGAAAGAAAATTTTAAAGCCTCCTGTTAGGCCATCATCTACACGACATAGCCCTGATTTTTCCAATGCGCAGCTCTTTGCAAAAGAGAGATATTGGCAAGGAAAAGCTGTCTTGTACCATTGCATTTTTCTCCCAAACGAAGGACACTAGAAAGAAAATTTTAAAGCCTCCTGTTAGGCCATCATCTACACGACATAGCCCTGAATTTTCCAATGCGCAGCTCTTTGCAAAAGAGAGATATTGGCAAGGAAAAGCTGTCTTGTACCTTTGCATTTTTCTCCAAACGAAGGACACTAGAATTAAAATTTTAAAGCCTCCTGTTAGGCCATCATCTACACGACATAGCCCTGAATTTTCCAATGCGCAGCTCTTTGCAAAAAGAGAGATATTGGCAAGTAAAAAGCTGTCTTGTACCTTTGCATTTTTCTCCCAAACGAAGGACACTAGAATTAAAATTTTAAAGCCTCCTGTTATGCCATCATCTACACGACATAGCCCTGAATTTTCCAATGCGCAGCTCTTTGCAAAAGAGAGATATTGGCAAGGAAAAGCTGTCTTGTACCTTTGCATTTTTCTCCCAAACGAAGGACACTAGAATTAAAATTTTAAAGCCTCCTGCTATGCCATCATCTACACGACATAGCCCTGAATTTTCCAATGCGCAGCTCTTTGCAAAAGAGAGATATTGGCAAGGAAAAGCTGTCAGGTACCTTTGCATTTTTCTCCCAAACGAAGGACACTAGAATTAAAATTTGAAAGCCTCCTGTTAGGCCATCATCTACACGACATAGCCCTGAATTTTTCAATGCGTAGCTCTTTGCAAAAGAGAGATATTGGCAAGAAAAAGCTGTCTTGTACCTTTGCATTTTTCTCCCAAACGAAGGACACTAGAAAGAAAATTTTAAAGCCTCCTGTTAGGCCATCATCTACACGACATAGCCCTGATTTTTCCAATGCGCAGCTCTTTGCAAAAGAGAGATATTGGCAAGGAAAAGCTGTCTTGTACCATTGCATTTTTCTCCCAAACGAAGGACACTAGAAAGAAAATTTTAAAGCCTCCTGTTAGGCCATCATCTACACGACATAGCCCTGAATTTTCCAATGCGCAGCTCTTTGCAAAAGAGAGATATTGGCAAGGAAAAGCTGTCTTGTACCTTTGCATTTTTCTCCCAAACGAAGGACACTAGAAAGAAAATTTTAAAGCCTCCTGTTAGGCCATCATCTACACGACATAGCCCTGAATTTTCCAATGCGCAGCTCTTTGCAAAAGAGAGATATTGGCAAGGAAAAGCTGTCTTGTACCTTTGCATTTTTCTCCCAAACGAAGGACACTAGAATTAAAATTTTAAAGCCTCCTGCTATGCCATCATCTACACGACATAGCCCTGAATTTTCCAATGCGCAGCTCTTTGCAAAAGAGAGATATTGGCAAGGAAAAGCTGTCAGGTACCTTTGCATTTTTCTCCCAAACGAAGGACACTAGAAAGAAAATTTTAAAGCCTCCTGTTAGGCCATCATCTACACGACATAGCCCTGAATTTTCCAATGCGCAGCTCTTTGCAAAAGAGAGATATTGGCAAGGAAAAGCTGTCTTGTACCTTTGCATTTTTCTCCCAAACGAAGGTCACTAGAAAGAAAATTTTAAAGCCTCCTGTTAAGCCATCATCTACACGACATAGCCCTGAATTTTCCAATGCGTAGCTCTTTGCAAAAGAGAGATATTGGCAAGGAAAAGCTGTCTTGTACCTTTGCATTTTTCTCCCAAACGAAGGACACTAGAAAGAAAATTTTAAAGCCTCCTGTTAGGCCATCATCTACACGACATAGCCCTGAATTTTCCAATGCGCAGCTCTTTGCAAAAGAGAGATATTGGCAAGGAAAAGCTGTCTTGTACCTTTGCATTTTTCTCCCAAACGAAGGACACTAGAAAGAAAATTTTAAAGCCTCCTGTTAGGCCATCATCTACACGACATAGCCCTGAATTTTCCAATGCGCAGCTCTTTGCAAAAGAGAGATATTGGCAAGGAAAAGCTGTCCTGTACCATTGCATTTTTCTCCCAAACGAAGGACACTAGAAAGAAAATTTTAAAGCCTCCTGTTAGGCCATCATCTACACGACATAGCCCTGAATTTTCCAAAGCGCAGCTCTTTGCAAAAGAGAGATATTGGCAAGGAAAAGCTGTCTTGTACCTTTGCATCTTTCTCCCAAACGAAGGACACTAGAAAGAAAATTTTAAAGCCTCCTGTTAGGCCATCATCTACACGACATAGCCCTGAATTTTCCAATGCGCAGCTCTTTGCAAAAGAGAGATATTGGCAAGGAAAAGCTGTCTTGTACCTTTGCATTTTTCTCCCAAACGAAGGACACTAGAAAGAAAATTTTAAAGCCTCCTGTTAGGCCATCATCTACACGACATAGCCCTGATTTTTCCAATGCGCAGCTCTTTGCAAAAGAGAGATATTGGCAAGGAAAAGCTGTCTTGAACCATTTCATTTTTCTCCCAAACGAAGGACACTAGAAAGAAAATTTTAAAGCCTCCTGTTAGGCCATCATCTACACGACATAGCCCTGAATTTTCCAATGCGCAGCTCTTTGCAAAAGAGAGATATTGGCAAGGAAAAGCTGTCTTGTACCTTTGCATTTTTCTCCCAAACGAAGGACACTAGAATTAAAATTTTAAAGCCTCCTGTTAGGCCATCATCTACACGACATAGCCCTGAATTTTCCAATGCGCAGCTCTTTGCAAAAGAGAGATATTGGCAAGGAATAGCTGTCAGGTACCTTTGCATTTTTCTCCCAAACGAAGGTCACTAGAAAGAAAATTTTAAAGCCTCCTGTTAAGCCATCATCTACACGACATAGCCCTGAATTTTCCAATGCGTAGCTCTTTGCAAAAGAGAGATATTGGCAAGGAAAAGCTGTCTTGTACCTTTGCATTTTTCTCCCAAACGAAGGACACTAGAAAGAAAATTTTAAAGCCTCCTGTTAGGCCATCATCTACACGACATAGCCCTGAATTTTCCAATGCGCAGCTCTTTGCAAAAGAGAGATATTGGCAAGGAAAAGCTGTCTTGTACCTTTGCATTTTTCTCCCAAACGAAGGACACTAGAAAGAAAATTTTAAAGCCTCCTGTTAGGCCATCATCTACACGACATAGCCCTGAATTTTCCAATGCGCAGCTCTTTGCAAAAGAGAGATATTGGCAAGGAAAAGCTGTCCTGTACCATTGCATTTTTCTCCCAAACGAAGGACACTAGAAAGAAAATTTTAAAGCCTCCTGTTAGGCCATCATCTACACGACATAGCCCTGAATTTTCCAAAGCGCAGCTCTTTGCAAAAGAGAGATATTGGCAAGGAAAAGCTGTCTTGTACCTTTGCATTTTTCTCCCAAACGAAGGACACTAGAAAGAAAATTTTAAAGCCTCCTGTTAGGCCATCATCTACACGACATAGCCCTGAATTTTCCAATGCGCAGCTCTTTGCAAAAGAGAGATATTGGCAAGGAAAAGCTGTCTTGTACCATTGCATTTTTCTCCCAAACGAAGGACACTAGAAAGAAAATTTTAAAGCCTCCTGTTAGACCGTCATCTACACGACATAGCCCTGAATTTTCCAATGCGCAGCTCTTTGCAAAAGAGAGATATTGGCAAGGAAAAGCTGTCTTGTACCTTTGCATTTTTCTCACAAACGAAGGACACTAGAAAGAAAATTTTAAAGCCTCCTGTTAGGCCATCATCTACACGACATAGCCCTGAATTTTCCAATGCGCAGCTCTTTGCAAAAGAGAGATATTGGCAAGGAAAAGCTGTCTTGTACCTTTGCATTTTTCTCCCAAACGAAGGACACTAGAAAGAAAATTTTAAAGTCTCCTGTTAGGCCATCATCTACACGACATAGCCCTGAATTTTCCAATGCGCAGCTCTTTGCAAAAGAGAGATATTGGCAAGGAAAAGCTGTCTTGTACCATTGCATTTTTCTCCCAAACGAAGGACACTAGAATTAAAATTTTAAAGCCTCCTGTTAGGCCATCATCTACACGACATAGCCCTGAATTTTCCAATGCGCAGCTCTTTGCAAAAGAGAGATATTGGCAAGGAAAAGCTGTCTTGTACCTTTGCATTTTTCTCCCAAACGAAGGACACTAGAAAGAAAATTTTAAAGCCTCCTGTTAGGCCATCATCTACACGACATAGCCCTGATTTTTCCAATGCGCAGCTCTTTGCAAAAGAGAGATATTGGCAAGGAAAAGCTGTCTTGAACCATTTCATTTTTCTCCCAAACGAAGGACACTAGAAAGAAAATTTTAAAGCCTCCTGTTAGGCCATCATCTACACGACATAGCCCTGAATTTTCCAATGCGCAGCTCTTTGCAAAAGAGAGATATTGGCAAGGAAAAGCTGTCTTGTACCTTTGCATTTTTCTCCCAAACGAAGGACACTAGAATTAAAATTTTAAAGCCTCCTGTTAGGCCATCATCTACACGACATAGCCCTGAATTTTCCAATGCGCAGCTCTTTGCAAAAGAGAGATATTGGCAAGGAAAAGCTGTCTTGTACCTTTGCATTTTTCTCCCAAACGAAGGACACTAGAATTAAAATTTTAAAGCCTCCTGTTATGCCATCATCTACACGACATAGCCCTGAATTTTCCAATGCGCAGCTCTTTGCAAAAGAGAGATATTGGCAAGGAAAAGCTGTCTTGTACCATTGCATTTTTCTCCCAAACGAAGGACACTAGAAAGAAAATTTTAAAGCCTCCTGTTAGGCCATCATCTACACGACATAGCCCTGAATTTTCCAATGCGCAGCTCTTTGCAAAAGAGAGATATTGGCAAGGAAAAGCTGTCTTGTACCTTTGCATTTTTCTCCCAAACGAAGGAAACTAGAAAGAAAATGTTAAAGCCTCCTGTTAGGCCATCATCTACACGACATAGCCCTGAATTTTCCAATGCGTAGCACTTTGCAAAAGAGAGATATTGGCAAGGAAAAGCTATCTTGTACCTTTGCATTTTTCTCCCAAACGAAGGACACTAGAATTAAAATTTTAAAGCCTCCTGTTAGGCCATCATCTACACGAAATAGCCCTGAATTTTCCAATGCGCAGCTCTTTGCAAAAGAGAGATATTGGCAAGGAAAAGCTGTCTTGTACCTTTGCATTTTTCTCCCAAACGAAGGACACTAGAATTAAAATTTTAAAGCCTCCTGTTAGGCCATCATCTACACGACATAGCCCTGAATTTTCCAATGCGCAGCTCTTTGCAAAAGAGAGATATTGGCAAGGAAAAGCTGTCTTGTACCTTTGCATTTTTCTCCCAAACGAAGGACACTAGAATTAAAATTTTAAAGCCTCCTGTTAGGCCATCATCTACACGACATAGCCCTGAATTTTCAAATGCGCAGCTCTTTGCAAAAGAGAGATATTGGCAAGGAAAAGCTGTCCTGTACCTTTGCATTTTTCTCCCAAACGAAGGACACTAGAAAGAAAATTTTAAAGCCTCCTGTTAGGCCATCATCTACACGACATAGCCCTGAATTTTCCAATGCGTAGCTCTTTGCAAAAGATAGATATTGGCAAGGAAAAGCTGTCTTGTACCTTTGCATTTTTCTCCCAAACGAAGGACACTAGAAAGAAAATTTTAAAGCCTCCTGTTAGGCCATCATCTACACGACATAGCCCTGAATTTTCCAATGCGCAGCTCTTTGCAAAAGAGAGATATTGGCAAGGAAAAGCTGTCTTGTACCTTTGCATTTTTCTCCCAAACGAAGGACGCTAGAATTAAAATTTTAAAGCCTCCTGTTAGGCCATCATCTACACGACATAGCCCTGAATTTTCCAATGCGCAGCTCTTTGCAAAAGAGAGATATTGGCAAGGAAAAGCTGTCAGGTACCTTTGCATTTTTCTCCCAAACGAAGGACACTAGAATTAAAATTTGAAAGCCTCCTGTTAGGCCATCATCTACACGACATAGCCCTGAATTTTCCAATGCGCAGCTCTTTGCAAAAGAGAGATATTGGCATGGAAAAGCTGTCTTGTACCATTGCATTTTTCTCCCAAACGAAGGACACTAGAAAGAAAATTTTAAAGCCTCCTGTTAGGCCATTATCTACACGACATAGCCCTGAATTTTCCAATGCGCAGCTCTTTGCAAAAGAGAGATATTGGCAAGGAAAAGCTGTCTTGTACCTTTGCATTTTTCTCCCAAACGAAGGACACTAGAAAGAAAATTTTAAAGCCTCCTGTTAGGCCATCATCTACACGACATAGCCCTGAATTTTCCAATGCGTAGCTCTTTGCAAAAGAGAGATATTGGCAAGGAAAAGCTGTCTTGTACCTTTGCATTTTTCTCCCAAACGAAGGACACTAGAAAGAAAATTTTAAAGCCTCCTGTTAGGCCATCATCTACACGACATAGCCCTGATTTTTCCAATGCGCAGCTCTTTGCAAAAGAGAGATATTGGCAAGGAAAAGCTGTCTTGTACCATTGCATTTTTCTCCCAAACGAAGGACACTAGAAATAAAATTTTAAAGCCTCCTGTTAGGCCATCATCTACACGACATAGCCCTGAATTTTCCAATGCGCAGCTCTTTGCAAAAGAGAGATATTGGCAAGGAAAAGCTGTCTTGTACCATTGCATTTTTCTCCCAAACGAAGGACACTAGAATTAAAATTTTAAAGCCTCCTGTTAGGCCATCATCTACACGACATAGCCCTGAATTTTCCAATGCGCAGCTCTTTGCAAAAGAGAGATATTGGCAAGGAAAAGCTGTCTTGTACCTTTGCATTTTTCTCCCAAACGAAGGACACTAGAATTAAAATTTTAAAGCCTCCTGTTATGCCATCATCTACACGACATAGCCCTGAATTTTCCAATGCGCAGCTCTTTGCAAAAGAGAGATATTGGCAAGGAAAAGCTGTCTTGTACCTTTGCATTTTTCTCCCAAACGAAGGACACTAGAAAGAAAATTTTAAAGCCTCCTGTTAGGCCATCATCTACACGACATAGCCCTGATTTTTCCAATGCGTAGCTCTTTGCAAAAGAGAGATATTGGCAAGGAAAAGCTGTCTTGTACCTTTGCATTTTTCTCCCAAACGAAGGACACTAGAATTAAAATTTTAAAGCCTCCTGCTATGCCATCATCTACACGACATAGCCCTGAATTTTCCAACGCGCAGCTCTTTGCAAAAGAGAGATATTGGCAAGGAAAAGCTGTCAGGTACCTTTGCATTTTTCTCCCAAACGAAGGTCACTAGAAAGAAAATTTTAAAGCCTCCTGTTAGGCCATCATCTACACGACATAGCCCTGAATTTTCCATTGCGCAGCTCTTTGCAAAAGAGAGATATTGGCAAGGAAAAGCTGTCTTGTACCTTTGCATTTTTCTCCCAAACGAAGGACACTAGAATTAAAATTTTAAAGCCTCCTGCTATGCCATCATCTACACGACATAGCCCTGAATTTTCCAATGCGCAGCTCTTTGCAAAAGAGAGATATTGGCAAGGAAAAGCTGTCAGGTACCTTTGCATTTTTCTCCCAAACGAAGGACACTAGAATTAAAATTTTAAAGCCTCCTGTTAGGCCATCATCTACACGACATAGCCCTGAATTTTCCAATGCGCAGCTCTTTGCAAAAGAGAGATATTGGCAAGGAAAAGCTGTCTTGTACCTTTGCATTTTTCTCCCAAACGAAGGTCACTAGAAAGAAAATTTTAAAGCCTCCTGTTAGGACATCATCTACACGACATAGCCCTGAATTTTCCAATGCGCAGCTCTTTGCAAAAGAGAGATATTGGCAAGGAAAAGCTGTCTTGTACCATTGCATTTTTCTCCCAAACGAAGCACACTAGAAAGAAAATGTTAAAGCCTCCTGTTAGGCCATCATCTACACGACATAGCCCTGATTTTTCCAATGCGCAGCTCTTTGCAAAAGAGAGATATTGGCAAGGAAAAGCTGTCTTGTACCATTGCATTTTTCTCCCAAACGAAGGACACTAGAAAGAAAATTTTAAAGCCTCCTGTTAGGCCATCATCTACACGACATAGCCCTGAATTTTCCAATGCGCAGCTCTTTGCAAAAGAGAGATATTGGCAAGGAAAAGCTGTCTTGTACCATTGCATTTTTCTCCCAAACGAAGGACACTAGAATTAAAATTTTAAAGCCTCCTGTTAGGCCATCATCTACACGACATAGCCCTGAATTTTCCAATGCGCAGCTCTTTGCAAAAGAGAGATATTGGCAAGGAAAAGCTGTCTTGTACCTTTGCATTTTTCTCCCAAACGAAGGACACTAGAATTAAAATTTTAAAGCCTCCTGTTATGCCATCATCTACACGACATAGCCCTGAATTTTCCAATGCGCAGCTCTTTGCAAAAGAGAGATATTGGCAAGGAAAAGCTGTCTTGTACCTTTGCATTTTTCTCCCAAACGAAGGACACTAGAAAGAAAATTTTAAAGCCTCCTGTTAGGCCATCATCTACACGACATAGCCCTGATTTTTCCAATGCGTAGCTCTTTGCAAAAGAGAGATATTGGCAAGGAAAAGCTGTCTTGTACCTTTGCATTTTTCTCCCAAACGAAGGACACTAGAATTAAAATTTTACAGCCTCCTGCTATGCCATCATCTACACGACATAGCCCTGAATTTTCCAACGCGCAGCTCTTTGCAAAAGAGAGATATTGGCAAGGAAAAGCTGTCAGGTACCTTTGCATTTTTCTCCCAAACGAAGGTCACTAGAAAGAAAATTTTAAAGCCTCCTGTTAGGCCATCATCTACACGACATAGCCCTGAATTTTCCATTGCGCAGCTCTTTGCAAAAGAGAGATATTGGCAAGGAAAAGCTGTCTTGTACCTTTGCATTTTTCTCCCAAACGAAGGACACTAGAATTAAAATTTTAAAGCCTCCTGCTATGCCATCATCTACACGACATAGCCCTGAATTTTCCAATGCGCAGCTCTTTGCAAAAGAGAGATATTGGCAAGGAAAAGCTGTCAGGTACCTTTGCATTTTTCTCCCAAACGAAGGACACTAGAATTAAAATTTTAAAGCCTCCTGTTAGGCCATCATCTACACGACATAGCCCTGAATTTTCCAATGCGCAGCTCTTTGCAAAAGAGAGATATTGGCAAGGAAAAGCTGTCTTGTACCTTTGCATTTTTCTCCCAAACGAAGGTCACTAGAAAGAAAATTTTAAAGCCTCCTGTTAGGACATCATCTACACGACATAGCCCTGAATTTTCCAATGCGCAGCTCTTTGCAAAAGAGAGATATTGGCAAGGAAAAGCTGTCTTGTACCATTGCATTTTTCTCCCAAACGAAGGACACTAGAAAGAAAATGTTAAAGCCTCCTGTTAGGCCATCATCTACACGACATAGCCCTGATTTTTCCAATGCGCAGCTCTTTGCAAAAGAGAGATATTGGCAAGGAAAAGCTGTCTTGTACCTTTGCATTTTTCTCCCAAACGAAGGACACTAGAAAGAAAATTTTAAAGCCTCCTGTTAGGCCATCATCTACACGACATAGCCCTGAATTTTCCAATGCGCAGCTCTTTGCAAAAGAGAGATATTGGCAAGGAAAAGCTGTCTTGTACCTTTGCATTTTTCTCCCAAACGAAGGACACTAGAAAGAAAATTTTAAAGCCTCCTGTTAGGCCATCATCTACACGACATAGCCCTGAATTTTCCAATGCGTAGCTCTTTGCAAAAGAGAGATATTGGCAAGGAAAAGCTGTCTTGTACCTTTGCATTTTTCTCCCAAACGAAGGACACTAGAAAGAAAATTTTAAAGCCTCCTGTTAGGCCATCATCTACACGACATAGCCCTGAATTTTCCAATGCGCAGCTCTTTGCAAAAGAGAGATATTGGCAAGGAAAAGCTGTCTTGTACCTTTGCATTTTTCTCCCAAACGAAGGACACTAGAATTAAAATTTTAAAGCCTCCTGTTAGGCCATCATCTACACGACATAGCCCTGAATTTTCCAATGCGCAGCTCTTTGCAAAAGAGAGATATTGGCAAGGAAAAGCTGTCTTGTACCTTTGCATTTTTCTCCCAAACGAAGGACACTAGAAAGAAAATTTTAAAGCCTCCTGTTAGGCCATCATCTACACGACATAGCCCTGAGTTTTCCAATGCGTAGCTCTTTGCAAAAGAGAGATATTGGCAAGGAAAAGCTGTCTTGTACCTTTGCATTTTTCTCCTAAACGAAGGACACTAGAAAGAAAATTTTAAAGCCTCCTGTTAGGCCATCATCTACACGACATAGCCCTGATTTTTCCAATGCGCAGCTCTTTGCAAAAGAGAGATATTGGCAAGGAAAAGCTGTCTTGTACCATTGCATTTTTCTCCCAAACGAAGGACACTAGAAAGAAAATTTTAAAGCCTCCTGTTAGGCCATCATCTACACGACATAGCCCTGATTTTTCCAATGCGCAGCTCTTTGCAAAAGAGAGATATTGGCAAGGAAAAGCTGTCTTGTACCATTGCATTTTTCTCCCAAACGAAGGTCACTAGAAAGAAAATTTTAAAGCCTCCTATTAGGCCATCATCTACACGACATAGCCCTGAATTTTCCAATGCGCAGCTCTTTGCAAAAGAGAGATATTGGCAAGGAAAAGCTGTCTTGTACCTATGCATTTTTCTCCCAAACGAAGGACACTAGAATTAAAATTTTAAAGCCTCCTGCTATGCCATCATCTACACGACATAGCCCTGAATTTTCCAATGCGCAGCTCTTTGCAAAAGAGAGATATTGGCAAGGAAAAGCTGTCTTGTACCTTTGCATTTTTCTCCCAAACGAAGGACACTAGAATTAAAATTTTAAAGCCTCCTGTTATGCCATCATCTACACGACATAGCCCTGAATTTTCCAATGCGCAGCTCTTTGCAAAAGAGAGATATTGGCAAGGAAAAGCTGTCTTGTACCTTTGCATTTTTCTCCCAAACGAAGGACACTAGAAAGAAAATTTTAAAGCCTCCTGTTAGGCCATCATCTACACGACATAGCCCTGATTTTTCCAATGCGTAGCTCTTTGCAAAAGAGAGATATTGGCAAGGAAAAGCTGTCTTGTACCTTTGCATTTTTCTCCCAAACGAAGGACACTAGAATTAAAATTTTACAGCCTCCTGCTATGCCATCATCTACACGACATAGCCCTGAATTTTCCAACGCGCAGCTCTTTGCAAAAGAGAGATATTGGCAAGGAAAAGCTGTCAGGTACCTTTGCATTTTTCTCCCAAACGAAGGTCACTAGAAAGAAAATTTTAAAGCCTCCTGTTAGGCCATCATCTACACGACATAGCCCTGAATTTTCCATTGCGCAGCTCTTTGCAAAAGAGAGATATTGGCAAGGAAAAGCTGTCTTGTACCTTTGCATTTTTCTCCCAAACGAAGGACACTAGAATTAAAATTTTAAAGCCTCCTGCTATGCCATCATCTACACGACATAGCCCTGAATTTTCCAATGCGCAGCTCTTTGCAAAAGAGAGATATTGGCAAGGAAAAGCTGTCAGGTACCTTTGCATTTTTCTCCCAAACGAAGGACACTAGAATTAAAATTTTAAAGCCTCCTGTTAGGCCATCATCTACACGACATAGCCCTGAATTTTCCAATGCGCAGCTCTTTGCAAAAGAGAGATATTGGCAAGGAAAAGCTGTCTTGTACCTTTGCATTTTTCTCCCAAACGAAGGTCACTAGAAAGAAAATTTTAAAGCCTCCTGTTAGGACATCATCTACACGACATAGCCCTGAATTTTCCAATGCGCAGCTCTTTGCAAAAGAGAGATATTGGCAAGGAAAAGCTGTCTTGTACCATTGCATTTTTCTCCCAAACGAAGGACACTAGAAAGAAAATGTTAAAGCCTCCTGTTAGGCCATCATCTACACGACATAGCCCTGATTTTTCCAATGCGCAGCTCTTTGCAAAAGAGAGATATTGGCAAGGAAAAGCTGTCTTGTACCTTTGCATTTTTCTCCCAAACGAAGGACACTAGAAAGAAAATTTTAAAGCCTCCTGTTAGGCCATCATCTACACGACATAGCCCTGAATTTTCCAATGCGCAGCTCTTTGCAAAAGAGAGATATTGGCAAGGAAAAGCTGTCTTGTACCTTTGCATTTTTCTCCCAAACGAAGGACACTAGAAAGAAAATTTTAAAGCCTCCTGTTAGGCCATCATCTACACGACATAGCCCTGAATTTTCCAATGCGTAGCTCTTTGCAAAAGAGAGATATTGGCAAGGAAAAGCTGTCTTGTACCTTTGCATTTTTCTCCCAAACGAAGGACACTAGAAAGAAAATTTTAAAGCCTCCTGTTAGGCCATCATCTACACGACATAGCCCTGAATTTTCCAATGCGCAGCTCTTTGCAAAAGAGAGATATTGGCAAGGAAAAGCTGTCTTGTACCTTTGCATTTTTCTCCCAAACGAAGGACACTAGAAAGAAAATTTTAAAGCCTCCTGTTAGGCCATCATCTACACGACATAGCCCTGAATTTTCCAATGCGCAGCTCTTTGCAAAAGAGAGATATTGGCAAGGAAAAGCTGTCTTGTACCTTTGCATTTTTCTCCCAAACGAAGGACACTAGAAAGAAAATTTTAAAGCCTCCTGTTAGGCCATCATCTACACGACATAGCCCTGAGTTTTCCAATGCGTAGCTCTTTGCAAAAGAGAGATATTGGCAAGGAAAAGCTGTCTTGTACCTTTGCATTTTTCTCCTAAACGAAGGACACTAGAAAGAAAATTTTAAAGCCTCCTGTTAGGCCATCATCTACACGACATAGCCCTGATTTTTCCAATGCGCAGCTCTTTGCAAAAGAGAGATATTGGCAAGGAAAAGCTGTCTTGTACCATTGCATTTTTCTCCCAAACGAAGGACACTAGAAAGAAAATTTTAAAGCCTCCTGTTAGGCCATCATCTACACGACATAGCCCTGATTTTTCCAATGCGCAGCTCTTTGCAAAAGAGAGATATTGGCAAGGAAAAGCTGTCTTGTACCATTGCATTTTTCTCCCAAACGAAGGTCACTAGAAAGAAAATTTTAAAGCCTCCTATTAGGCCATCATCTACACGACATAGCCCTGAATTTTCCAATGCGCAGCTCTTTGCAAAAGAGAGATATTGGCAAGGAAAAGCTGTCTTGTACCTATGCATTTTTCTCCCAAACGAAGGACACTAGAATTAAAATTTTAAAGCCTTCTGCTATGCCATCATCTACACGACATAGCCCTGAATTTTCCAATGCGCAGCTCTTTGCAAAAGAGAGATATTGGCAAGGAAAAGCTGTCTTGTACCTTTGCATTTTTCTCCCAAACGAAGGACACTAGAATTAAAATTTTAAAGCCTCCTGTTATGCCATCATCTACACGACATAGCCCTGAATTTTCCAATGCGCAGCTCTTTGCAAAAGAGAGATATTGGCAAGGAAAAGCTGTCTTGTACCTTTGCATTTTTCTCCCAAACGAAGGACACTAGAATTAAAATTTTAAAGCCTCCTGCTATGCCATCATCTACACGACATAGCCCTGAATTTTCCAATGCGCAGCTCTTTGCAAAAGAGAGATATTGGCAAGGAAAAGCTGTCAGGTACCTTTGCATTTTTCTCCCAAACGAAGGTCACTAGAAAGAAAATTTTAAAGCCTCCTGTTAGGCCATCATCTACACGACATAGCCCTGAATTTTCCAATGCGCAGCTCTTTGCAAAAGAGAGATATTGGCAAGGAAAAGCTGTCTTGTACCATTGCATTTTTCTCCCAAACGAAGGACACTAGAAAGAAAATTTTAAAGCCTCCTGTTAGGCCATCATCTACACGACATAGCCCTGAATTTTCCAATGCGCAGCTCTTTGCAAAAGAGAGATATTGGCAAGGAAAAGCTGTCTTATACCTTTGCATTTTTCTCCCAAACGAAGGACACTAGAATTAAAATTTTAAAGCCTCCTGCTATGCCATCATCTACACGACATAGCCCTGAATTTTCCAATGCGCAGCTCTTTGCAAAAGAGAGATATTGGCAAGGAAAAGCTGTCAGGTACCTTTGCATTTTTCTCCCAAACGAAGGACACTAGAATTAAAATTTTAAAGCCTCCTATTAGGCCATCATCTACACGACATAGCCCTGAATTTTCCAATGCGCAGCTCTTTGCAAAAGAGAGATATTGGCAAGGAAAAGCTGTCTTGTACCTATGCATTTTTCTCCCAAACGAAGGACACTAGAATTAAAATTTTAAAGCCTCCTGCTATGCCATCATCTACACGACATAGCCCTGAATTTTCCAATGCGCAGCTCTTTGCAAAAGAGAGATATTGGCAAGGAAAAGCTGTCTTGTACCTTTGCATTTTTCTCCCAAACGAAGGACACTAGAATTAAAATTTTAAAGCCTCCTGTTATGCCATCATCTACACGACATAGCCCTGAATTTTCCAATGCGCAGCTCTTTGCAAAAGAGAGATATTGGCAAGGAAAAGCTGTCTTGTACCTTTGCATTTTTCTCCCAAACGAAGGACACTAGAATTAAAATTTTAAAGCCTCCTGCTATGCCATCATCTACACGACATAGCCCTGAATTTTCCAATGCGCAGCTCTTTGCAAAAGAGAGATATTGGCAAGGAAAAGCTGTCAGGTACCTTTGCATTTTTCTCCCAAACGAAGGTCACTAGAAAGAAAATTTTAAAGCCTCCTGTTAGGCCATCATCTACACGACATAGCCCTGAATTTTCCAATGCGCAGCTCTTTGCAAAAGAGAGATATTGGCAAGGAAAAGCTGTCTTGTACCATTGCATTTTTCTCCCAAACGAAGGACACTAGAAAGAAAATTTTAAAGCCTCCTGTTAGGCCATCATCTACACGACATAGCCCTGAATTTTCCAATGCGCAGCTCTTTGCAAAAGAGAGATATTGGCAAGGAAAAGCTGTCTTATACCTTTGCATTTTTCTCCCAAACGAAGGACACTAGAATTAAAATTTTAAAGCCTCCTGCTATGCCATCATCTACACGACATAGCCCTGAATTTTCCAATGCGCAGCTCTTTGCAAAAGAGAGATATTGGCAAGGAAAAGCTGTCAGGTACCTTTGCATTTTTCTCCCAAACGAAGGACACTAGAATTAAAATTTTAAAGCCTCCTGTTAGGCCATCATCTACACGACATAGCCCTGAATTTTCCAATGCGTAGCTCTTTGCAAAAGACAGATATTGGCAAGGAAAAGCTGTCTTGTACCTTTGCATTTTTCTCCCAAACGAAGGACACTAGAAAGAAAATTTTAAAGCCTCCTGTTAGGCCATCATCTACACGACATAGCCCTGATTTTTCCAATGCGCAGCTCTTTGCAAAAGAGAGATATTGGCAAGGAAAAGCTGTCTTGTACCATTGCATTTTTCTCCCAAACGAAGGACACTAGAAAGAAAATTTTAAAGCCTCCTGTTAGGCCATCATCTACACGACATAGCCCTGAATTTTCCATTGCGCAGCTCTTTGCAAAAGAGAGATATTGGCAAGGAAAAGCTGTCTTGTACCTTTGCATTTTTCTCCCAAACGAAGGACACTAGAATTAAAATTTTAAAGCCTCCTGTTAGGCCATCATCTACACGACATAGCCCTGAATTTTCCAATGCGCAGCTCTTTGCAAAAGAGAGATATTGGCAAGGAAAAGCTGTCTTGTACCTTTGCATTTTTCTCCCAAACGAAGGACACTAGAATTAAAATTTTAAAGCCTCCTGTTATGCCATCATCTACACGACATAGCCCTGAATTTTCCAATGCGCAGCTCTTTGCAAAAGAGAGATATTGGCAAGGAAAAGCTGTCTTGTACCTTTGCATTTTTCTCCCAAACGAAGGACACTAGAATTAAAATTTTAAAGCCTCCTGCTATGCCATCATCTACACGACATAGCCCTGAATTTTCCAATGCGCAGCTCTTTGCAAAAGAGAGATATTGGCAAGGAAAAGCTGTCAGGTACCTTTGCATTTTTCTCCCAAACGAAGGACACTAGAATTAAAATTTTAAAGCCTCCTGTTAGGCCATCATCTACACGACATAGCCCTGAATTTTCCAATGCGCAGCTCTTTGCAAAAGAGAGATATTGGCAAGGAAAAGCTGTCTTGTACCTTTGCATTTTTCTCCCAAACGAAGGTCACTAGAAAGAAAATTTTAAAGCCTCCTGTTAGGCCATCATCTACACGACATAGCCCTGAATTTTCCAATGCGCAGCTCTTTGCAAAAGAGAGATATTGGCAAGGAAAAGCTGTCTTGTACCATTGCATTTTTCTCCCAAACGAAGGACACTAGAATTAAAATTTTAAAGCCTCCTGTTAGGCCATCATCTACACGACATAGCCCTGATTTTTCCAATGCGCAGCTCTTTGCAAAAGAGAGATATTGGCAAGGAAAAGCTGTCTTGTACCTTTGCATTTTTCTCCCAAACGAAGGACACTAGAAAGAAAATTTTAAAGCCTCCTGTTAGGCCATCATCTACACGACATAGCCCTGATTTTTCCAATGCGCAGCTCTTTGCAAAAGAGAGATATTGGCAAGGAAAAGCTGTCTTGTACCATTGCATTTTTCTCCCAAACGAAGGACACTAGAAAGAAAATTTTAAAGCCTCCTGTTAGGCCATCATCTACACGACATAGCCCTGAATTTTCCATTGCGCAGCTCTTTGCAAAAGAGAGATATTGGCAAGGAAAAGCTGTCTTGTACCTTTGCATTTTTCTCCCAAACGAAGGACACTAGAATTAAAATTTTAAAGCCTCCTGTTAGGCCATCATCTACACGACATAGCCCTGAATTTTCCAATGCGCAGCTCTTTGCAAAAGAGAGATATTGGCAAGGAAAAGCTGTCTTGTACCTTTGCATTTTTCTCCCAAACGAAGGACACTAGAATTAAAATTTTAAAGCCTCCTGTTATGCCATCATCTACACGACATAGCCCTGAATTTTCCAATGCGCAGCTCTTTGCAAAAGAGAGATATTGGCAAGGAAAAGCTGTCTTGTACCTTTGCATTTTTCTCCCAAACGAAGGACACTAGAATTAAAATTTTAAAGCCTCCTGCTATGCCATCATCTACACGACATAGCCCTGAATTTTCCAATGCGCAGCTCTTTGCAAAAGAGAGATATTGGCAAGGAAAAGCTGTCAGGTACCTTTGCATTTTTCTCCCAAACGAAGGACACTAGAATTAAAATTTTAAAGCCTCCTGTTAGGCCATCATCTACACGACATAGCCCTGAATTTTCCAATGCGCAGCTCTTTGCAAAAGAGAGATATTGGCAAGGAAAAGCTGTCTTGTACCTTTGCATTTTTCTCCCAAACGAAGGTCACTAGAAAGAAAATTTTAAAGCCTCCTGTTAGGCCATCATCTACACGACATAGCCCTGAATTTTCCAATGCGCAGCTCTTTGCAAAAGAGAGATATTGGCAAGGAAAAGCTGTCTTGTACCATTGCATTTTTCTCCCAAACGAAGGACACTAGAAAGAAAATTTTAAAGCCTCCTGTTAGGCCATCATCTACACGACATAGCCCTGATTTTTCCAATGCGTAGCTCTTTGCAAAAGAGAGATATTGGCAAGGAAAAGCTGTCTTGTACCTTTGCATTTTTCTCCCAAACGAAGGACACTAGAAAGAAAATTTTAAAGCCTCCTGTTAGGCCATCATCTACACGACATAGCCCTGATTTTTCCAATGCGCAGCTCTTTGCAAAAGAGAGATATTGGCAAGGAAAAGCTGTCTTGAACCATTTCATTTTTCTCCCAAACGAAGGACACTAGAAAGAAAATTTTAAAGCCTCCTGTTAGGCCATCATCTACACGACATAGCCCTGAATTTTTCAATGCGCAGCTCTTTGCAAAAGAGAGATATTGGCAAGGAAAAGCTGTCTTGTACCTTTGCATTTTTCTCCCAAACGAAGGAAACTAGAAAGAAAATTTTAAAGCCTCCTGTTAGGCCATCATCTACACGACATAGCCCTGAATTTTCCAATGCGTAGCACTTTGCAAAAGAGAGATATTGGCAAGGAAAAGCTATCTTGTACCTTTGCATTTTTCTCCCAAACGAAGGACACTAGAATTAAAATTTTAAAGCCTCCTGTTAGGCCATCATCTACACGACATAGCCCTGAATTTTCCAATGCGCAGCTCTTTGCAAAAGAGAGATATTGGCAAGGAAAAGCTGTCTTGTACCTTTGCATTTTTCTCCCAAACGAAGGACACTAGAATTAAAATTTTAAAGCCTCCTGTTAGGCCATCATCTACACGACATAGCCCTGATTTTTCCAATGCGCAGCTCTTTGCAAAAGAGAGATATTGGCAAGGAAAAGCTGTCTTGTACCTTTGCATTTTTCTCCCAAACGAAGGACACTAGAAAGAAAATTTTAAAGCCTCCTGTTAGGCCATCATCTACACGACATAGCCCTGATTTTTCCAATGCGCAGCTCTTTGCAAAAGAGAGATATTGGCAAGGAAAAGCTGTCTTGTACCATTGCATTTTTCTCCCAAACGAAGGACACTAGAAAGAAAATTTTAAAGCCTCCTGTTAGGCCATCATCTACACGACATAGCCCTGAATTTTCCATTGCGCAGCTCTTTGCAAAAGAGAGATATTGGCAAGGAAAAGCTGTCTTGTACCTTTGCATTTTTCTCCCAAACGAAGGACACTAGAATTAAAATTTTAAAGCCTCCTGTTAGGCCATCATCTACACGACATAGCCCTGAATTTTCCAATGCGCAGCTCTTTGCAAAAGAGAGATATTGGCAAGGAAAAGCTGTCTTGTACCTTTGCATTTTTCTCCCAAACGAAGGACACTAGAATTAAAATTTTAAAGCCTCCTGTTATGCCATCATCTACACGACATAGCCCTGAATTTTCCAATGCGCAGCTCTTTGCAAAAGAGAGATATTGGCAAGGAAAAGCTGTCTTGTACCTTTGCATTTTTCTCCCAAACGAAGGACACTAGAATTAAAATTTTAAAGCCTCCTGCTATGCCATCATCTACACGACATAGCCCTGAATTTTCCAATGCGCAGCTCTTTGCAAAAGAGAGATATTGGCAAGGAAAAGCTGTCAGGTACCTTTGCATTTTTCTCCCAAACGAAGGACACTAGAATTAAAATTTTAAAGCCTCCTGTTAGGCCATCATCTACACGACATAGCCCTGAATTTTCCAATGCGCAGCTCTTTGCAAAAGAGAGATATTGGCAAGGAAAAGCTGTCTTGTACCTTTGCATTTTTCTCCCAAACGAAGGTCACTAGAAAGAAAATTTTAAAGCCTCCTGTTAGGCCATCATCTACACGACATAGCCCTGAATTTTCCAATGCGCAGCTCTTTGCAAAAGAGAGATATTGGCAAGGAAAAGCTGTCTTGTACCATTGCATTTTTCTCCCAAACGAAGGACACTAGAATTAAAATTTTAAAGCCTCCTGTTAGGCCATCATCTACACGACATAGCCCTGATTTTTCCAATGCGCAGCTCTTTGCAAAAGAGAGATATTGGCAAGGAAAAGCTGTCTTGTACCTTTGCATTTTTCTCCCAAACGAAGGACACTAGAAAGAAAATTTTAAAGCCTCCTGTTAGGCCATCATCTACACGACATAGCCCTGAATTTTCCAATGCGCAGCTCTTTGCAAAAGAGAGATATTGGCAAGGAAAAGCTGTCTTGTACCTTTGCATTTTTCTCCCAAACGAAGGACACTAGAAAGAAAATTTTAAAGCCTCCTGTTAGGCCATCATCTACACGACATAGCCCTGAATTTTCCAATGCGTAGCTCTTTGCAAAAGAGAGATATTGGCAAGGAAAAGCTGTCTTGTACCTTTGCATTTTTCTCCCAAACGAAGGACACTAGAAAGAAAATTTTAAAGCCTCCTGTTAGGCCATCATCTACACGACATAGCCCTGAATTTTCCAATACGCAGCTCTTTGCCCAAGAGAGATATTGGCAAGGAAAAGCTGTCTTGTACCTTTGCATTTTTCTCCCAAACGAAGGACACTAGAATTAAAATTTTAAAGCCTCCTGTTAGGCCATCATCTACACGACATAGCCCTGAATTTTCCAATGCGCAGCTCTTTGCAAAAGAGAGATATTGGCAAGGAAAAGCTGTCTTGTACCTTTGCATTTTTCTCCCAAACGAAGGACACTAGAATTAAAATTTTAAAGCCTCCTGTTATGCCATCATCTACACGACATAGCCCTGAATTTTCCAATGCGCAGCTCTTTGCAAAAGAGAGATATTGGCAAGGAAAAGCTGTCTTGTACCTTTGCATTTTTCTCCCAAACGAAGGACACTAGAAAGAAAATTTTAAAGCCTCCTGTTAGGCCATCATCTACACGACATAGCCCTGAGTTTTCCAATGCGTAGCTCTTTGCAAAAGAGAGATATTGGGAAGGAAAAGCTGTCTTGTACCTTTGCATTTTTCTCCCAAACGAAGGACACTAGAATTAAAATTTTAAAGCCTCCTGTTATGCCATCATCTACACGACATAGCCCTGAATTTTCCAATGCGCAGCTCTTTGCAAAAGAGAGATATTGGCAAAGAAAAGCTGTCTTGTTCCTTTGCATTTTTCTCCCAAACGAAGGACACTAGAAAGAAAATTTTAAAGCCTCCTGTTAGGCCATCATCTACACGACATAGCCCTGAATTTTCCAATACGCAGCTCTTTGCCCAAGAGAGATATTGGCAAGGAAAAGCTGTCTTGTACCTTTGCATTTTTCTCCCAAACGAAGGACACTAGAATTAAAATTTTAAAGCCTCCTGTTAGGCCATCATCTACACGACATAGCCCTGAATTTTCCAATGCGCAGCTCTTTGCAAAAGAGAGATATTGGCAAGGAAAAGCTGTCTTGTACCTTTGCATTTTTCTCCCAAACGAAGGACACTAGAAAGAAAATTTTAAAGCCTCCTGTTAGGCCATCATCTACACGACATAGCCCTGATTTTTCCAATGCGCAGCTCTTTGCAAAAGAGAGATATTGGCAAGGAAAAGCTGTCTTGTACCATTGCATTTTTCTCCCAAACGAAGGACACTAGAAAGAAAATTTTAAAGCCTCCTGTTAAGCCATCATCTACACGACATAGCCCTGAATTTTCCAATGCGCAGCTCTTTGCAAAAGAGAGATATTGGCAAGGAAAAGCTGTCTTGTACCTTTGCATTTTTCTCCCAAACGAAGGACACTAGAATTGAAATTTTAAAGCCTCCTGTTAGGCCATCATCTACACGACATAGCCCTGAATTTTCCAATGCGCAGCTCTTTGCAAAAGAGAGATATTGGCAAGGAAAAGCTGTCTTGTACCATTGCATTTTTCTCCCAAACGAAGGACACTAGAAAGAAAATTTTAAAGCCTCCTGTTAGGCCATCATCTACACGACATAGCCCTGAATTTTCCAATGCGCAGCTCTTTGCAAAAGAGAGATATTGGCAAGGAAAAGCTGTCTTGTACCTTTGCATTTTTCTCCCAAACGAAGGACACTAGAATTGAAATTTTAAAGCCTCCTGTTAGGCCATCATCTACACGACATAGCCCTGAATTTTCCAATGCGCAGCTCTTTGCAAAAGAGAGATATTGGCAAGAACAAGCTGTCTTGTACCATTGCATTTTTCTCCCAAACGAAGGACACTAGAAAGAAAATTTTAAAGCCTCCTGTTAGGCCATCATCTACACAACATAGCCCTGAATTTTCCAATGCGCAGCTCTTTGCAAAAGAGAGATATTGGCAAGGAAAAGCTGTCTTGTACCATTGCATTTTTCTCACAAACGAAGGACACTAGAAAGAAAATTTTAAAGCATCCTGTTAGGCCATCATCTACACGATATAGCCCTGAATTTTCCAATGCGTAGCTCTTTGCAAAATAGAGATATTGGCAAGGAAAAGCTGTCTTGTACCATTGCATTTTTCTCCCAAACGAAGGACACTAGAAAGAAAATTTTAAAGCCTCCTGTTAGGCCATCATCTACACGACATAGCCCTGAATTTTCCAATGCGCAGCTCTTTGCAAAAGAGAGATATTGGCAAGGAAAAGCTGTCTTGTACCTTTGCATTTTTCTCCCAAACGAAGGACACTAGAATTAAAATTTGAAAGCCTCCTGTTCGGCCATCATCTACACGACATAGCCCTGAATTTTCCAATGCGTAGCTCTTTGCAAAAGAGAGATATTGGCAAGGAAAAGCTGTCTTGTACCTTTGCATTTTTCTCCCAAACGAAGGACACTAGAATTAAAATTTTAAAGCCTCCTGTTAGGCCATCATCTACACGACATAGCCCTGAATTTTCCAATGCGTAGCTCTTTGCAAAAGAAAGATATTGGCAAGGAAAAGCTGTCTTGTACCTTTGCATTTTTCTCCCAAACGAAGGACACTAGAATTAAAATTTTAAAGCCTCCTGTTAGGCCATCATCTACACGACATAGCCCTGATTTTTCCAATGCGCAGCTCTTTGCAAAAGAGAGATATTGGCAAGGAAAAGCTGTCTTGTACCTTTGCATTTTTCTCCCAAACGAAGGACACTAGAAAGAAAATTTTAAAGCCTCCTGTTAGGCCATCATCTACACGACATAGCCCTGAATTTTCCAATGCGCAGCTCTTTGCAAAAGAGAGATATTGGCAAGGAAAAGCTGTCTTGTACCTTTGCATTTTTCTCCCAAACGAAGGACACTAGAATTAAAATTTTAAAGCCTCCTGCTATGCCATCATCTACACGACATAGCCCTGAATTTTCCAATGCGCAGCTCTTTGCAAAAGAGAGATATTGGCAAGGAAAAGCTGTCAGGTACCTTTGCATTTTTCTCCCAAACGAAGGACACTAGAATTAAAATTTTAAAGCCTCCTGTTAGGCCATCATCTACACGACATAGCCCTGAATTTTCCAATGCGCAGCTCTTTGCAAAAGAGAGATATTGGCAAGGAAAAGCTGTCTTGTACCTTTGCATTTTTCTCCCAAACGAAGGTCACTAGAAAGAAAATTTTAAAGCCTCCTGTTAGGCCATCATCTACACGACATAGCCCTGAATTTTCCAATGCGCAGCTCTTTGCAAAAGAGAGATATTGGCAAGGAAAAGCTGTCTTGTACCATTGCATTTTTCTCCCAAACGAAGGACACTAGAATTAAAATTTTAAAGCCTCCTGTTAGGCCATCATCTACACGACATAGCCCTGATTTTTCCAATGCGCAGCTCTTTGCAAAAGAGAGATATTGGCAAGGAAAAGCTGTCTTGTACCTTTGCATTTTTCTCCCAAACGAAGGACACTAGAAAGAAAATTTTAAAGCCTCCTGTTAGGCCATCATCTACACGACATAGCCCTGATTTTTCCAATGCGCAGCTCTTTGCAAAAGAGAGATATTGGCAAGGAAAAGCTGTCTTGTACCATTGCATTTTTCTCCCAAACGAAGGACACTAGAAAGAAAATTTTAAAGCCTCCTGTTAGGCCATCATCTACACGACATAGCCCTGAATTTTCCATTGCGCAGCTCTTTGCAAAAGAGAGATATTGGCAAGGAAAAGCTGTCTTGTACCTTTGCATTTTTCTCCCAAACGAAGGACACTAGAATTAAAATTTTAAAGCCTCCTGTTAGGCCATCATCTACACGACATAGCCCTGAATTTTCCAATGCGCAGCTCTTTGCAAAAGAGAGATATTGGCAAGGAAAAGCTGTCTTGTACCTTTGCATTTTTCTCCCAAACGAAGGACACTAGAATTAAAATTTTAAAGCCTCCTGTTATGCCATCATCTACACGACATAGCCCTGAATTTTCCAATGCGCAGCTCTTTGCAAAAGAGAGATATTGGCAAGGAAAAGCTGTCTTGTACCTTTGCATTTTTCTCCCAAACGAAGGACACTAGAATTAAAATTTTAAAGCCTCCTGCTATGCCATCATCTACACGACATAGCCCTGAATTTTCCAATGCGCAGCTCTTTGCAAAAGAGAGATATTGGCAAGGAAAAGCTGTCAGGTACCTTTGCATTTTTCTCCCAAACGAAGGACACTAGAATTAAAATTTTAAAGCCTCCTGTTAGGCCATCATCTACACGACATAGCCCTGAATTTTCCAATGCGCAGCTCTTTGCAAAAGAGAGATATTGGCAAGGAAAAGCTGTCTTGTACCTTTGCATTTTTCTCCCAAACGAAGGTCACTAGAAAGAAAATTTTAAAGCCTCCTGTTAGGCCATCATCTACACGACATAGCCCTGAATTTTCCAATGCGCAGCTCTTTGCAAAAGAGAGATATTGGCAAGGAAAAGCTGTCTTGTACCATTGCATTTTTCTCCCAAACGAAGGACACTAGAATTAAAATTTTAAAGCCTCCTGTTAGGCCATCATCTACACGACATAGCCCTGATTTTTCCAATGCGCAGCTCTTTGCAAAAGAGAGATATTGGCAAGGAAAAGCTGTCTTGTACCTTTGCATTTTTCTCCCAAACGAAGGACACTAGAAAGAAAATTTTAAAGCCTCCTGTTAGGCCATCATCTACACGACATAGCCCTGAATTTTCCAATGCGCAGCTCTTTGCAAAAGAGAGATATTGGCAAGGAAAAGCTGTCTTGTACCTTTGCATTTTTCTCCCAAACGAAGGACACTAGAAAGAAAATTTTAAAGCCTCCTGTTAGGCCATCATCTACACGACATAGCCCTGAATTTTCCAATGCGTAGCTCTTTGCAAAAGAGAGATATTGGCAAGGAAAAGCTGTCTTGTACCTTTGCATTTTTCTCCCAAACGAAGGACACTAGAAAGAAAATTTTAAAGCCTCCTGTTAGGCCATCATCTACACGACATAGCCCTGAATTTTCCAATACGCAGCTCTTTGCCCAAGAGAGATATTGGCAAGGAAAAGCTGTCTTGTACCTTTGCATTTTTCTCCCAAACGAAGGACACTAGAATTAAAATTTTAAAGCCTCCTGTTAGGCCATCATCTACACGACATAGCCCTGAATTTTCCAATGCGCAGCTCTTTGCAAAAGAGAGATATTGGCAAGGAAAAGCTGTCTTGTACCTTTGCATTTTTCTCCCAAACGAAGGACACTAGAATTAAAATTTTAAAGCCTCCTGTTATGCCATCATCTACACGACATAGCCCTGAATTTTCCAATGCGCAGCTCTTTGCAAAAGAGAGATATTGGCAAGGAAAAGCTGTCTTGTACCTTTGCATTTTTCTCCCAAACGAAGGACACTAGAAAGAAAATTTTAAAGCCTCCTGTTAGGCCATCATCTACACGACATAGCCCTGAGTTTTCCAATGCGTAGCTCTTTGTAAAAGAGAGATATTGGGAAGGAAAAGCTGTCTTGTACCTTTGCATTTTTCTCCCAAACGAAGGACACTAGAATTAAAATTTTAAAGCCTCCTGTTATGCCATCATCTACACGACATAGCCCTGAATTTTCCAATGCGCAGCTCTTTGCAAAAGAGAGATATTGGCAAAGAAAAGCTGTCTTGTTCCTTTGCATTTTTCTCCCAAACGAAGGACACTAGAATTAAAATTTTAAAGCCTCCTGTTAGGCCATCATCTACACGACATAGCCCTGAATTTTCCAATGCGCAGCTCTTTGCAAAAGAGAGATATTGGCAAAGAAAAGCTGTCTTGTTCCTTTGCATTTTTCTCCCAAACGAAGGACACTAGAAAGAAAATTTTAAAGCCTCCTGTTAGGCCATCATCTACACGACATAGCCCTGAATTTTCCAATACGCAGCTCTTTGCCCAAGAGAGATATTGGCAAGGAAAAGCTGTCTTGTACCTTTGCATTTTTCTCCCAAACGAAGGACACTAGAATTAAAATTTTAAAGCCTCCTGTTAGGCCATCATCTACACGACATAGCCCTGAATTTTCCAATGCGCAGCTCTTTGCAAAAGAGAGATATTGGCAAGGAAAAGCTGTCTTGTACCTTTGCATTTTTCTCCCAAACGAAGGACACTAGAAAGAAAATTTTAAAGCCTCCTGTTAGGCCATCATCTACACGACATAGCCCTGATTTTTCCAATGCGCAGCTCTTTGCAAAAGAGAGATATTGGCAAGGAAAAGCTGTCTTGTACCATTGCATTTTTCTCCCAAACGAAGGACACTAGAAAGAAAATTTTAAAGCCTCCTGTTAAGCCATCATCTACACGACATAGCCCTGAATTTTCCAATGCGCAGCTCTTTGCAAAAGAGAGATATTGGCAAGGAAAAGCTGTCTTGTACCTTTGCATTTTTCTCCCAAACGAAGGACACTAGAATTGAAATTTTAAAGCCTCCTGTTAGGCCATCATCTACACGACATAGCCCTGAATTTTCCAATGCGCAGCTCTTTGCAAAAGAGAGATATTGGCAAGGAAAAGCTGTCTTGTACCATTGCATTTTTCTCCCAAACGAAGGACACTAGAAAGAAAATTTTAAAGCCTCCTGTTAGGCCATCATCTACACGACATAGCCCTGAATTTTCCAATGCGCAGCTCTTTGCAAAAGAGAGATATTGGCAAGGAAAAGCTGTCTTGTACCTTTGCATTTTTCTCCCAAACGAAGGACACTAGAATTGAAATTTTAAAGCCTCCTGTTAGGCCATCATCTACACGACATAGCCCTGAATTTTCCAATGCGCAGCTCTTTGCAAAAGAGAGATATTGGCAAGAACAAGCTGTCTTGTACCATTGCATTTTTCTCCCAAACGAAGGACACTAGAAAGAAAATTTTAAAGCCTCCTGTTAGGCCATCATCTACACAACATAGCCCTGAATTTTCCAATGCGCAGCTCTTTGCAAAAGAGAGATATTGGCAAGGAAAAGCTGTCTTGTACCATTGCATTTTTCTCACAAACGAAGGACACTAGAAAGAAAATTTTAAAGCATCCTGTTAGGCCATCATCTACACGATATAGCCCTGAATTTTCCAATGCGTAGCTCTTTGCAAAATAGAGATATTGGCAAGGAAAAGCTGTCTTGTACCATTGCATTTTTCTCCCAAACGAAGGACACTAGAAAGAAAATTTTAAAGCCTCCTGTTAGGCCATCATCTACACGACATAGCCCTGAATTTTCCAATGCGCAGCTCTTTGCAAAAGAGAGATATTGGCAAGGAAAAGCTGTCTTGTACCTTTGCATTTTTCTCCCAAACGAAGGACACTAGAATTAAAATTTGAAAGCCTCCTGTTCGGCCATCATCTACACGACATAGCCCTGAATTTTCCAATGCGTAGCTCTTTGCAAAAGAGAGATATTGGCAAGGAAAAGCTGTCTTGTACCTTTGCATTTTTCTCCCAAACGAAGGACACTAGAATTAAAATTTTAAAGCCTCCTGTTAGGCCATCATCTACACGACATAGCCCTGAATTTTCCAATGCGTAGCTCTTTGCAAAAGAAAGATATTGGCAAGGAAAAGCTGTCTTGTACCTTTGCATTTTTCTCCCAAACGAAGGACACTAGAATTAAAATTTTAAAGCCTCCTGTTAGGCCATCATCTACACGACATAGCCCTGATTTTTCCAATGCGCAGCTCTTTGCAAAAGAGAGATATTGGCAAGGAAAAGCTGTCTTGTACCTTTGCATTTTTCTCCCAAACGAAGGACACTAGAAAGAAAATTTTAAAGCCTCCTGTTAGGCCATCATCTACACGACATAGCCCTGAATTTTCCAATGCGTAGCTCTTTGCAAAAGAGAGATATTGGCAAGGAAAAGCTGTCTTGTACCTTTGCATTTTTCTCCCAAACGAAGGACACTAGAATTTAAATTTTAAAGCCTCCTGTTAGGCCATCATCTACACGACATAGCCCTGAATTTTCCAATGCGCAGCTCTTTGCAAAAGAGAGATATTGGCAAGGAAAAGCTGTCTTGTACCTTTGCATTTTTCTCCCAAACGAAGGACACTAGAATTAAAATTTTAAAGCCTCCTGTTATGCCATCATCTACACGACATAGCCCTGATTTTTCCAATGCGCAGCTCTTTGCAAAAGAGAGATATTGGCAAGGAAAAGCTGTCTTGTACCTTTGCATTTTTCTCCCAAACGAAGGACACTAGAATTAAAATTTTAAAGCCTCCTGTTAGGCCATCATCTACACGACATAGCCCTGATTTTTCCAATGCGCAGCTCTTTGCAAAAGAGAGATATTGGCAAGGAAAAGCTGTCTTGTACCATTGCATTTTTCTCCCAAACGAAGGACACTAGAAAGAAAATTTTAAAGCCTCCTGTTAGGCCATCATCTACACGACATAGCCCTGAATTTTCCAATGCGCAGCTCTTTGCAAAAGAGAGATATTGGCAAGGAAAAGCTGTCTTGTACCTTTGCATTTTTCTCCCAAACGAAGGACACTAGAAAGAAAATTTTAAAGCCTCCTGTTAGGCCATCATCTACACGACATAGCCCTGATTTTTCCAATGCGCAGCTCTTTGCAAAAGAGAGATATTGGCAAGGAAAAGCTGTCTTGTACCATTGCATTTTTCTCCCAAACGAAGGACACTAGAAAGAAAATTTTAAAGCCTCCTGTTAAGCCATCATCTACACGACATAGCCCTGAATTTTCCAATGCGCAGCTCTTTGCAAAAGAGAGATATTGGCAAGGAAAAGCTGTCTTGTACCTTTGCATTTTTCTCCCAAACGAAGGACACTAGAATTGAAATTTTAAAGCCTCCTGTTAGGCCATCATCTACACGACATAGCCCTGAATTTTCCAATGCGCAGCTCTTTGCAAAAGAGAGATATTGGCAAGGAAAAGCTGTCTTGTACCATTGCATTTTTCTCCCAAACGAAGGACACTAGAAAGAAAATTTTAAAGCCTCCTGTTAGGCCATCATCTACACGACATAGCCCTGAATTTTCCAATGCGCAGCTCTTTGCAAAAGAGAGATATTGGCAAGGAAAAGCTGTCTTGTACCATTGCATTTTTCTCCCAAACGAAGGACACTAGAAAGAAAATTTTAAAGCCTCCTGTTAGGCCATCATCTACACGACATAGCCCTGAATTTTCCAATGCGTAGCTCTTTGCAAAAGAGAGATATTGGCAAGGAAAAGCTGTCTTGTACCATTGCATTTTTCTCCCAAACGAAGGACACTAGAAAGAAAATTTTAAAGCCTCCTGTTAGGCCATCATCTACACGACATAGCCCTGATTTTTCCAATGCGCAGCTCTTTGCAAAAGAGAGATATTGGCAAGGAAAAGCTGTCTTGTACCTTTGCATTTTTCTCCCAAACGAAGGACACTAGAATTGAAATTTTAAAGCCTCCTGTTAGGCCATCATCTACACGACATAGCCCTGAATTTTCCAATGCGCAGCTCTTTGCAAAAGAGAGATATTGGCAAGGAAAAGCTGTCTTGTACCTTTGCATTTTTCTCCCAAACGAAGGACACTAGCAAGAAAAATTTAAAGCCTCCTGTTAGGCCATCATCTACACGACATAGCCCTGAATTTTCCAATGCGCAGCTCTTTGCAAAAGAGAGATATTGGCAAGGAAAAGCTGTCTTGTACCATTGCATTTTTCTCCCAAACGAAGGACACTAGAAAGAAAATTTTAAAGCCTCCTGTTAAGCCATCATCTACACGACATAGCCCTGAATTTTCCAATGCGCAGCTCTTTGCAAAAGAGAGATATTGGCAAGGAAAAGCTGTCTTGTACCTTTGCATTTTTCTCCCAAACGAAGGACACTAGAATTTAAATTTTAAAGCCTCCTGTTAGGCCATCATCTACACGACATAGCCCTGAATTTTCCAATGCGCAGCTCTTTGCAAAAGAGAGATATTGGCAAGGAAAAGCTGTCTTGTACCATTGCATTTTTCTCCCAAACGAAGGACACTAGAAAGAAAATTTTAAAGCCTCCTGTTAGGCCATCATCTACACGACATAGCCCTGAATTTTCCAATGCGCAGCTCTTTGCAAAAGAGAGATATTGGCAAGGAAAAGCTGTCTTGTACCTTTGCATTTTTCTCCCAAACGAAGGACACTAGAAAGAAAATTTTAAAGCCTCCTGTTAGGCCATCATCTACACGACATAGCCCTGCATTTTCCAATGCGCAGCTCTTTGCAAAAGAGAGATATTGGCAAGGAAAAGCTGTCTTGTACCATTGCATTTTTCTCCCAAACGAAGGACACTAGAAAGAAAATTTTAAAGCCTCCTGTTAGGCCATCATCTACACGACATAGCCCTGAATTTTCCAATGCGTAGCTCTTTGCAAAAGAGAGATATTGGCAAGGAAAAGCTGTCTTGTACCATTGCATTTTTCTCCCAAACGAAGGACACTAGAAAGAAAATTTTAAAGCCTCCTGTTAGGCCCTCATCTACACGACATAGCCCTGAATTTTCCAATGCGCAGCTCTTTGCAAAAGAGAGATATTGGCAAGGAAAAGCTGTCTTGTACCTTTGCATTTTTCTCCCAAACGAAGGACACTAGAATTAAAATTTTAAAGCCTCCTGTTATGCCATCATCTACACGACATAGCCCTGATTTTTCCAATGCGCAGCTCTTTGCAAAAGAGAGATATTGGCAAGGAAAAGCTGTCTTGTACCTTTGCATTTTTCTCCCAAACGAAGGACACTAGAATTAAAATTTTAAAGCCTCCTGTTAGGCCATCATCTACACGACATAGCCCTGATTTTTCCAATGCGCAGCTCTTTGCAAAAGAGAGATATTGGCAAGGAAAAGCTGTCTTGTACCATTGCATTTTTCTCCCAAACGAAGGACACTAGAAAGAAAATTTTAAAGCCTCCTGTTAGGCCATCATCTACACGACATAGCCCTGAATTTTCCAATGCGCAGCTCTTTGCAAAAGAGAGATATTGGCAAGGAAAAGCTGTCTTGTACCTTTGCATTTTTCTCCCAAACGAAGGACACTAGAAAGAAAATTTTAAAGCCTCCTGTTAGGCCATCATCTACACGACATAGCCCTGATTTTTCCAATGCGCAGCTCTTTGCAAAAGAGAGATATTGGCAAGGAAAAGCTGTCTTGTACCATTGCATTTTTCTCCCAAACGAAGGACACTAGAAAGAAAATTTTAAAGCCTCCTGTTAAGCCATCATCTACACGACATAGCCCTGAATTTTCCAATGCGCAGCTCTTTGCAAAAGAGAGATATTGGCAAGGAAAAGCTGTCTTGTACCTTTGCATTTTTCTCCCAAACGAAGGACACTAGAATTGAAATTTTAAAGCCTCCTGTTAGGCCATCATCTACACGACATAGCCCTGAATTTTCCAATGCGCAGCTCTTTGCAAAAGAGAGATATTGGCAAGGAAAAGCTGTCTTGTACCTTTGCATTTTTCTCCCAAACGAAGGACACTAGAAAGAAAATTTTAAAGCCTCCTGTTAGGCCATCATCTACACGACATAGCCCTGAATTTTCCAATGCGCAGCTCTTTGCAAAAGAGAGATATTGGCAAGGAAAAGCTGTCTTGTACCATTGCATTTTTCTCCCAAACGAAGGACACTAGAAAGAAAATTTTAAAGCCTCCTGTTAAGCCATCATCTACACGACATAGCCCTGAATTTTCCAATGCGCAGCTCTTTGCAAAAGAGAGATATTGGCAAGGAAAAGCTGTCTTGTACCATTGCATTTTTCTCCCAAACGAAGGACACTAGAATTGAAATTTTAAAGCCTCCTGTTAGGCCATCATCTACACGACATAGCCCTGAATTTTCCAATGCGCAGCTCTTTGCAAAAGAGAGATATTGGCAAGGAAAAGCTGTCTTGTACCATTGCATTTTTCTCCCAAACGAAGGACACTAGAAAGAAAATTTTAAAGCCTCCTGTTAGGCCATCATCTACACGACATAGCCCTGAATTTTCCAATGCGCAGCTCTTTGCAAAAGAGAGATATTGGCAAGGAAAAGCTGTCTTGTACCTTTGCATTTTTCTCCCAAACGAAGGACACTAGAAAGAAAATTTTAAAGCCTCCTGTTAGGCCATCATCTACACGACATAGCCCTGCATTTTCCAATGCGCAGCTCTTTGCAAAAGAGAGATATTGGCAAGGAAAAGCTGTCTTGTACCATTGCATTTTTCTCCCAAACGAAGGACACTAGAAAGAAAATTTTAAAGCCTCCTGTTAGGCCATCATCTACACGACATAGCCCTGAATTTTCCAATGCGTAGCTGTTTGCAAAAGAGAGATATTGGCAAGGAAAAGCTGTCTTGTACCATTGCATTTTTCTCCCAAACGAAGGACACTAGAAAGAAAATTTTAAAGCCTCCTGTTAGGCCATCATCTACACGACATAGCCCTGAATTTTCCAATGCGCAGCTCTTTGCAAAAGAGAGATATTGGCAAGGAAAAGCTGTCTTGTACCTTTGCATTTTTCTCCCAAACGAAGGACACTAGAATTAAAATTTTAAAGCCTCCTGTTAGGCCATCATCTACACGACATAGCCCTGAATTTTCCAATGCGTAGCTCTTTGCAAAAGAGAGATATTGGCAAGGAAAAGCTGTCTTGTACCTTTGCATTTTTCTCCCAAACGAAGGACACTAGAATTAAAATTTTAAAGCCTCCTGTTAGGCCATCATCTACACGACATAGCCCTGAATTTTCCAATGCGCAGCTCTTTGCAAAAGAGAGATATTGGCAAGGAAAAGCTGTCTTGTACCTTTGCATTTTTCTCCCAAACGAAGGACACTAGAAAGAAAATTTTAAAGCCTCCTGTTAAGCCATCATCTACACGACATAGCCCTGAATTTTCCAATGCGCAGCTCTTTGCAAAAGAGAGATATTGGCAAGGAAAAGCTGTCTTGTACCTTTGCATTTTTCTCCCAAACGAAGGACACTAGAAAGAAAATTTTAAAGCCTCCTGTTAGGCCATCATCTACACGACATAGCCCTGAATTTTCCAATGCGCAGCTCTTTGCAAAAGAGAGATATTGGCAAGGAAAAGCTGTCTTGTACCATTGCATTTTTCTCCCAAACGAAGGACACTAGAAAGAAAATTTTAAAGCCTCCTGTTAGGCCATCATCTACACGACATAGCCCTGATTTTTCCAATGCGCAGCTCTTTGCAAAAGAGAGATATTGGCAAGGAAAAGCTGTCTTGTACCATTGCATTTTTCTCCCAAACGAAGGACACTAGAAAGAAAATTTTAAAGCCTCCTGTTAAGCCATCATCTACACGACATAGCCCTGAATTTTCCAATGCGCAGCTCTTTGCAAAAGAGAGATATTGGCAAGGAAAAGCTGTCTTGTACCTTTGCATTTTTCTCCCAAACGAAGGACACTAGAATTGAAATTTTAAAGCCTCCTGTTAGGCCATCATCTACACGACATAGCCCTGAATTTTCCAATGCGCAGCTCTTTGCAAAAGAGAGATATTGGCAAGGAAAAGCTGTCTTGTACCTTTGCATTTTTCTCCCAAACGAAGGACACTAGCAAGAAAATTTTAAAGCCTCCTGTTAGGCCATCATCTACACGACATAGCCCTGAATTTTCCAATGCGCAGCTCTTTGCAAAAGAGAGATATTGGCAAGGAAAAGCTGTCTTGTACCTTTGCATTTTTCTCCCAAACGAAGGACACTAGAAAGAAAATTTTAAAGCCTCCTGTTAGGCCATCATCTACACGACATAGCCCTGCATTTTCCAATGCGCAGCTCTTTGCAAAAGAGAGATATTGGCAAGGAAAAGCTGTCTTGTACCATTGCATTTTTCTCCCAAACGAAGGACACTAGAATTAAAATTTTAAAGCCTCCTGTTAGGCCATCATCTACACGACATAGCCCTGAATTTTCCAATGCGTAGCTCTTTGCAAAAGAGAGATATTGGCAAGGAAAAGCTGTCTTGTACCTTTGCATTTTTCTCCCAAACGAAGGACACTAGAATTAAAATTTTAAAGCCTCCTGTTATGCCATCATCTACACGACATAGCCCTGAATTTTCCAATGCGCAGCTCTTTGCAAAAGAGAGATATTGGCAAGGAAAAGCTGTCTTGTACCTTTGCATTTTTCTCCCAAACGAAGGACACTAGAAAGAAAATTTTAAAGCCTCCTGTTAGGCCATCATCTACACGACATAGCCCTGAGTTTTCCAATGCGTAGCTCTTTGCAAAAGAGAGATATTGGGAAGGAAAAGCTGTCTTGTACCTTTGCATTTTTCTCCTAAACGAAGGACACTAGAAAGAAAATTTTAAAGCCTCCTGTTAGGCCATCATCTACACGACATAGCCCTGATTTTTCCAATGCGCAGCTCTTTGCAAAAGAGAGATATTGGCAAGGAAAAGCTGTCTTGTACCTTTGCATTTTTCTCCCAAACGAAGGACACTAGAATTAAAATTTTAAAGCCTCCTGTTATGCCATCATCTACACGACATAGCCCTGAATTTTCCAATGCGCAGCTCTTTGCAAAAGAGAGATATTGGCAAAGAAAAGCTGTCTTGTTCCTTTGCATTTTTCTCCCAAACGAAGGACACTAGAATTAAAATTTTAAAGCCTCCTGTTAGGCCATCATCTACACGACATAGCCCTGAATTTTCCAATGCGCAGCTCTTTGCAAAAGAGAGATATTGGCAAGGAAAAGCTGTCTTGTACCTTTGCATTTTTCTCCCAAACGAAGGACACTAGAAAGAAAATTTTAAAGCCTCCTGTTAAGCCATCATCTACACGACATAGCCCTGAATTTTCCAATGCGCAGCTCTTTGCAAAAGAGAGATATTGGCAAGGAAAAGCTGTCTTGTACCTTTGCATTTTTCTCCTAAACGAAGGACACTAGAAAGAAAATTTTAAAGCCTCCTGTTAAGCCATCATCTACACGACATAGCCCTGAATTTTCCAATGCGCAGCTCTTTGCAAAAGAGAGATATTGGCAAGGAAAAGCTGTCTTGTACCTTTGCATTTTTCTCCCAAACGAAGGACACTAGAATTGAAATTTTAAAGCCTCCTGTTAGGCCATCATCTACACGACATAGCCCTGAATTTTCCAATGCGCAGCTCTTTGCAAAAGAGAGATATTGGCAAGGAAAAGCTGTCTTGTACCATTGCATTTTTCTCCCAAACGAAGGACACTAGAAAGAAAATTTTAAAGCCTCCTGTTAGGCCATCATCTACACGACATAGCCCTGAATTTTCCAATGCGCAGCTCTTTGCAAAAGAGAGATATTGGCAAGGAAAAGCTGTCTTGTACCTTTGCATTTTTCTCCCAAACGAAGGACACTAGAATTGAAATTTTAAAGCCTCCTGTTAGGCCATCATCTACACGACATAGCCCTGAATTTTCCAATGCGCAGCTCTTTGCAAAAGAGAGATATTGGCAAGAACAAGCTGTCTTGTACCATTGCATTTTTCTCCCAAACGAAGGACACTAGAAAGAAAATTTTAAAGCCTCCTGTTAGGCCATCATCTACACAACATAGCCCTGAATTTTCCAATGCGCAGCTCTTTGCAAAAGAGAGATATTGGCAAGGAAAAGCTGTCTTGTACCATTGCATTTTTCTCACAAACGAAGGACACTAGAAAGAAAATTTTAAAGCATCCTGTTAGGCCATCATCTACACGATATAGCCCTGAATTTTCCAATGCGTAGCTCTTTGCAAAATAGAGATATTGGCAAGGAAAAGCTGTCTTGTACCATTGCATTTTTCTCCCAAACGAAGGACACTAGAAAGAAAATTTTAAAGCCTCCTGTTAGGCCATCATCTACACGACATAGCCCTGAATTTTCCAATGCGCAGCTCTTTGCAAAAGAGAGATATTGGCAAGGAAAAGCTGTCTTGTACCTTTGCATTTTTCTCCCAAACGAAGGACACTAGAAAGAAAATTTTAAAGCCTCCTGTTAGGCCATCATCTACACGACATAGCCCTGAATTTTCCAATGCGCAGCTCTTTGCAAAAGAGAGATATTGGCAAGGAAAAGCTGTCTTGTACCTTTGCATTTTTCTCCCAAACGAAGGACACTAGCAAGAAAAATTTAAAGCCTCCTGTTAGGCCATCATCTACACGACATAGCCCTGAATTTTCCAATGCGCAGCTCTTTGCAAAAGAGAGATATTGGCAAGGAAAAGCTGTCTTGTACCATTGCATTTTTCTCCCAAACGAAGGACACTAGAAAGAAAATTTTAAAGCCTCCTGTTAAGCCATCATCTACACGACATAGCCCTGAATTTTCCAATGCGCAGCTCTTTGCAAAAGAGAGATATTGGCAAGGAAAAGCTGTCTTGTACCTTTGCATTTTTCTCCCAAACGAAGGACACTAGAATTTAAATTTTAAAGCCTCCTGTTAGGCCATCATCTACACGACATAGCCCTGAATTTTCCAATGCGCAGCTCTTTGCAAAAGAGAGATATTGGCAAGGAAAAGCTGTCTTGTACCATTGCATTTTTCTCCCAAACGAAGGACACTAGAAAGAAAATTTTAAAGCCTCCTGTTAGGCCATCATCTACACGACATAGCCCTGAATTTTCCAATGCGCAGCTCTTTGCAAAAGAGAGATATTGGCAAGGAAAAGCTGTCTTGTACCTTTGCATTTTTCTCCCAAACGAAGGACACTAGAAAGAAAATTTTAAAGCCTCCTGTTAGGCCATCATCTACACGACATAGCCCTGCATTTTCCAATGCGCAGCTCTTTGCAAAAGAGAGATATTGGCAAGGAAAAGCTGTCTTGTACCATTGCATTTTTCTCCCAAACGAAGGACACTAGAAAGAAAATTTTAAAGCCTCCTGTTAGGCCATCATCTACACGACATAGCCCTGAATTTTCCAATGCGTAGCTCTTTGCAAAAGAGAGATATTGGCAAGGAAAAGCTGTCTTGTACCATTGCATTTTTCTCCCAAACGAAGGACACTAGAAAGAAAATTTTAAAGCCTCCTGTTAGGCCCTCATCTACACGACATAGCCCTGAATTTTCCAATGCGCAGCTCTTTGCAAAAGAGAGATATTGGCAAGGAAAAGCTGTCTTGTACCTTTGCATTTTTCTCCCAAACGAAGGACACTAGAATTAAAATTTTAAAGCCTCCTGTTATGCCATCATCTACACGACATAGCCCTGATTTTTCCAATGCGCAGCTCTTTGCAAAAGAGAGATATTGGCAAGGAAAAGCTGTCTTGTACCTTTGCATTTTTCTCCCAAACGAAGGACACTAGAATTAAAATTTTAAAGCCTCCTGTTAGGCCATCATCTACACGACATAGCCCTGATTTTTCCAATGCGCAGCTCTTTGCAAAAGAGAGATATTGGCAAGGAAAAGCTGTCTTGTACCATTGCATTTTTCTCCCAAACGAAGGACACTAGAAAGAAAATTTTAAAGCCTCCTGTTAGGCCATCATCTACACGACATAGCCCTGAATTTTCCAATGCGCAGCTCTTTGCAAAAGAGAGATATTGGCAAGGAAAAGCTGTCTTGTACCTTTGCATTTTTCTCCCAAACGAAGGACACTAGAAAGAAAATTTTAAAGCCTCCTGTTAGGCCATCATCTACACGACATAGCCCTGATTTTTCCAATGCGCAGCTCTTTGCAAAAGAGAGATATTGGCAAGGAAAAGCTGTCTTGTACCATTGCATTTTTCTCCCAAACGAAGGACACTAGAAAGAAAATTTTAAAGCCTCCTGTTAAGCCATCATCTACACGACATAGCCCTGAATTTTCCAATGCGCAGCTCTTTGCAAAAGAGAGATATTGGCAAGGAAAAGCTGTCTTGTACCTTTGCATTTTTCTCCCAAACGAAGGACACTAGAATTGAAATTTTAAAGCCTCCTGTTAGGCCATCATCTACACGACATAGCCCTGAATTTTCCAATGCGCAGCTCTTTGCAAAAGAGAGATATTGGCAAGGAAAAGCTGTCTTGTACCATTGCATTTTTCTCCCAAACGAAGGACACTAGAAAGAAAATTTTAAAGCCTCCTGTTAGGCCATCATCTACACGACATAGCCCTGAATTTTCCAATGCGCAGCTCTTTGCAAAAGAGAGATATTGGCAAGGAAAAGCTGTCTTGTACCATTGCATTTTTCTCCCAAACGAAGGACACTAGAAAGAAAATTTTAAAGCCTCCTGTTAGGCCATCATCTACACGACATAGCCCTGAATTTTCCAATGCGTAGCTCTTTGCAAAAGAGAGATATTGGCAAGGAAAAGCTGTCTTGTACCATTGCATTTTTCTCCCAAACGAAGGACACTAGAAAGAAAATTTTAAAGCCTCCTGTTAGGCCATCATCTACACGACATAGCCCTGAATTTTCCAATGCGCAGCTCTTTGCAAAAGAGAGATATTGACAAGGAAAAGCTGTCTTGTACCTTTGCATTTTTCTCCCAAACGAAGGACACTAGAATTGAAATTTTAAAGCCTCCTGTTAGGCCATCATCTACACGACATAGCCCTGAATTTTCCAATGCGCAGCTCTTTGCAAAAGAGAGATATTGGCAAGGAAAAGCTGTCTTGTACCATTGCATTTTTCTCCCAAACGAAGGACACTAGAAAGAAAATTTTAAAGCCTCCTGTTAGGCCATCATCTACACGACATAGCCCTGATTTTTCCAATGCGCAGCTCTTTGCAAAAGAGAGATATTGGCAAGGAAAAGCTGTCTTGTACCATTGCATTTTTCTCCCAAACGAAGGACACTAGAAAGAAAATTTTAAAGCCTCCTGTTAAGCCATCATCTACACGACATAGCCCTGAATTTTCCAATGCGCAGCTCTTTGCAAAAGAGAGATATTGGCAAGGAAAAGCTGTCTTGTACCTTTGCATTTTTCTCCCAAACGAAGGACACTAGAATTGAAATTTTAAAGCCTCCTGTTAGGCCATCATCTACACGACATAGCCCTGAATTTTCCAATGCGCAGCTCTTTGCAAAAGAGAGATATTGGCAAGGAAAAGCTGTCTTGTACCTTTGCATTTTTCTCCCAAACGAAGGACACTAGCAAGAAAATTTTAAAGCCTCCTGTTAGGCCATCATCTACACGACATAGCCCTGAATTTTCCAATGCGCAGCTCTTTGCAAAAGAGAGATATTGGCAAGGAAAAGCTGTCTTGTACCTTTGCATTTTTCTCCCAAACGAAGGACACTAGAAAGAAAATTTTAAAGCCTCCTGTTAGGCCATCATCTACACGACATAGCCCTGAATTTTCCAATGCGCAGCTCTTTGCAAAAGAGAGATATTGGCAAGGAAAAGCTGTCTTGTACCATTGCATTTTTCTCCCAAACGAAGGACACTAGAAAGAAAATTTTAAAGCCTCCTGTTAGGCCATCATCTACACGACATAGCCCTGATTTTTCCAATGCGCAGCTCTTTGCAAAAGAGAGATATTGGCAAGGAAAAGCTGTCTTGTACCATTGCATTTTTCTCCCAAACGAAGGACACTAGAAAGAAAATTTTAAAGCCTCCTGTTAAGCCATCATCTACACGACATAGCCCTGAATTTTCCAATGCGCAGCTCTTTGCAAAAGAGAGATATTGGCAAGGAAAAGCTGTCTTGTACCTTTGCATTTTTCTCCCAAACGAAGGACACTAGAATTGAAATTTTAAAGCCTCCTGTTAGGCCATCATCTACACGACATAGCCCTGAATTTTCCAATGCGCAGCTCTTTGCAAAAGAGAGATATTGGCAAGGAAAAGCTGTCTTGTACCTTTGCATTTTTCTCCCAAACGAAGGACACTAGCAAGAAAATTTTAAAGCCTCCTGTTAGGCCATCATCTACACGACATAGCCCTGAATTTTCCAATGCGCAGCTCTTTGCAAAAGAGAGATATTGGCAAGGAAAAGCTGTCTTGTACCTTTGCATTTTTCTCCCAAACGAAGGACACTAGAAAGAAAATTTTAAAGCCTCCTGTTAGGCCATCATCTACACGACATAGCCCTGCATTTTCCAATGCGCAGCTCTTTGCAAAAGAGAGATATTGGCAAGGAAAAGCTGTCTTGTACCATTGCATTTTTCTCCCAAACGAAGGACACTAGAAAGAAAATTTTAAAGCCTCCTGTTAGGCCATCATCTACACGACATAGCCCTGAATTTTCCAATGCGTAGCTCTTTGCAAAAGAGAGATATTGGCAAGGAAAAGCTGTCTTGTACCATTGCATTTTTCTCCCAAACGAAGGACACTAGAATTAAAATTTTAAAGCCTCCTGTTAGGCCATCATCTACACGACATAGCCCTGAATTTTCCAATGCGTAGCTCTTTGCAAAAGAGAGATATTGGCAAGGAAAAGCTGTCTTGTACCTTTGCATTTTTCTCCCAAACGAAGGACACTAGAAAGAAAATTTTAAAGCCTCCTGTTAAGCCATCATCTACACGACATAGCCCTGAATTTTCCAATGCGCAGCTCTTTGCAAAAGAGAGATATTGGCAAGGAAAAGCTGTCTTGTACCTTTGCATTTTTCTCCCAAACGAAGGACACTAGAAAGAAAATTTTAAAGCCTCCTGTTAGGCCATCATCTACACGACATAGCCCTGAATTTTCCAATGCGCAGCTCTTTGCAAAAGAGAGATATTGGCAAGGAAAAGCTGTCTTGTACCATTGCATTTTTCTCCCAAACGAAGGACACTAGAAAGAAAATTTTAAAGCCTCCTGTTAGGCCATCATCTACACGACATAGCCCTGATTTTTCCAATGCGCAGCTCTTTGCAAAAGAGAGATATTGGCAAGGAAAAGCTGTCTTGTACCATTGCATTTTTCTCCCAAACGAAGGACACTAGAAAGAAAATTTTAAAGCCTCCTGTTAAGCCATCATCTACACGACATAGCCCTGAATTTTCCAATGCGCAGCTCTTTGCAAAAGAGAGATATTGGCAAGGAAAAGCTGTCTTGTACCTTTGCATTTTTCTCCCAAACGAAGGACACTAGAATTGAAATTTTAAAGCCTCCTGTTAGGCCATCATCTACACGACATAGCCCTGAATTTTCCAATGCGCAGCTCTTTGCAAAAGAGAGATATTGGCAAGGAAAAGCTGTCTTGTACCTTTGCATTTTTCTCCCAAACGAAGGACACTAGCAAGAAAATTTTAAAGCCTCCTGTTAGGCCATCATCTACACGACATAGCCCTGAATTTTCCAATGCGCAGCTCTTTGCAAAAGAGAGATATTGGCAAGGAAAAGCTGTCTTGTACCTTTGCATTTTTCTCCCAAACGAAGGACACTAGAAAGAAAATTTTAAAGCCTCCTGTTAGGCCATCATCTACACGACATAGCCCTGCATTTTCCAATGCGCAGCTCTTTGCAAAAGAGAGATATTGGCAAGGAAAAGCTGTCTTGTACCATTGCATTTTTCTCCCAAACGAAGGACACTAGAAAGAAAATTTTAAAGCCTCCTGTTAGGCCATCATCTACACGACATAGCCCTGAATTTTCCAATGCGTAGCTCTTTGCAAAAGAGAGATATTGGCAAGGAAAAGCTGTCTTGTACCATTGCATTTTTCTCCCAAACGAAGGACACTAGAAAGAAAATTTTAAAGCCTCCTGTTAGGCCATCATCTACACGACATAGCCCTGAATTTTCCAATGCGCAGCTCTTTGCAAAAGAGAGATATTGGCAAGGAAAAGCTGTCTTGTACCTTTGCATTTTTCTCCCAAACGAAGGACACTAGAATTAAAATTTGAAAGCCTCCTGTTCGGCCATCATCTACACGACATAGCCCTGTATTTTCCAATGCGTAGCTCTTTGCAAAAGAGAGATATTGGCAAGGAAAAGCTGTCTTGTACCTTTGCATTTTTCTCCCAAACGAAGGACACTAGAATTAAAATTTTAAAGCCTCCTGTTAGGCCATCATCTACACGACATAGCCCTGAATTTTCCAATGCGTAGCTCTTTGCAAAAGAGAGATATTGGCAAGGAAAAGCTGTCTTGTACCTTTGCATTTTTCTCCCAAACGAAGGACACTAGAATTAAAATTTTAAAGCCTCCTGTTAGGCCATCATCTACACGACATAGCCCTGATTTTTCCAATGCGCAGCTCTTTGCAAAAGAGAGATATTGGCAAGGAAAAGCTGTCTTGTACCTTTGCATTTTTCTCCCAAACGAAGGACACTAGAAAGAAAATTTTAAAGCCTCCTGTTAGGCCATCATCTACACGACATAGCCCTGAATTTTCCAATGCGCAGCTCTTTGCAAAAGAGAGATATTGGCAAGGAAAAGCTGTCTTGTACCATTGCATTTTTCTCCCAAACGAAGGACACTAGAAAGAAAATTTTAAAGCCTCCTGTTAGGCCATCATCTACACGACATAGCCCTGATTTTTCAAATGCGCAGCTCTTTGCAAAAGAGAGATATTGGCAAGGAAAAGCTGTCTTGTACCATTGCATTTTTCTCCCAAACGAAGGACACTAGAAAGAAAATTTTAAAGCCTCCTGTTAAGCCATCATCTACACGACATAGCCCTGAATTTTCCAATGCGCAGCTCTTTGCAAAAGAGAGATATTGGCAAGGAAAAGCTGTCTTGTACCTTTGCATTTTTCTCCCAAACGAAGGACACTAGAATTGAAATTTTAAAGCCTCCTGTTAGGCCATCATCTACACGACATAGCCCTGAATTTTCCAATGCGCAGCTCTTTGCAAAAGAGAGATATTGGCAAGGAAAAGCTGTCTTGTACCTTTGCATTTTTCTCCCAAACGAAGGACACTAGCAAGAAAATTTTAAAGCCTCCTGTTAGGCCATCATCTACACGACATAGCCCTGCATTTTCCAATGCGCAGCTCTTTGCAAAAGAGAGATATTGGCAAGGAAAAGCTGTCTTGTACCATTGCATTTTTCTCCCAAACGAAGGACACTAGAAAGAAAATTTTAAAGCCTCCTGTTAAGCCATCATCTACACGACATAGCCCTGAATTTTCCAATGCGCATCTCTTTGCAAAAGAGAGATATTGGCAAGGAAAAGCTGTCTTGTACCTTTGCATTTTTCTCCCAAACGAAGGACACTAGAATTGTAATTTTAAAGCCTCCTGTTAGGCCATCATCTACACGACATAGCCCTGAATTTTCCAATGCGCAGCTCTTTGCAAAAGAGAGATATTGGCAAGGAAAAGCTGTCTTGTACCATTGCATTTTTCTCCCAAACGAAGGACACTAGAAAGAAAATTTTAAAGCCTCCTGTTAGGCCATCATCTACACGACATAGCCCTGAATTTTCCAATGCGCAGCTCTTTGCAAAAGAGAGATATTGGCAAGGAAAAGCTGTCTTGTACCTTTGCATTTTTCTCCCAAACGAAGGACACTAGAAAGAAAATTTTAAAGCCTCCTGTTAGGCCATCATCTACACCACATAGCCCTGCATTTTCCAATGCGCAGCTCTTTGCAAAAGAGAGATATTGGCAAGGAAAAGCTGTCTTGTACCATTGCATTTTTCTCCCAAACGAAGGACACTAGAAAGAAAATTTTAAAGCCTCCTGTTAGGCCATCATCTACACGACATAGCCCTGCATTTTCCAATGCGCAGCTCTTTGCAAAAGAGAGATATTGGCAAGGAAAAGCTGTCTTGTACCTTTGCATTTTTCTCCCAAACGAAGGACACTAGAATTAAAATTTGAAAGCCTCCTGTTCGGCCATCATCTACACGACATAGCCCTGAATTTTGCAATGCGTAGCTCTTTGCAAAAGAGAGATATTGGCAAGGAAAAGCTGTCTTGTACCTTTGCATTTTTCTCCCAAACGAAGGACACTAGAATTAAAATTTTAAAGCCTCCTGTTAGGCCATCATCTACACGACATAGCCCTGAATTTTCCAATGCGTAGCTCTTTGCAAAAGAGAGATATTGGCAAGGAAAAGCTGTCTTGTACCTTTGCATTTTTCTCCCAAACGAAGGACACTAGAATTAAAATTTTAAAGCCTCCTGTTAGGCCATCATCTACACGACATAGCCCTGATTTTTCCAATGCGCAGCTCTTTGCAAAAGAGAGATATTGGCAAGGAAAAGCTGTCTTGTACCTTTGCATTTTTCTCCCAAACGAAGGACACTAGAAAGAAAATTTTAAAGCCTCCTGTTAGGCCATCATCTACACGACATAGCCCTGAATTTTCCAATGCGTAGCTCTTTGCAAAAGAGACATATTGGCAAGGAAAAGCTGTCTTGTACCTTTGCATTTTTCTCCCAAACGAAGGACACTAGAATTGAAATTTTAAAGCCTCCTGTTAGGCCATCATCTACACGACATAGCCCTGAATTTTCCAATGCGCAGCTCTTTGCAAAAGAGAGATATTGGCAAGGAAAAGCTGTCTTGTACCTTTGCATTTTTCTCCCAAACGAAGGACACTAGAATTAAAATTTTAAAGCCTCCTGTTAGGCCATCATCTACACGACATAGCCCTGATTTTTCCAATGCGCAGCTCTTTGCAAAAGAGAGATATTGGCAAGGAAAAGCTGTCTTGCACCATTGCATTTTTCTCCCAAACGAAGGACACTAGCAAGAAAATTTTAAAGCCTCCTGTTAGGCCATCATCTACACGACATAGCCCTGCATTTTCCAATGCGCAGCTCTTTGCAAAAGAGAGATATTGGCAAGGAAAAGCTGTCTTGTACCATTGCATTTTTCTCCCAAACGAAGGACACTAGAAAGAAAATTTTAAAGCCTCCTGTTAAGCCATCATCTACACGACATAGCCCTGAATTTTCCAATGCGCATCTCTTTGCAAAAGAGAGATATTGGCAAGGAAAAGCTGTCTTGTACCTTTGCATTTTTCTCCCAAACGAAGGACACTAGAATTGTAATTTTAAAGCCTCCTGTTAGGCCATCATCTACACGACATAGCCCTGAATTTTCCAATGCGCAGCTCTTTGCAAAAGAGAGATATTGGCAAGGAAAAGCTGTCTTGTACCATTGCATTTTTCTCCCAAACGAAGGACACTAGAAAGAAAATTTTAAAGCCTCCTGTTAGGCCATCATCTACACGACATAGCCCTGAATTTTCCAATGCGCAGCTCTTTGCAAAAGAGAGATATTGGCAAGGAAAAGCTGTCTTGTACCTTTGCATTTTTCTCCCAAACGAAGGACACTAGAAAGAAAATTTTAAAGCCTCCTGTTAGGCCATCATCTACACCACATAGCCCTGCATTTTCCAATGCGCAGCTCTTTGCAAAAGAGAGATATTGGCAAGGAAAAGCTGTCTTGTACCATTGCATTTTTCTCCCAAACGAAGGACACTAGAAAGAAAATTTTAAAGCCTCCTGTTAGGCCATCATCTACACGACATAGCCCTGCATTTTCCAATGCGCAGCTCTTTGCAAAAGAGAGATATTGGCAAGGAAAAGCTGTCTTGTACCTTTGCATTTTTCTCCCAAACGAAGGACACTAGAATTAAAATTTGAAAGCCTCCTGTTCGGCCATCATCTACACGACATAGCCCTGAATTTTCCAATGCGTAGCTCTTTGCAAAAGAGAGATATTGGCAAGGAAAAGCTGTCTTGTACCTTTGCATTTTTCTCCCAAACGAAGGACACTAGAATTAAAATTTTAAAGCCTCCTGTTAGGCCATCATCTACACGACATAGCCCTGAATTTTCCAATGCGTAGCTCTTTGCAAAAGAGAGATATTGGCAAGGAAAAGCTGTCTTGTACCTTTGCATTTTTCTCCCAAACGAAGGACACTAGAATTAAAATTTTAAAGCCTCCTGTTAGGCCATCATCTACACGACATAGCCCTGATTTTTCCAATGCGCAGCTCTTTGCAAAAGAGAGATATTGGCAAGGAAAAGCTGTCTTGTACCTTTGCATTTTTCTCCCAAACGAAGGACACTAGAAAGAAAATTTTAAAGCCTCCTGTTAGGCCATCATCTACACGACATAGCCCTGAATTTTCCAATGCGTAGCTCTTTGCAAAAGAGACATATTGGCAAGGAAAAGCTGTCTTGTACCTTTGCATTTTTCTCCCAAACGAAGGACACTAGAATTGAAATTTTAAAGCCTCCTGTTAGGCCATCATCTACACGACATAGCCCTGAATTTTCCAATGCGCAGCTCTTTGCAAAAGAGAGATATTGGCAAGGAAAAGCTGTCTTGTACCTTTGCATTTTTCTCCCAAACGAAGGACACTAGAATTAAAATTTTAAAGCCTCCTGTTAGGCCATCATCTACACGACATAGCCCTGATTTTTCCAATGCGCAGCTCTTTGCAAAAGAGAGATATTGGCAAGGAAAAGCTGTCTTGCACCATTGCATTTTTCTCCCAAACGAAGGACACTAGAAAGAAAATTTTAAAGCCTCCTGTTAGGCCATCATCTACACGACATAGCCCTGAATTTTCCAATGCGCAGCTCTTTGCAAAAGAGAGATATTGGCAAGGAAAAGCTGTCTTGTACCTTTGCATTTTTCTCCCAAACGAAGGACACTAGAAAGAAAATTTTAAAGCCTCCTGTTAGGCCATCATCTACACGACATAGCCCTGATTTTTCCAATGCGCAGCTCTTTGCAAAAGAGAGATATTGGCAAGGAAAAGCTGTCTTGTACCATTGCATTTTTCTCCCAAACGAAGGAAACTAGAAAGAAAATTTTAAAGCCTCCTGTTAAGCCATCATCTACACGACATAGCCCTGAATTTTCCAATGCGCAGCTCTTTGCAAAAGAGAGATATTGGCAAGGAAAAGCTGTCTTGTACCTTTGCATTTTTCTCCCAAACGAAGGACACTAGAATTGAAATTTTAAAGCCTCCTGTTAGGCCATCATCTACACGACATAGCCCTGAATTTTCCAATGCGCAGCTCTTTGCAAAAGAGAGATATTGGCAAGGAAAAGCTGTCTTGTACCATTGCATTTTTCTCCCAAACGAAGGACACTAGAAAGAAAATTTTAAAGCCTCCTGTTAGGCCATCATCTACACGACATAGCCCTGAATTTTCCAATGCGTAGCTCTTTGCAAAAGAGAGATATTGGCAAGGAAAAGCTGTCTTGTACCATTGCATTTTTCTCCCAAACGAAGGACACTAGAAAGAAAATTTTAAAGCCTCCTGTTAGGCCATCATCTACACGACATAGCCCTGAATTTTCCAATGCGCAGCTCTTTGCAAAAGAGAGATATTGGCAAGGAAAAGCTGTCTTGTACCTTTGCATTTTTCTCCCAAACGAAGGACACTAGAATTGAAATTTTAAAGCCTCCTGTTAGGCCATCATCTACACGACATAGCCCTGAATTTTCCAATGCGCAGCTCTTTGCAAAAGAGAGATATTGGCAAGGAAAAGCTGTCTTGTACCATTGCATTTTTCTCCCAAACGAAGGACACTAGAAAGAAAATTTTAAAGCCTCCTGTTAGGCCATCATCTACACGACATAGCCCTGAATTTTCCAATGCGTAGCTCTTTGCAAAAGAGAGATATTGGCAAGGAAAAGCTGTCTTGTACCATTGCATTTTTCTCCCAAACGAAGGACACTAGAAAGAAAATTTTAAAGCCTCCTGTTAAGCCATCATCTACACGACATAGCCCTGAATTTTCCAATGCGCAGCTCTTTGCAAAAGAGAGATATTGGCAAGGAAAAGCTGTCTTGTACCTTTGCATTTTTCTCCCAAACGAAGGACACTAGAATTGAAATTTTAAAGCCTCCTGTTAGGCCATCATCTACACGACATAGCCCTGAATTTTCCAATGCGCAGCTCTTTGCAAAAGAGAGATATTGGCAAGGAAAAGCTGTCTTGTACCTTTGCATTTTTCTCCCAAACGAAGGACACTAGCAAGAAAATTTTAAAGCCTCCTGTTAGGCCATCATCTACACGACATAGCCCTGCATTTTCCAATGCGCAGCTCTTTGCAAAAGAGAGATATTGGCAAGGAAAAGCTGTCTTGTACCATTGCATTTTTCTCCCAAACGAAGGACACTAGAAAGAAAATTTTAAAGCCTCCTGTTAAGCCATCATCTACACGACATAGCCCTGAATTTTCCAATGCGCATCTCTTTGCAAAAGAGAGATATTGGCAAGGAAAAGCTGTCTTGTACCTTTGCATTTTTCTCCCAAACGAAGGACACTAGAATTGAAATTTTAAAGCCTCCTGTTAGGCCATCATCTACACGACATAGCCCTGAATTTTCCAATGCGCAGCTCTTTGCAAAAGAGAGATATTGGCAAGGAAAAGCTGTCTTGTACCATTGCATTTTTCTCCCAAACGAAGGACACTAGAAAGAAAATTTTAAAGCCTCCTGTTAGGCCATCATCTACACGACATAGCCCTGAATTTTCCAATGCGCAGCTCTTTGCAAAAGAGAGATATTGGCAAGGAAAAGCTGTCTTGTACCTTTGCATTTTTCTCCCAAACGAAGGACACTAGAAAGAAAATTTTAAAGCCTCCTGTTAGGCCATCATCTACACCACATAGCCCTGCATTTTCCAATGCGCAGCTCTTTGCAAAAGAGAGATATTGGCAAGGAAAAGCTGTCTTGTACCATTGCATTTTTCTCCCAAACGAAGGACACTAGAAAGAAAATTTTAAAGCCTCCTGTTAGGCCATAGCCCTGCATTTTCCAATGCGCAGCTCTTTGCAAAAGAGAGATATTGGCAAGGAAAAGCTGTCTTGTACCTTTGCATTTTTCTCCCAAACGAAGGACACTAGAATTAAAATTTGAAAGCCTCCTGTTCGGCCATCATCTACACGACATAGCCCTGAATTTTCCAATGCGTAGCTCTTTGCAAAAGAGAGATATTGGCAAGGAAAAGCTGTCTTGTACCTTTGCATTTTTCTCCCAAACGAAGGACACTAGAATTAAAATTTTAAAGCCTCCTGTTAGGCCATCATCTACACGACATAGCCCTGAATTTTCCAATGCGTAGCTCTTTGCAAAAGAGAGATATTGGCAAGGAAAAGCTGTCTTGTACCTTTGCATTTTTCTCCCAAACGAAGGACACTAGAATTAAAATTTTAAAGCCTCCTGTTAGGCCATCATCTACACGACATAGCCCTGATTTTTCCAATGCGCAGCTCTTTGCAAAAGAGAGATATTGGCAAGGAAAAGCTGTCTTGTACCTTTGCATTTTTCTCCCAAACGAAGGACACTAGAAAGAAAATTTTAAAGCCTCCTGTTAGGCCATCATCTACACGACATAGCCCTGAATTTTCCAATGCGTAGCTCTTTGCAAAAGAGACATATTGGCAAGGAAAAGCTGTCTTGTACCTTTGCATTTTTCTCCCAAACGAAGGACACTAGAATTGAAATTTTAAAGCCTCCTGTTAGGCCATCATCTACACGACATAGCCCTGAATTTTCCAATGCGCAGCTCTTTGCAAAAGAGAGATATTGGCAAGGAAAAGCTGTCTTGTACCTTTGCATTTTTCTCCCAAACGAAGGACACTAGAATTAAAATTTTAAAGCCTCCTGTTAGGCCATCATCTACACGACATAGCCCTGATTTTTCCAATGCGCAGCTCTTTGCAAAAGAGAGATATTGGCAAGGAAAAGCTGTCTTGCACCATTGCATTTTTCTCCCAAACGAAGGACACTAGAAAGAAAATTTTAAAGCCTCCTGTTAGGCCATCATCTACACGACATAGCCCTGAATTTTCCAATGCGCAGCTCTTTGCAAAAGAGAGATATTGGCAAGGAAAAGCTGTCTTGTACCTTTGCATTTTTCTCCCAAACGAAGGACACTAGAAAGAAAATTTTAAAGCCTCCTGTTAGGCCATCATCTACACGACATAGCCCTGATTTTTCCAATGCGCAGCTCTTTGCAAAAGAGAGATATTGGCAAGGAAAAGCTGTCTTGTACCATTGCATTTTTCTCCCAAACGAAGGAAACTAGAAAGAAAATTTTAAAGCCTCCTGTTAAGCCATCATCTACACGACATAGCCCTGAATTTTCCAATGCGCAGCTCTTTGCAAAAGAGAGATATTGGCAAGGAAAAGCTGTCTTGTACCTTTGCATTTTTCTCCCAAACGAAGGACACTAGAATTGAAATTTTAAAGCCTCCTGTTAGGCCATCATCTACACGACATAGCCCTGAATTTTCCAATGCGCAGCTCTTTGCAAAAGAGAGATATTGGCAAGGAAAAGCTGTCTTGTACCATTGCATTTTTCTCCCAAACGAAGGACACTAGAAAGAAAATTTTAAAGCCTCCTGTTAGGCCATCATCTACACGACATAGCCCTGAATTTTCCAATGCGTAGCTCTTTGCAAAAGAGAGATATTGGCAAGGAAAAGCTGTCTTGTACCATTGCATTTTTCTCCCAAACGAAGGACACTAGAAAGAAAATTTTAAAGCCTCCTGTTAGGCCATCATCTACACGACATAGCCCTGAATTTTCCAATGCGCAGCTCTTTGCAAAAGAGAGATATTGGCAAGGAAAAGCTGTCTTGTACCTTTGCATTTTTCTCCCAAACGAAGGACACTAGAATTGAAATTTTAAAGCCTCCTGTTAGGCCATCATCTACACGACATAGCCCTGAATTTTCCAATGCGCAGCTCTTTGCAAAAGAGAGATATTGGCAAGCAAAAGCTGTCTTGTACCATTGCATTTTTCTCCCAAACGAAGGACACTAGAAAGAAAATTTTAAAGCCTCCTGTTAGGCCATCATCTACACGACATAGCCCTGAATTTTCCAATGCGTAGCTCTTTGCAAAAGAGAGATATTGGCAAGGAAAAGCTGTCTTGTACCATTGCATTTTTCTCCCAAACGAAGGACACTAGAAAGAAAATTTTAAAGCCTCCTGTTAGGCCATCATCTACACGACATAGCCCTGAATTTTCCAATGCGCAGCTCTTTGCAAAAGAGAGATATTGGCAAGGAAAAGCTGTCTTGTACCTTTGCATTTTTCTCCCAAACGAAGGACACTAGAATTAAAATTTGAAAGCCTCCTGTTCGGCCATCATCTACACGACATAGCCCTGTATTTTCCAATGCGTAGCTCTTTGCAAAAGAGAGATATTGGCAAGGAAAAGCTGTCTTGTACCATTGCATTTTTCTCCCAAACGAAGGAAACTAGAAAGAAAATTTTAAAGCCTCCTGTTAAGCCATCATCTACACGACATAGCCCTGAATTTTCCAATGCGCAGCTCTTTGCAAAAGAGAGATATTGGCAAGGAAAAGCTGTCTTGTACCTTTGCATTTTTCTCCCAAACGAAGGACACTAGAATTGAAATTTTAAAGCCTCCTGTTAGGCCATCATCTACACGACATAGCCCTGAATTTTCCAATGCGCAGCTCTTTGCAAAAGAGAGATATTGGCAAGGAAAAGCTGTCTTGTACCATTGCATTTTTCTCCCAAACGAAGGACACTAGAAAGAAAATTTTAAAGCCTCCTGTTAGGCCATCATCTACACGACATAGCCCTGAATTTTCCAATGCGTAGCTCTTTGCAAAAGAGAGATATTGGCAAGGAAAAGCTGTCTTGTACCATTGCATTTTTCTCCCAAACGAAGGACACTAGAAAGAAAATTTTAAAGCCTCCTGTTAGGCCATCATCTACACGACATAGCCCTGAATTTTCCAATGCGCAGCTCTTTGCAAAAGAGAGATATTGGCAAGGAAAAGCTGTCTTGTACCTTTGCATTTTTCTCCCAAACGAAGGACACTAGAATTGAAATTTTAAAGCCTCCTGTTAGGCCATCATCTACACGACATAGCCCTGAATTTTCCAATGCGCAGCTCTTTGCAAAAGAGAGATATTGGCAAGGAAAAGCTGTCTTGTACCATTGCATTTTTCTCCCAAACGAAGGACACTAGAAAGAAAATTTTAAAGCCTCCTGTTAGGCCATCATCTACACGACATAGCCCTGAATTTTCCAATGCGTAGCTCTTTGCAAAAGAGAGATATTGGCAAGGAAAAGCTGTCTTGTACCATTGCATTTTTCTCCCAAACGAAGGACACTAGAAAGAAAATTTTAAAGCCTCCTGTTAGGCCATCATCTACACGACATAGCCCTGAATTTTCCAATGCGCAGCTCTTTGCAAAAGAGAGATATTGGCAAGGAAAAGCTGTCTTGTACCTTTGCATTTTTCTCCCAAACGAAGGACACTAGAATTAAAATTTGAAAGCCTCCTGTTCGGCCATCATCTACACGACATAGCCCTGTATTTTCCAATGCGTAGCTCTTTGCAAAAGAGAGATATTGGCAAGGAAAAGCTGTCTTGTACCTTTGCATTTTTCTCCCAAACGAAGGACACTAGAATTAAAATTTTAAAGCCTCCTGTTAGGCCATCATCTACACGACATAGCCCTGAATTTTCCAATGCGTAGCTCTTTGCAAAAGAGAGATATTGGCAAGGAAAAGCTGTCTTGTACCTTTGCATTTTTCTCCCAAACGAAGGACACTAGAATTAAAATTTTAAAGCCTCCTGTTAGGCCATCATCTACACGACATAGCCCTGATTTTTCCAATGCGCAGCTCTTTGCAAAAGAGAGATATTGGCAAGGAAAAGCTGTCTTGTACCTTTGCATTTTTCTCCCAAACGAAGGACACTAGAAAGAAAATTTTAAAGCCTCCTGTTAAGCCATCATCTACACGACATAGCCCTGAATTTTCCAATGCGCAGCTCTTTGCAAAAGAGAGATATTGGCAAGGAAAAGCTGTCTTGTACCTTTGCATTTTTCTCCCAAACGAAGGACACTAGAAATAAAATTTTAAAGCCTCCAGTTAGGCCATCATCTACACGACATAGCCCTGAATTTTCCAATGCGCAGCTCTTTGCAAAAGAGAGATATTGGCAAGGAAAAGCTGTCTTGTACCATTGCATTTTTCTCCCAAACGAAGGACACTAGAAAGAAAATTTTAAAGCCTCCTGTTAGGCCATCATCTACACGACATAGCCCTGATTTTTCAAATGCGCAGCTCTTTGCAAAAGAGAGATATTGGCAAGGAAAAGCTGTCTTGTACCATTGCATTTTTCTCCCAAACGAAGGACACTAGAAAGAAAATTTTAAAGCCTCCTGTTAAGCCATCATCTACACGACATAGCCCTGAATTTTCCAATGCGCAGCTCTTTGCAAAAGAGAGATATTGGCAAGGAAAAGCTGTCTTGTACCTTTGCATTTTTCTCCCAAACGAAGGACACTAGAATTGAAATTTTAAAGCCTCCTGTTAGGCCATCATCTACACGACATAGCCCTGAATTTTCCAATGCGCAGCTCTTTGCAAAAGAGAGATATTGGCAAGGAAAAGCTGTCTTGTACCTTTGCATTTTTCTCCCAAACGAAGGACACTAGCAAGAAAATTTTAAAGCCTCCTGTTAAGCCATCATCTACACGACATAGCCCTGAATTTTCCAATGCGCAGCTCTTTGCAAAAGAGAGATATTGGCAAGGAAAAGCTGTCTTGTACCTTTGCATTTTTCTCCCAAACGAAGGACACTAGAATTGAAATTTTAAAGCCTCCTGTTAGGCCATCATCTACACGACATAGCCCTGAATTTTCCAATGCGCAGCTCTTTGCAAAAGAGAGATATTGGCAAGGAAAAGCTGTCTTGTACCTTTGCATTTTTCTCCCAAACGAAGGACACTAGCAAGAAAATTTTAAAGCCTCCTGTTAGGCCATCATCTACACGACATAGCCCTGCATTTTCCAATGCGCATCTCTTTGCAAAAGAGAGATATTGGCAAGGAAAAGCTGTCTTGTACCTTTGCATTTTTCTCCCAAACGAAGGACACTAGAATTGAAATTTTAAAGCCTCCTGTTAGGCCATCATCTACACGACATAGCCCTGAATTTTCCAATGCGCAGCTCTTTGCAAAAGAGAGATATTGGCAAGGAAAAGCTGTCTTGTACCATTGCATTTTTCTCCCAAACGAAGGACACTAGAAAGAAAATTTTAAAGCCTCCTGTTAGGCCATCATCTACACGACATAGCCCTGAATTTTCCAATGCGCAGCTCTTTGCAAAAGAGAGATATTGGCAAGGAAAAGCTGTCTTGTACCTTTGCATTTTTCTCCCAAACGAAGGACACTAGAAAGAAAATTTTAAAGCCTCCTGTTAGGCCATCATCTACACGACATAGCCCTGCATTTTCCAATGCGCAGCTCTTTGCAAAAGAGAGATATTGGCAAGGAAAAGCTGTCTTGTACCATTGCATTTTTCTCCCAAACGAAGGACACTAGAAAGAAAATTTTAAAGCCTCCTGTTAGGCCATCATCTACACGACATAGCCCTGCATTTTCCAATGCGCAGCTCTTTGCAAAAGAGAGATATTGGCAAGGAAAAGCTGTCTTGTACCTTTGCATTTTTCTCCCAAACGAAGGACACTAGAATTAAAATTTGAAAGCCTCCTGTTCGGCCATCATCTACACGACATAGCCCTGAATTTTCCAATGCGTAGCTCTTTGCAAAAGAGAGATATTGGCAAGGAAAAGCTGTCTTGTACCTTTGCATTTTTCTCCCAAACGAAGGACACTAGAATTAAAATTTTAAAGCCTCCTGTTAGGCCATCATCTACACGACATAGCCCTGAATTTTCCAATGCGTAGCTCTTTGCAAAAGAGAGATATTGGCAAGGAAAAGCTGTCTTGTACCTTTGCATTTTTCTCCCAAACGAAGGACACTAGAATTAAAATTTTAAAGCCTCCTGTTAGGCCATCATCTACACGACATAGCCCTGATTTTTCCAATGCGCAGCTCTTTGCAAAAGAGAGATATTGGCAAGGAAAAGCTGTCTTGTACCTTTGCATTTTTCTCCCAAACGAAGGACACTAGAAAGAAAATTTTAAAGCCTCCTGTTAGGCCATCATCTACACGACATAGCCCTGAATTTTCCAATGCGTAGCTCTTTGCAAAAGAGACATATTGGCAAGGAAAAGCTGTCTTGTACCTTTGCATTTTTCTCCCAAACGAAGGACACTAGAATTGAAATTTTAAAGCCTCCTGTTAGGCCATCATCTACACGACATAGCCCTGAATTTTCCAATGCGCAGCTCTTTGCAAAAGAGAGATATTGGCAAGGAAAAGCTGTCTTGTACCTTTGCATTTTTCTCCCAAACGAAGGACACTAGAATTAAAATTTTAAAGCCTCCTGTTAGGCCATCATCTACACGACATAGCCCTGATTTTTCCAATGCGCAGCTCTTTGCAAAAGAGAGATATTGGCAAGGAAAAGCTGTCTTGCACCATTGCATTTTTCTCCCAAACGAAGGACACTAGAAAGAAAATTTTAAAGCCTCCTGTTAGGCCATCATCTACACGACATAGCCCTGAATTTTCCAATGCGCAGCTCTTTGCAAAAGAGAGATATTGGCAAGGAAAAGCTGTCTTGTACCTTTGCATTTTTCTCCCAAACGAAGGACACTAGAAAGAAAATTTTAAAGCCTCCTGTTAGGCCATCATCTACACGACATAGCCCTGATTTTTCCAATGCGCAGCTCTTTGCAAAAGAGAGATATTGGCAAGGAAAAGCTGTCTTGTACCATTGCATTTTTCTCCCAAACGAAGGAAACTAGAAAGAAAATTTTAAAGCCTCCTGTTAAGCCATCATCTACACGACATAGCCCTGAATTTTCCAATGCGCAGCTCTTTGCAAAAGAGAGATATTGGCAAGGAAAAGCTGTCTTGTACCTTTGCATTTTTCTCCCAAACGAAGGACACTAGAATTGAAATTTTAAAGCCTCCTGTTAGGCCATCATCTACACGACATAGCCCTGAATTTTCCAATGCGCAGCTCTTTGCAAAAGAGAGATATTGGCAAGGAAAAGCTGTCTTGTACCATTGCATTTTTCTCCCAAACGAAGGACACTAGAAAGAAAATTTTAAAGCCTCCTGTTAGGCCATCATCTACACGACATAGCCCTGATTTTTCAAATGCGCAGCTCTTTGCAAAAGAGAGATATTGGCAAGGAAAAGCTGTCTTGTACCATTGCATTTTTCTCCCAAACGAAGGACACTAGAAAGAAAATTTTAAAGCCTCCTGTTAAGCCATCATCTACACGACATAGCCCTGAATTTTCCAATGCGCAGCTCTTTGCAAAAGAGAGATATTGGCAAGGAAAAGCTGTCTTGTACCTTTGCATTTTTCTCCCAAACGAAGGACACTAGCAAGAAAATTTTAAAGCCTCCTGTTAGGCCATCATCTACACGACATAGCCCTGCATTTTCCAATGCGCAGCTCTTTGCAAAAGAGAGATATTGGCAAGGAAAAGCTGTCTTGTACCATTGCATTTTTCTCCCAAACGAAGGACACTAGAAAGAAAATTTTAAAGCCTCCTGTTAAGCCATCATCTACACGACATAGCCCTGAATTTTCCAATGCGCATCTCTTTGCAAAAGAGAGATATTGGCAAGGAAAAGCTGTCTTGTACCTTTGCATTTTTCTCCCAAACGAAGGACACTAGAATTGTAATTTTAAAGCCTCCTGTTAGGCCATCATCTACACGACATAGCCCTGAATTTTCCAATGCGCAGCTCTTTGCAAAAGAGAGATATTGGCAAGGAAAAGCTGTCTTGTACCATTGCATTTTTCTCCCAAACGAAGGACACTAGAAAGAAAATTTTAAAGCCTCCTGTTAGGCCATCATCTACACGACATAGCCCTGAATTTTCCAATGCGCAGCTCTTTGCAAAAGAGAGATATTGGCAAGGAAAAGCTGTCTTGTACCTTTGCATTTTTCTCCCAAACGAAGGACACTAGAAAGAAAATTTTAAAGCCTCCTGTTAGGCCATCATCTACACCACATAGCCCTGCATTTTCCAATGCGCAGCTCTTTGCAAAAGAGAGATATTGGCAAGGAAAAGCTGTCTTGTACCATTGCATTTTTCTCCCAAACGAAGGACACTAGAAAGAAAATTTTAAAGCCTCCTGTTAGGCCATCATCTACACGACATAGCCCTGCATTTTCCAATGCGCAGCTCTTTGCAAAAGAGAGATATTGGCAAGGAAAAGCTGTCTTGTACCTTTGCATTTTTCTCCCAAACGAAGGACACTAGAATTAAAATTTGAAAGCCTCCTGTTCGGCCATCATCTACACGACATAGCCCTGAATTTTCCAATGCGTAGCTCTTTGCAAAAGAGAGATATTGGCAAGGAAAAGCTGTCTTGTACCTTTGCATTTTTCTCCCAAACGAAGGACACTAGAATTAAAATTTTAAAGCCTCCTGTTAGGCCATCATCTACACGACATAGCCCTGAATTTTCCAATGCGTAGCTCTTTGCAAAAGAGAGATATTGGCAAGGAAAAGCTGTCTTGTACCTTTGCATTTTTCTCCCAAACGAAGGACACTAGAATTAAAATTTTAAAGCCTCCTGTTAGGCCATCATCTACACGACATAGCCCTGATTTTTCCAATGCGCAGCTCTTTGCAAAAGAGAGATATTGGCAAGGAAAAGCTGTCTTGTACCTTTGCATTTTTCTCCCAAACGAAGGACACTAGAAAGAAAATTTTAAAGCCTCCTGTTAGGCCATCATCTACACGACATAGCCCTGAATTTTCCAATGCGTAGCTCTTTGCAAAAGAGACATATTGGCAAGGAAAAGCTGTCTTGTACCTTTGCATTTTTCTCCCAAACGAAGGACACTAGAATTGAAATTTTAAAGCCTCCTGTTAGGCCATCATCTACACGACATAGCCCTGAATTTTCCAATGCGCAGCTCTTTGCAAAAGAGAGATATTGGCAAGGAAAAGCTGTCTTGTACCTTTGCATTTTTCTCCCAAACGAAGGACACTAGAATTAAAATTTTAAAGCCTCCTGTTAGGCCATCATCTACACGACATAGCCCTGATTTTTCCAATGCGCAGCTCTTTGCAAAAGAGAGATATTGGCAAGGAAAAGCTGTCTTGCACCATTGCATTTTTCTCCCAAACGAAGGACACTAGAAAGAAAATTTTAAAGCCTCCTGTTAGGCCATCATCTACACGACATAGCCCTGAATTTTCCAATGCGCAGCTCTTTGCAAAAGAGAGATATTGGCAAGGAAAAGCTGTCTTGTACCTTTGCATTTTTCTCCCAAACGAAGGACACTAGAAAGAAAATTTTAAAGCCTCCTGTTAGGCCATCATCTACACGACATAGCCCTGATTTTTCCAATGCGCAGCTCTTTGCAAAAGAGAGATATTGGCAAGGAAAAGCTGTCTTGTACCATTGCATTTTTCTCCCAAACGAAGGACACTAGAAAGAAAATTTTAAAGCCTCCTGTTAAGCCATCATCTACACGACATAGCCCTGAATTTTCCAATGCGCATCTCTTTGCAAAAGAGAGATATTGGCAAGGAAAAGCTGTCTTGTACCTTTGCATTTTTCTCCCAAACGAAGGACACTAGAATTGAAATTTTAAAGCCTCCTGTTAGGCCATCATCTACACGACATAGCCCTGAATTTTCCAATGCGCAGCTCTTTGCAAAAGAGAGATATTGGCAAGGAAAAGCTGTCTTGTACCATTGCATTTTTCTCCCAAACGAAGGACACTAGAAAGAAAATTTTAAAGCCTCCTGTTAGGCCATCATCTACACGACATAGCCCTGAATTTTCCAATGCGCAGCTCTTTGCAAAAGAGAGATATTGGCAAGGAAAAGCTGTCTTGTACCTTTGCATTTTTCTCCCAAACGAAGGACACTAGAAAGAAAATTTTAAAGCCTCCTGTTAGGCCATCATCTACACGACATAGCCCTGCATTTTCCAATGCGCAGCTCTTTGCAAAAGAGAGATATTGGCAAGGAAAAGCTGTCTTGTACCATTGCATTTTTCTCCCAAACGAAGGACACTAGAAAGAAAATTTTAAAGCCTCCTGTTAGGCCATCATCTACACGACATAGCCCTGCATTTTCCAATGCGCAGCTCTTTGCAAAAGAGAGATATTGGCAAGGAAAAGCTGTCTTGTACCTTTGCATTTTTCTCCCAAACGAAGGACACTAGAATTAAAATTTGAAAGCCTCCTGTTCGGCCATCATCTACACGACATAGCCCTGAATTTTCCAATGCGTAGCTCTTTGCAAAAGAGAGATATTGGCAAGGAAAAGCTGTCTTGTACCTTTGCATTTTTCTCCCAAACGAAGGACACTAGAATTAAAATTTTAAAGCCTCCTGTTAGGCCATCATCTACACGACATAGCCCTGAATTTTCCAATGCGTAGCTCTTTGCAAAAGAGAGATATTGGCAAGGAAAAGCTGTCTTGTACCTTTGCATTTTTCTCCCAAACGAAGGACACTAGAATTAAAATTTTAAAGCCTCCTGTTAGGCCATCATCTACACGACATAGCCCTGATTTTTCCAATGCGCAGCTCTTTGCAAAAGAGAGATATTGGCAAGGAAAAGCTGTCTTGTACCTTTGCATTTTTCTCCCAAACGAAGGACACTAGAAAGAAAATTTTAAAGCCTCCTGTTAGGCCATCATCTACACGACATAGCCCTGAATTTTCCAATGCGTAGCTCTTTGCAAAAGAGACATATTGGCAAGGAAAAGCTGTCTTGTACCTTTGCATTTTTCTCCCAAACGAAGGACACTAGAATTGAAATTTTAAAGCCTCCTGTTAGGCCATCATCTACACGACATAGCCCTGAATTTTCCAATGCGCAGCTCTTTGCAAAAGAGAGATATTGGCAAGGAAAAGCTGTCTTGTACCTTTGCATTTTTCTCCCAAACGAAGGACACTAGAATTAAAATTTTAAAGCCTCCTGTTAGGCCATCATCTACACGACATAGCCCTGATTTTTCCAATGCGCAGCTCTTTGCAAAAGAGAGATATTGGCAAGGAAAAGCTGTCTTGCACCATTGCATTTTTCTCCCAAACGAAGGACACTAGAAAGAAAATTTTAAAGCCTCCTGTTAGGCCATCATCTACACGACATAGCCCTGAATTTTCCAATGCGCAGCTCTTTGCAAAAGAGAGATATTGGCAAGGAAAAGCTGTCTTGTACCTTTGCATTTTTCTCCCAAACGAAGGACACTAGAAAGAAAATTTTAAAGCCTCCTGTTAGGCCATCATCTACACGACATAGCCCTGATTTTTCCAATGCGCAGCTCTTTGCAAAAGAGAGATATTGGCAAGGAAAAGCTGTCTTGTACCATTGCATTTTTCTCCCAAACGAAGGAAACTAGAAAGAAAATTTTAAAGCCTCCTGTTAAGCCATCATCTACACGACATAGCCCTGAATTTTCCAATGCGCAGCTCTTTGCAAAAGAGAGATATTGGCAAGGAAAAGCTGTCTTGTACCTTTGCATTTTTCTCCCAAACGAAGGACACTAGAATTGAAATTTTAAAGCCTCCTGTTAGGCCATCATCTACACGACATAGCCCTGAATTTTCCAATGCGCAGCTCTTTGCAAAAGAGAGATATTGGCAAGGAAAAGCTGTCTTGTACCATTGCATTTTTCTCCCAAACGAAGGACACTAGAAAGAAAATTTTAAAGCCTCCTGTTAGGCCATCATCTACACGACATAGCCCTGAATTTTCCAATGCGTAGCTCTTTGCAAAAGAGAGATATTGGCAAGGAAAAGCTGTCTTGTACCATTGCATTTTTCTCCCAAACGAAGGACACTAGAAAGAAAATTTTAAAGCCTCCTGTTAGGCCATCATCTACACGACATAGCCCTGAATTTTCCAATGCGCAGCTCTTTGCAAAAGAGAGATATTGGCAAGGAAAAGCTGTCTTGTACCTTTGCATTTTTCTCCCAAACGAAGGACACTAGAATTGAAATTTTAAAGCCTCCTGTTAGGCCATCATCTACACGACATAGCCCTGAATTTTCCAATGCGCAGCTCTTTGCAAAAGAGAGATATTGGCAAGGAAAAGCTGTCTTGTACCATTGCATTTTTCTCCCAAACGAAGGACACTAGAAAGAAAATTTTAAAGCCTCCTGTTAGGCCATCATCTACACGACATAGCCCTGATTTTTCCAATGCGCAGCTCTTTGCAAAAGAGAGATATTGGCAAGGAAAAGCTGTCTTGTACCATTGCATTTTTCTCCCAAACGAAGGACACTAGAAAGAAAATTTTAAAGCCTCCTGTTAAGCCATCATCTACACGACATAGCCCTGAATTTTCCAATGCGCAGCTCTTTGCAAAAGAGAGATATTGGCAAGGAAAAGCTGTTTTGTACCTTTGCATTTTTCTCCCAAACGAAGGACACTAGCAAGAAAATTTTAAAGCCTCCTGTTAGGCCATCATCTACACGACATAGCCCTGAATTTTCCAATGCGCAGCTCTTTGCAAAAGAGAGATATTGGCAAGGAAAAGCTGTCTTGTACCTTTGCATTTTTCTCCCAAACGAAGGACACTAGCAAGAAAATTTTAAAGCCTCCTGTTAGGCCATCATCTACACGACATAGCCCTGAATTTTCCAATGCGCAGCTCTTTGCAAAAGAGAGATATTGGCAAGGAAAAGCTGTCTTGTACCATTGCATTTTTCTCCCAAACGAAGGACACTAGAAAGAAAATTTTAAAGCCTCCTGTTAAGCCATCATCTACACGACATAGCCCTGAATTTTCCAATGCGCAGCTCTTTGCAAAAGAGAGATATTGGCAAGGAAAAGCTGTCTTGTACCTTTGCATTTTTCTCCCAAACGAAGGACACTAGAATTGAAATTTTAAAGCCTCCTGTTAGGCCATCATCTACACGACATAGCCCTGAATTTTCCAATGCGCAGCTCTTTGCAAAAGAGAGATATTGGCAAGGAAAAGCTGTCTTGTACCTTTGCATTTTTCTCCCAAACGAAGGACACTAGCAAGAAAATTTTAAAGCCTCCTGTTAGGCCATCATCTACACGACATAGCCCTGAATTTTCCAATGCGCAGCTCTTTGCAAAAGAGAGATATTGGCAAGGAAAAGCTGTCTTGTACCATTGCATTTTTCTCCCAAACGAAGGACACTAGAAAGAAAATTTTAAAGCCTCCTGTTAAGCCATCATCTACACGACATAGCCCTGAATTTTCCAATGCGCAGCTCTTTGCAAAAGAGAGATATTGGCAAGGAAAAGCTGTCTTGTACCTTTGCATTTTTCTCCCAAACGAAGGACACTAGAATTGAAATTTTAAAGCCTCCTGTTAGGCCATCATCTACACGACATAGCCCTGAATTTTCCAATGCGCAGCTCTTTGCAAAAGAGAGATATTGGCAAGGAAAAGCTGTCTTGTACCATTGCATTTTTCTCCCAAACGAAGGACACTAGAAAGAAAATTTTAAAGCCTCCTGTTAGGCCATCATCTACACGACATAGCCCTGAATTTTCCAATGCGCAGCTCTTTGCAAAAGAGAGATATTGGCAAGGAAAAGCTGTCTTGTACCTTTGCATTTTTCTCCCAAACGAAGGACACTAGAAAGAAAATTTTAAAGCCTCCTGTTAGGCCATCATCTACACGACATAGCCCTGCATTTTCCAATGCGCAGCTCTTTGCAAAAGAGAGATATTGGCAAGGAAAAGCTGTCTTGTACCATTGCATTTTTCTCCCAAACGAAGGACACTAGAAAGAAAATTTTAAAGCCTCCTGTTAGGCCATCATCTACACGACATAGCCCTGAATTTTCCAATGCGTAGCTCTTTGCAAAAGAGAGATATTGGCAAGGAAAAGCTGTCTTGTACCATTGCATTTTTCTCCCAAACGAAGGACACTAGAATTAAAATTTGAAAGCCTCCTGTTCGGCCATCATCTACACGACATAGCCCTGAATTTTCCAATGCGTAGCTCTTTGCAAAAGAGAGATATTGGCAAGGAAAAGCTGTCTTGTACCTTTGCATTTTTCTCCCAAACGAAGGACACTAGAATTAAAATTTTAAAGCCTCCTGTTAGGCCATCATCTACACGACATAGCCCTGAATTTTCCAATGCGTAGCTCTTTGCAAAAGAGAGATATTGGCAAGGAAAAGCTGTCTTGTACCTTTGCATTTTTCTCCCAAACGAAGGACACTAGAATTAAAATTTTAAAGCCTCCTGTTAGGCCATCATCTACACGACATAGCCCTAATTTTTCCAATGCGCAGCTCTTTGCAAAAGAGAGATATTGGCAAGGAAAAGCTGTCTTGTACCTTTGCATTTTTCTCCCAAACGAAGGACACTAGAAAGAAAATTTTAAAGCCTCCTGTTAGGCCATCATCTACACGACATAGCCCTGAATTTTCCAATGCGTAGCTCTTTGCAAAAGAGAGATATTGGCAAGGAAAAGCTGTCTTGTACCTTTGCATTTTTCTCCCAAACGAAGGACACTAGAATTGAAATTTTAAAGCCTCCTGTTAGGCCATCATCTACACGACATAGCCCTGAATTTTCCAATGCGCAGCTCTTTGCAAAAGAGAGATATTGGCAAGGAAAAGCTGTCTTGTACCTTTGCATTTTTCTCCCAAACGAAGGACACTAGAATTAAAATTTTAAAGCCTCCTGTTATGCCATCATCTACACGACATAGCCCTGATTTTTCCAATGCGCAGCTCTTTGCAAAAGAGAGATATTGGCAAGGAAAAGCTGTCTTGTACCTTTGCATTTTTCTCCCAAACGAAGGACACTAGAATTAAAATTTTAAAGCCTCCTGTTAGGCCATCATCTACACGACATAGCCCTGATTTTTCCAATGCGCAGCTCTTTGCAAAAGAGAGATATTGGCAAGGAAAAGCTGTCTTGTACCATTGCATTTTTCTCCCAAACGAAGGACACTAGAAAGAAAATTTTAAAGCCTCCTGTTAGGCCATCATCTACACGACATAGCCCTGAATTTTCCAATGCGCAGCTCTTTGCAAAAGAGAGATATTGGCAAGGAAAAGCTGTCTTGTACCTTTGCATTTTTCTCCCAAACGAAGGACACTAGAAAGAAAATTTTAAAGCCTCCTGTTAGGCCATCATCTACACGACATAGCCCTGATTTTTCCAATGCGCAGCTCTTTGCAAAAGAGAGATATTGGCAAGGAAAAGCTGTCTTGTACCATTGCATTTTTCTCCCAAACGAAGGACACTAGAAAGAAAATTTTAAAGCCTCCTGTTAAGCCATCATCTACGCGACATAGCCCTGAATTTTCCAATGCGCAGCTCTTTGCAAAAGAGAGATATTGGCAAGGAAAAGCTGTCTTGTACCTTTGCATTTTTCTCCCAAACGAAGGACACTAGAATTGAAATTTTAAAGCCTCCTGTTAGGCCATCATCTACACGACATAGCCCTGAATTTTCCAATGCGCAGCTCTTTGCAAAAGAGAGATATTGGCAAGGAAAAGCTGTCTTGTACCATTGCATTTTTCTCCCAAACGAAGGACACTAGAAAGAAAATTTTAAAGCCTCCTGTTAGGCCATCATCTACACGACATAGCCCTGAATTTTCCAATGCGCAGCTCTTTGCAAAAGAGAGATATTGGCAAGGAAAAGCTGTCTTGTACCATTGCATTTTTCTCCCAAACGAAGGACACTAGAAAGAAAATTTTAAAGCCTCCTGTTAGGCCATCATCTACACGACATAGCCCTGAATTTTCCAATGCGTAGCTCTTTGCAAAAGAGAGATATTGGCAAGGAAAAGCTGTCTTGTACCATTGCATTTTTCTCCCAAACGAAGGACACTAGAAAGAAAATTTTAAAGCCTCCTGTTAGGCCATCATCTACACGACATAGCCCTGAATTTTCCAATGCGCAGCTCTTTGCAAAAGAGAGATATTGGCAAGGAAAAGCTGTCTTGTACCTTTGCATTTTTCTCCCAAACGAAGGACACTAGAATTAAAATTTTAAAGCCTCCTGTTAGGCCATCATCTACACGACATAGCCCTGAATTTTCCAATGCGTAGCTCTTTGCAAAAGAGAGATATTGGCAAGGAAAAGCTGTCTTGTACCTTTGCATTTTTCTCCCAAACGAAGGACACTAGAATTGAAATTTTAAAGCCTCCTGTTAGGCCATCATCTACACGACATAGCCCTGAATTTTCCAATGCGTAGCTCTTTGCAAAAGAGAGATATTGGCAAGGAAAAGCTGTCTTGTACCTTTGCATTTTTCTCCCAAACGAAGGACACTAGAATTAAAATTTTAAAGCCTCCTGTTAGGCCATCATCTACACGACATAGCCCTGAATTTTCCAATGCGCAGCTCTTTGCAAAAGAGAGATATTGGCAAGGAAAAGCTGTCTTGTACCTTTGCATTTTTCTCCCAAACGAAGGACACTAGAAAGAAAATTTTAAAGCCTCCTGTTAGGCCATCATCTACACGACATAGCCCTGATTTTTCCAATGCGCAGCTCTTTGCAAAAGAGAGATATTGGCAAGGAAAAGCTGTCTTGTACCATTGCATTTTTCTCCCAAACGAAGGACACTAGAAAGAAAATTTTAAAGCCTCCTGTTAAGCCATCATCTACACGACATAGCCCTGAATTTTCCAATGCGCAGCTCTTTGCAAAAGAGAGATATTGGCAAGGAAAAGCTGTCTTGTACCTTTGCATTTTTCTCCCAAACGAAGGACACTAGAATTGAAATTTGAAAGCCTCCTGTTAGGCCATCATCTACACGACATAGCCCTGAATTTTCCAATGCGCAGCTCTTTGCAAAAGAGAGATATTGGCAAGGAAAAGCTGTCTTGTACCTTTGCATTTTTCTCCCAAACGAAGGACACTAGAATTAAAATTTTAAAGCCTCCTGTTAGGCCATCATCTACACGACATAGCCCTGAATTTTCCAATGCGTAGCTCTTTGCAAAAGAGAGATATTGGCAAGGAAAAGCTGTCTTGTACCTTTGCATTTTTCTCCCAAACGAAGGACACTAGAATTGAAATTTTAAAGCCTCCTGTTAGGCCATCATCTACACGACATAGCCCTGAATTTTCCAATGCGTAGCTCTTTGCAAAAGAGAGATATTGGCAAGGAAAAGCTGTCTTGTACCTTTGCATTTTTCTCCCAAACGAAGGACACTAGAATTAAAATTTTAAAGCCTCCTGTTAGGCCATCATCTACACGACATAGCCCTGATTTTTCCAATGCGCAGCTCTTTGCAAAAGAGAGATATTGGCAAGGAAAAGCTGTCTTGTACCATTGCATTTTTCTCCCAAACGAAGGACACTAGAAAGAAAATTTTAAAGCCTCCTGTTAGGCCATCATCTACACGACATAGCCCTGAATTTTCCAATGCGCAGCTCTTTGCAAAAGAGAGATATTGGCAAGGAAAAGCTGTCTCGTACCTTTGCATTTTTCTCCCAAACGAAGGACACTAGAAAAGAAAATTTTAAAGCCTCCTGTTAGGCCATCATCTACACGACATAGCCCTGGTTTTTCCAATGCGCAGCTCTTTGCAAAAGAGAGATATTGGCAAGGAAAAGCTGTCTTGTACCATTGCATTTTTCTCCCAAACGAAGGACACTAGAAAGACAATTTTAAAGCCTCCTGTCAAGCCATCATCTACACGACATAGCCCTGAATTTTCCAATGCGCAGCTCTTTGCAAAAGAGAGATATTGGCTAGGAAAAGCTGTCTTGTACCTTTGCATTTTTCTCCCAAACGAAGGACACTAGAATTGAAATTTTAAAGCCTCCTGTTAGGCCATCATCTACACGACATAGCCCTGATTTTTCCAATGCGCAGCTCTTTGCAAAAGAGAGATATTGGCAAGGAAAAGCTGTCATGTACCTTTGCATTTTACTCCCAAACGAAGGACACTAGAAATAAAATTTTAAAGCCTCCTGTTAGGCCATCATCTACACGACATAGCCCTGAATTTTCCAATGCGTAGCTCTTTGCAAAAGAGAGATATTGGCAAGGAAAAGCTGTCTTGTACCTTTGCATTTTTCTCCCAAACGAAGGACACTAGAATTGAAATTTTAAAGCCTCCTGTTAGGCCATCATCTACACGACATAGCCCTGATTTTTCCAATGCGCAGCTCTTTGCAAAAGAGAGATATTGGCAAGGAAAAGCTGTCTTGTACCATTGCATTTTTCTTCCAAACGAACGACACTAGAAAGAAAATTTTAAAGCCTCCTGTTAAGCCATCATCTACACGACATAGCCCTGAATTTTCCAATGCGCAGCTCTTTGCAAAAGAGAGATATTGGCAAGGAAAAGCTGTCTTGTACCTTTGCATTTTTCTCCCAAACGAAGGACACTAGAATTGAAATTTTAAAGCCTCCTGTTAGGCCATCATCTACACGACATAGCCCTGAATTTTCCAATGCGCAGCTCTTTGCAAAAGAGAGATATTGGCAAGGAAAAGCTGTCTTGTACCATTGCATTTTTCTCCCAAACGAAGGACACTAGAAAGAAAATTTTAAAGCCTCCTGTTAGGCCATCATCTACACAACATAGCCCTGAATTTTCCAATGCGCAGCTCTTTGCAAAAGAGAGATATTGGCAAGGAAAAGCTGTCTTGTACCATTGCATTTTTCTCCCAAACGAAGGACACTAGAAAGACAATTTTAAAGCCTCCTGTCAAACCATCATCTACACGACATAGCCCTGAATTTTCCAATGCGCAGCTCTTTGCAAAAGAGAGATATTGGCAAGGAAAAGCTGTCTTGTACCTTTGCATTTTTCTCCCAAACGAAGGACACTAGAATTGAAATTTTAAAGCCTCCTGTTAGGCCATCATCTACACGACATAGCCCTGATTTTTCCAATGCGCAGCTCTTTGCAAAAGAGAGATATTGGCAAGGAAAAGCTGTCTTGTACCTTTGCATTTTACTCCCAAACGAAGGACACTAGAATTAAAATTTTAAAGCCTCCTGTTAGGCCATCATCTACACGACATAGCCCTGAATTTTCCAATGCGTAGCTCTTTGCAAAAGAGAGATATTGGCAAGGAAAAGCTGTCTTGTACCTTTGCATTTTTCTCCCAAACGAAGGACACTAGAATTAAAATTTTAAAGCCTCCTGTTAGGCCATCATCTACACGACATAGCCCTAATTTTTCCAATGCGCAGCTCTTTGCAAAAGAGAGATATTGGCAAGGAAAAGCTGTCTTGTACCTTTGCATTTTTCTCCCAAACGAAGGACACTAGAAAGAAAATTTTAAAGCCTCCTGTTAGGCCATCATCTACACGACATAGCCCTGAATTTTCCAATGCGTAGCTCTTTGCAAAAGAGAGATATTGGCAAGGAAAAGCTGTCTTGTACCTTTGCATTTTTCTCCCAAACGAAGGACACTAGAATTGAAATTTTAAAGCCTCCTGTTAGGCCATCATCTACACGACATAGCCCTGAATTTTCCAATGCGCAGCTCTTTGCAAAAGAGAGATATTGGCAAGGAAAAGCTGTCTTGTACCTTTGCATTTTTCTCCCAAACGAAGGACACTAGAATTAAAATTTTAAAGCCTCCTGTTATGCCATCATCTACACGACATAGCCCTGATTTTTCCAATGCGCAGCTCTTTGCAAAAGAGAGATATTGGCAAGGAAAAGCTGTCTTGTACCTTTGCATTTTTCTCCCAAACGAAGGACACTAGAATTAAAATTTTAAAGCCTCCTGTTAGGCCATCATCTACACGACATAGCCCTGATTTTTCCAATGCGCAGCTCTTTGCAAAAGAGAGATATTGGCAAGGAAAAGCTGTCTTGTACCATTGCATTTTTCTCCCAAACGAAGGACACTAGAAAGAAAATTTTAAAGCCTCCTGTTAGGCCATCATCTACACGACATAGCCCTGAATTTTCCAATGCGCAGCTCTTTGCAAAAGAGAGATATTGGCAAGGAAAAGCTGTCTTGTACCTTTGCATTTTTCTCCCAAACGAAGGACACTAGAAAGAAAATTTTAAAGCCTCCTGTTAGGCCATCATCTACACGACATAGCCCTGATTTTTCCAATGCGCAGCTCTTTGCAAAAGAGAGATATTGGCAAGGAAAAGCTGTCTTGTACCATTGCATTTTTCTCCCAAACGAAGGACACTAGAAAGAAAATTTTAAAGCCTCCTGTTAAGCCATCATCTACACGACATAGCCCTGAATTTTCCAATGCGCAGCTCTTTGCAAAAGAGAGATATTGGCAAGGAAAAGCTGTCTTGTACCTTTGCATTTTTCTCCCAAACGAAGGACACTAGAATTAAAATTTTAAAGCCTCCTGTTAGGCCATCATCTACACGACATAGCCCTGAATTTTCCAATGCGCAGCTCTTTGCAAAAGAGAGATATTGGCAAGGAAAAGCTGTCTTGTACCATTGCATTTTTCTCCCAAACGAAGGACACTAGAAAGAAAATTTTAAAGCCTCCTGTTAAGCCATCATCTACACGACATAGCCCTGAATTTTCCAATGCGCAGCTCTTTGCAAAAGAGAGATATTGGCAAGGAAAAGCTGTCTTGTACCTTTGCATTTTTCTCCCAAACGAAGGACACTAGAATTGAAATTTGAAAGCCTCCTGTTAGGCCATCATCTACACGACATAGCCCTGAATTTTCCAATGCGCAACTCTTTGCAAAAGAGAGATATTGGCAAGGAAAAGCTGTCTTGTACCTTTGCATTTTTCTCCCAAACGAAGGACACTAGAATTAAAATTTTAAAGCCTCCTGTTAGGCCATCATCTACACGACATAGCCCTGATTTTTCCAATGCGCAGCTCTTTGCAAAAGAGAGATATTGGCAAGGAAAAGCTGTCTTGTACCATTGCATTTTTCTCCCAAACGAAGGACACTAGAAAGAAAATTTTAAAGCCTCCTGTTAAGCCATCATCTACACGACATAGCCCTGAATTTTCCAATGCGCAGCTCTTTGCAAAAGAGAGATATTGGCAAGGAAAAGCTGTCTTGTACCTTTGCATTTTTCTCCCAAACGAAGGACACTAGAATTGAAATTTTAAAGCCTCCTGTTAGGCCATCATCTACACGACATAGCCCTGAATTTTCCAATGCGTAGCTCTTTGCAAAAGAGAGATATTGGCAAGGAAAAGCTGTCTTGTACCTTTGCATTTTTCTCCCAAACGAAGGACACTAGAATTAAAATTTTAAAGCCTCCTGTTAGGCCATCATCTACACGACATAGCCCTGATTTTTCCAATGCGCAGCTCTTTGCAAAAGAGAGATATTGGCAAGGAAAAGCTGTCTTGTACCATTGCATTTTTCTCCCAAACGAAGGACACTAGAAAGAAAATTTTAAAGCCTCCTGTTAAGCCATCATCTACGCGACATAGCCCTGAATTTTCCAATGCGCAGCTCTTTGCAAAAGAGAGATATTGGCAAGGAAAAGCTGTCTTGTACCTTTGCATTTTTCTCCCAAACGAAGGACACTAGAATTGAAATTTTAAAGCCTCCTGTTAGGCCATCATCTACACGACATAGCCCTGAATTTTCCAATGCGCAGCTCTTTGCAAAAGAGAGATATTGGCAAGGAAAAGCTGTCTTGTACCATTGCATTTTTCTCCCAAACGAAGGACACTAGAAAGAAAATTTTAAAGCCTCCTGTTAGGCCATCATCTACACGACATAGCCCTGAATTTTCCAATGCGCAGCTCTTTGCAAAAGAGAGATATTGGCAAGGAAAAGCTGTCTTGTACCATTGCATTTTTCTCCCAAACGAAGGACACTAGAAAGAAAATTTTAAAGCCTCCTGTTAGGCCATCATCTACACGACATAGCCCTGAATTTTCCAATGCGTAGCTCTTTGCAAAAGAGAGATATTGGCAAGGAAAAGCTGTCTTGTACCATTGCATTTTTCTCCCAAACGAAGGACACTAGAAAGAAAATTTTAAAGCCTCCTGTTAGGCCATCATCTACACGACATAGCCCTGAATTTTCCAATGCGCAGCTCTTTGCAAAAGAGAGATATTGGCAAGGAAAAGCTGTCTTGTACCTTTGCATTTTTCTCCCAAACGAAGGACACTAGAATTAAAATTTTAAAGCCTCCTGTTAGGCCATCATCTACACGACATAGCCCTGAATTTTCCAATGCGTAGCTCTTTGCAAAAGAGAGATATTGGCAAGGAAAAGCTGTCTTGTACCTTTGCATTTTTCTCCCAAACGAAGGACACTAGAATTGAAATTTTAAAGCCTCCTGTTAGGCCATCATCTACACGACATAGCCCTGAATTTTCCAATGCGTAGCTCTTTGCAAAAGAGAGATATTGGCAAGGAAAAGCTGTCTTGTACCTTTGCATTTTTCTCCCAAACGAAGGACACTAGAATTAAAATTTTAAAGCCTCCTGTTAGGCCATCATCTACACGACATAGCCCTGAATTTTCTAATGCGCAGCTCTTTGCAAAAGAGAGATATTGGCAAGGAAAAGCTGTCTTGTACCTTTGCATTTTTCTCCCAAACGAAGGACACTAGAAAGAAAATTTTAAAGCCTCCTGTTAGGCCATCATCTACACGACATAGCCCTGATTTTTCCAATGCGCAGCTCTTTGCAAAAGAGAGATATTGGCAAGGAAAAGCTGTCTTGTACCATTGCATTTTTCTCCCAAACGAAGGACACTAGAAAGAAAATTTTAAAGCCTCCTGTTAAGCCATCATCTACACGACATAGCCCTGAATTTTCCAATGCGCAGCTCTTTGCAAAAGAGAGATATTGGCAAGGAAAAGCTGTCTTGTACCTTTGCATTTTTCTCCCAAACGAAGGACACTAGAATTGAAATTTGAAAGCCTCCTGTTAGGCCATCATCTACACGACATAGCCCTGAATTTTCCAATGCGCAGCTCTTTGCAAAAGAGAGATATTGGCAAGGAAAAGCTGTCTTGTACCTTTGCATTTTTCTCCCAAACGAAGGACACTAGAATTAAAATTTTAAAGCCTCCTGTTAGGCCATCATCTACACGACATAGCCCTGAATTTTCCAATGCGTAGCTCTTTGCAAAAGAGAGATATTGGCAAGGAAAAGCTGTCTTGTACCTTTGCATTTTTCTCCCAAACGAAGGACACTAGAATTGAAATTTTAAAGCCTCCTGTTAGGCCATCATCTACACGACATAGCCCTGAATTTTCCAATGCGTAGCTCTTTGCAAAAGAGAGATATTGGCAAGGAAAAGCTGTCTTGTACCTTTGCATTTTTCTCCCAAACGAAGGACACTAGAATTAAAATTTTAAAGCCTCCTGTTAGGCCATCATCTACACGACATAGCCCTGATTTTTCCAATGCGCAGCTCTTTGCAAAAGAGAGATATTGGCAAGGAAAAGCTGTCTTGTACCATTGCATTTTTCTCCCAAACGAAGGACACTAGAAAGAAAATTTTAAAGCCTCCTGTTAGGCCATCATCTACACGACATAGCCCTGAATTTTCCAATGCGCAGCTCTTTGCAAAAGAGAGATATTGGCAAGGAAAAGCTGTCTCGTACCTTTGCATTTTTCTCCCAAACGAAGGACACTAGAAAAGAAAATTTTAAAGCCTCCTGTTAGGCCATCATCTACACGACATAGCCCTGGTTTTTCCAATGCGCAGCTCTTTGCAAAAGAGAGATATTGGCAAGGAAAAGCTGTCTTGTACCATTGCATTTTTCTCCCAAACGAAGGACACTAGAAAGACAATTTTAAAGCCTCCTGTCAAGCCATCATCTACACGACATAGCCCTGAATTTTCCAATGCGCAGCTCTTTGCAAAAGAGAGATATTGGCTAGGAAAAGCTGTCTTGTACCTTTGCATTTTTCTCCCAAACGAAGGACACTAGAATTGAAATTTTAAAGCCTCCTGTTAGGCCATCATCTACACGACATAGCCCTGATTTTTCCAATGCGCAGCTCTTTGCAAAAGAGAGATATTGGCAAGGAAAAGCTGTCTTGTACCTTTGCATTTTACTCCCAAACGAAGGACACTAGAAATAAAATGTTAAAGCCTCCTGTTAGGCCATCATCTACACGACATAGCCCTGAATTTTCCAATGCGTAGCTCTTTGCAAAAGAGAGATATTGGCAAGGAAAAGCTGTCTTGTACCTTTGCATTTTTCTCCCAAACGAAGGACACTAGAATTGAAATTTTAAAGCCTCCTGTTAGGCCATCATCTACACGACATAGCCCTGATTTTTCCAATGCGCAGCTCTTTGCAAAAGAGAGATATTGGCAAGGAAAAGCTGTCTTGTACCATTGCATTTTTCTTCCAAACGAACGACACTAGAAAGAAAATTTTAAAGCCTCCTGTTAAGCCATCATCTACACGACATAGCCCTGAATTTTCCAATGCGCAGCTCTTTGCAAAAGAGAGATATTGGCAAGGAAAAGCTGTCTTGTACCTTTGCATTTTTCTCCCAAACGAAGGACACTAGAATTGAAATTTTAAAGCCTCCTGTTAGGCCATCATCTACACGACATAGCCCTGAATTTTCCAATGCGCAGCTCTTTGCAAAAGAGAGATATTGGCAAGGAAAAGCTGTCTTGTACCATTGCATTTTTCTCCCAAACGAAGGACACTAGAAAGAAAATTTTAAAGCCTCCTGTTAGGCCATCATCTACACAACATAGCCCTGAATTTTCCAATGCGCAGCTCTTTGCAAAAGAGAGATATTGGCAAGGAAAAGCTGTCTTGTACCATTGCATTTTTCTCCCAAACGAAGGACACTAGAAAGACAATTTTAAAGCCTCCTGTCAAGCCATCATCTACACGACATAGCCCTGAATTTTCCAATGCGCAGCTCTTTGCAAAAGAGAGATATTGGCAAGGAAAAGCTGTCTTGTACCTTTGCATTTTTCTCCCAAACGAAGGACACTAGAATTGAAATTTTAAAGCCTCCTGTTAGGCCATCATCTACACGACATAGCCCTGATTTTTCCAATGCGCAGCTCTTTGCAAAAGAGAGATATTGGCAAGGAAAAGCTGTCTTGTACCTTTGCATTTTACTCCCAAACGAAGGACACTAGAATTAAAATTTTAAAGCCTCCTGTTAGGCCATCATCTACACGACATAGCCCTGAATTTTCCAATGCGTAGCTCTTTGCAAAAGAGAGATATTGGCAAGGAAAAGCTGTCTTGTACCTTTGCATTTTTCTCCCAAACGAAGGACACTAGAATTAAAATTTTAAAGCCTCCTGTTAGGCCATCATCTACACGACATAGCCCTAATTTTTCCAATGCGCAGCTCTTTGCAAAAGAGAGATATTGGCAAGGAAAAGCTGTCTTGTACCTTTGCATTTTTCTCCCAAACGAAGGACACTAGAAAGAAAATTTTAAAGCCTCCTGTTAGGCCATCATCTACACGACATAGCCCTGAATTTTCCAATGCGTAGCTCTTTGCAAAAGAGAGATATTGGCAAGGAAAAGCTGTCTTGTACCTTTGCATTTTTCTCCCAAACGAAGGACACTAGAATTGAAATTTTAAAGCCTCCTGTTAGGCCATCATCTACACGACATAGCCCTGAATTTTCCAATGCGCAGCTCTTTGCAAAAGAGAGATATTGGCAAGGAAAAGCTGTCTTGTACCTTTGCATTTTTCTCCCAAACGAAGGACACTAGAATTAAAATTTTAAAGCCTCCTGTTATGCCATCATCTACACGACATAGCCCTGATATTTCCAATGCGCAGCTCTTTGCAAAAGAGAGATATTGGCAAGGAAAAGCTGTCTTGTACCTTTGCATTTTTCTCCCAAACGAAGGACACTAGAATTAAAATTTTAAAGCCTCCTGTTAGGCCATCATCTACACGACATAGCCCTGATTTTTCCAATGCGCAGCTCTTTGCAAAAGAGAGATATTGGCAAGGAAAAGCTGTCTTGTACCATTGCATTTTTCTCCCAAACGAAGGACACTAGAAAGAAAATTTTAAAGCCTCCTGTTAGGCCATCATCTACACGACATAGCCCTGAATTTTCCAATGCGCAGCTCTTTGCAAAAGAGAGATATTGGCAAGGAAAAGCTGTCTTGTACCTTTGCATTTTTCTCCCAAACGAAGGACACTAGAAAGAAAATTTTAAAGCCTCCTGTTAGGCCATCATCTACACGACATAGCCCTGATTTTTCCAATGCGCAGCTCTTTGCAAAAGAGAGATATTGGCAAGGAAAAGCTGTCTTGTACCATTGCATTTTTCTCCCAAACGAAGGACACTAGAAAGAAAATTTTAAAGCCTCCTGTTAAGCCATCATCTACACGACATAGCCCTGAATTTTCCAATGCGCAGCTCTTTGCAAAAGAGAGATATTGGCAAGGAAAAGCTGTCTTGTACCTTTGCATTTTTCTCCCAAACGAAGGACACTAGAATTGAAATTTTAAAGCCTCCTGTTAGGCCATCATCTACACGACATAGCCCTGAATTTTCCAATGCGCAGCTCTTTGCAAAAGAGAGATATTGGCAAGGAAAAGCTGTCTTGTACCATTGCATTTTTCTCCCAAACGAAGGACACTAGAAAGAAAATTTTAAAGCCTCCTGTTAAGCCATCATCTACACGACATAGCCCTGAATTTTCCAATGCGCAGCTCTTTGCAAAAGAGAGATATTGGCAAGGAAAAGCTGTCTTGTACCTTTGCATTTTTCTCCCAAACGAAGGACACTAGAATTGAAATTTGAAAGCCTCCTGTTAGGCCATCATCTACACGACATAGCCCTGAATTTTCCAATGCGCAGCTCTTTGCAAAAGAGAGATATTGGCAAGGAAAAGCTGTCTTGTACCTTTGCATTTTTCTCCCAAACGAAGGACACTAGAATTAAAATTTTAAAGCCTCCTGTTAGGCCATCATCTACACGACATAGCCCTGAATTTTCCAATGCGCAGCTCTTTGCAAAAGAGAGATATTGGCAAGGAAAAGCTGTCTTGTACCATTGCATTTTTCTCCCAAACGAAGGACACTAGAAAGAAAATTTTAAAGCCTCCTGTTAAGCCATCATCTACACGACATAGCCCTGAATTTTCCAATGCGCAGCTCTTTGCAAAAGAGAGATATTGGCAAGGAAAAGCTGTCTTGTACCTTTGCATTTTTCTCCCAAACGAAGGACACTAGAATTGAAATTTGAAAGCCTCCTGTTAGGCCATCATCTACACGACATAGCCCTGAATTTTCCAATGCGCAGCTCTTTGCAAAAGAGAGATATTGGCAAGGAAAAGCTGTCTTGTACCTTTGCATTTTTCTCCCAAACGAAGGACACTAGAATTAAAATTTTAAAGCCTCCTGTTAGGCCATCATCTACACGACATAGCCCTGAATTTTCCAATGCGTAGCTCTTTGCAAAAGAGAGATATTGGCAAGGAAAAGCTGTCTTGTACCTTTGCATTTTTCTCCCAAACGAAGGACACTAGAATTGAAATTTTAAAGCCTCCTGTTAGGCCATCATCTACACGACATAGCCCTGAATTTTCCAATGCGTAGCTCTTTGCAAAAGAGAGATATTGGCAATGAAAAGCTGTCTTGTACCTTTGCATTTTTCTCCCAAACGAAGGACACTAGAATTAAAATTTTAAAGCCTCCTGTTAGGCCATCATCTACACGACATAGCCCTGATTTTTCCAATGCGCAGCTCTTTGCAAAAGAGAGATATTGGCAAGGAAAAGCTGTCTTGTACCATTGCATTTTTCTCCCAAACGAAGGACACTAGAAAGAAAATTTTAAAGCCTCCTGTTAGGCCATCATCTACACGACATAGCCCTGAATTTTCCAATGCGCAGCTCTTTGCAAAAGAGAGATATTGGCAAGGAAAAGCTGTCTCGTACCTTTGCATTTTTCTCCCAAACGAAGGACACTAGAAAAGAAAATTTTAAAGCCTCCTGTTAGGCCATCATCTACACGACATAGCCCTGGTTTTTCCAATGCGCAGCTCTTTGCAAAAGAGAGATATTGGCAAGGAAAAGCTGTCTTGTACCATTGCATTTTTCTCCCAAACGAAGGACACTAGAAAGACAATTTTAAAGCCTCCTGTCAAGCCATCATCTACACGACATAGCCCTGAATTTTCCAATGCGCAGCTCTTTGCAAAAGAGAGATATTGGCAAGGAAAAGCTGTCTTGTACCTTTGCATTTTTCTCCCAAACGAAGGACACTAGAATTGAAATTTTAAAGCCTCCTGTTAGGCCATCATCTACACGACATAGCCCTGATTTTTCCAATGCGCAGCTCTTTGCAAAAGAGAGATATTGGCAAGGAAAAGCTGTCTTGTACCTTTGCATTTTACTCCCAAACGAAGGACACTAGAAATAAAATTTTAAAGCCTCCTGTTAGGCCATCATCTACACGACATAGCCCTGAATTTTCCAATGCGTAGCTCTTTGCAAAAGAGAGATATTGGCAAGGAAAAGCTGTCTTGTACCTTTGCATTTTTCTCCCAAACGAAGGACACTAGAATTGAAATTTTAAAGCCTCCTGTTAGGCCATCATCTACACGACATAGCCCTGATTTTTCCAATGCGCAGCTCTTTGCAAAAGAGAGATATTGGCAAGGAAAAGCTGTCTTGTACCATTGCATTTTTCTTCCAAACGAACGACACTAGAAAGAAAATTTTAAAGCCTCCTGTTAAGCCATCATCTACACGACATAGCCCTGAATTTTCCAATGCGCAGCTCTTTGCAAAAGAGAGATATTGGCAAGGAAAAGCTGTCTTGTACCTTTGCATTTTTCTCCCAAACGAAGGACACTAGAATTGAAATTTTAAAGCCTCCTGTTAGGCCATCATCTACACGACATAGCCCTGAATTTTCCAATGCGCAGCTCTTTGCAAAAGAGAGATATTGGCAAGGAAAAGCTGTCTTGTACCATTGCATTTTTCTCCCAAACGAAGGACACTAGAAAGAAAATTTTAAAGCCTCCTGTTAGGCCATCATCTACACAACATAGCCCTGAATTTTCCAATGCGCAGCTCTTTGCAAAAGAGAGATATTGGCAAGGAAAAGCTGTCTTGTACCATTGCATTTTTCTCCCAAACGAAGGACACTAGAAAGACAATTTTAAAGCCTCCTGTCAAGCCATCATCTACACGACATAGCCCTGAATTTTCCAATGCGCAGCTCTTTGCAAAAGAGAGATATTGGCAAGGAAAAGCTGTCTTGTACCTTTGCATTTTTCTCCCAAACGAAGGACACTAGAATTGAAATTTTAAAGCCTCCTGTTAGGCCATCATCTACACGACATAGCCCTGATTTTTCCAATGCGCAGCTCTTTGCAAAAGAGAGATATTGGCAAGGAAAAGCTGTCTTGTACCTTTGCATTTTACTCCCAAACGAAGGACACTAGAATTAAAATTTTAAAGCCTCCTGTTAGGCCATCATCTACACGACATAGCCCTGAATTTTCCAATGCGTAGCTCTTTGCAAAAGAGAGATATTGGCAAGGAAAAGCTGTCTTGTACCTTTGCATTTTTCTCCCAAACGAAGGACACTAGAATTAAAATTTTAAAGCCTCCTGTTAGGCCATCATCTACACGACATAGCCCTAATTTTTCCAATGCGCAGCTCTTTGCAAAAGAGAGATATTGGCAAGGAAAAGCTGTCTTGTACCTTTGCATTTTTCTCCCAAACGAAGGACACTAGAAAGAAAATTTTAAAGCCTCCTGTTAGGCCATCATCTACACGACATAGCCCTGAATTTTCCAATGCGTAGCTCTTTGCAAAAGAGAGATATTGGCAAGGAAAAGCTGTCTTGTACCTTTGCATTTTTCTCCCAAACGAAGGACACTAGAATTAAAATTTTAAAGCCTCCTGTTATGCCATCATCTACACGACATAGCCCTGATTTTTCCAATGCGCAGCTCTTTGCAAAAGAGAGATATTGGCAAGGAAAAGCTGTCTTGTACCTTTGCATTTTTCTCCCAAACGAAGGACACTAGAATTAAAATTTGAAAGCCTCCTGTTAGGCCATCATCTACACGACATAGCCCTGAATTTTCCAATGCGCAGCTCTTTGCAAAAGAGAGATATTGGCAAGGAAAAGCTGTCTTGTACCTTTGCATTTTTCTCCCAAACGAAGGACACTAGAATTAAAATTTTAAAGCCTCCTGTTAGGCCATCATCTACACGACATAGCCCTGAATTTTCCAATGCGCAGCTCTTTGCAAAAGAGAGATATTGGCAAGGAAAAGCTGTCTTGTACCATTGCATTTTTCTCCCAAACGAAGGACACTAGAAAGAAAATTTTAAAGCCTCCTGTTAAGCCATCATCTACACGACATAGCCCTGAATTTTCCAATGCGCAGCTCTTTGCAAAAGAGAGATATTGGCAAGGAAAAGCTGTCTTGTACCTTTGCATTTTTCTCCCAAACGAAGGACACTAGAATTGAAATTTGAAAGCCTCCTGTTAGGCCATCATCTACACGACATAGCCCTGAATTTTCCAATGCGCAGCTCTTTGCAAAAGAGAGATATTGGCAAGGAAAAGCTGTCTTGTACCTTTGCATTTTTCTCCCAAACGAAGGACACTAGAATTAAAATTTTAAAGCCTCCTGTTAGGCCATCATCTACACGACATAGCCCTGAATTTTCCAATGCGTAGCTCTTTGCAAAAGAGAGATATTGGCAAGGAAAAGCTGTCTTGTACCTTTGCATTTTTCTCCCAAACGAAGGACACTAGAATTGAAATTTTAAAGCCTCCTGTTAGGCCATCATCTACACGACATAGCCCTGAATTTTCCAATGCGTAGCTCTTTGCAAAAGAGAGATATTGGCAATGAAAAGCTGTCTTGTACCTTTGCATTTTTCTCCCAAACGAAGGACACTAGAATTAAAATTTTAAAGCCTCCTGTTAGGCCATCATCTACACGACATAGCCCTGATTTTTCCAATGCGCAGCTCTTTGCAAAAGAGAGATATTGGCAAGGAAAAGCTGTCTTGTACCATTGCATTTTTCTCCCAAACGAAGGACACTAGAAAGAAAATTTTAAAGCCTCCTGTTAGGCCATCATCTACACGACATAGCCCTGAATTTTCCAATGCGCAGCTCTTTGCAAAAGAGAGATATTGGCAAGGAAAAGCTGTCTCGTACCTTTGCATTTTTCTCCCAAACGAAGGACACTAGAAAAGAAAATTTTAAAGCCTCCTGTTAGGCCATCATCTACACGACATAGCCCTGGTTTTTCCAATGCGCAGCTCTTTGCAAAAGAGAGATATTGGCAAGGAAAAGCTGTCTTGTACCATTGCATTTTTCTCCCAAACGAAGGACACTAGAAAGACAATTTTAAAGCCTCCTGTCAAGCCATCATCTACACGACATAGCCCTGAATTTTCCAATGCGCAGCTCTTTGCAAAAGAGAGATATTGGCAAGGAAAAGCTGTCTTGTACCTTTGCATTTTTCTCCCAAACGAAGGACACTAGAATTGAAATTTTAAAGCCTCCTGTTAGGCCATCATCTACACGACATAGCCCTGATTTTTCCAATGCGCAGCTCTTTGCAAAAGAGAGATATTGGCAAGGAAAAGCTGTCTTGTACCTTTGCATTTTACTCCCAAACGAAGGACACTAGAAATAAAATTTTAAAGCCTCCTGTTAGGCCATCATCTACACGACATAGCCCTGAATTTTCCAATGCGTAGCTCTTTGCAAAAGAGAGATATTGGCAAGGAAAAGCTGTCTTGTACCTTTGCATTTTTCTCCCAAACGAAGGACACTAGAATTGAAATTTTAAAGCCTCCTGTTAGGCCATCATCTACACGACATAGCCCTGATTTTTCCAATGCGCAGCTCTTTGCAAAAGAGAGATATTGGCAAGGAAAAGCTGTCTTGTACCATTGCATTTTTCTTCCAAACGAACGACACTAGAAAGAAAATTTTAAAGCCTCCTGTTAAGCCATCATCTACACGACATAGCCCTGAATTTTCCAATGCGCAGCTCTTTGCAAAAGAGAGATATTGGCAAGGAAAAGCTGTCTTGTACCTTTGCATTTTTCTCCCAAACGAAGGACACTAGAATTGAAATTTTAAAGCCTCCTGTTAGGCCATCATCTACACGACATAGCCCTGAATTTTCCAATGCGCAGCTCTTTGCAAAAGAGAGATATTGGCAAGGAAAAGCTGTCTTGTACCATTGCATTTTTCTCCCAAACGAAGGACACTAGAAAGAAAATTTTAAAGCCTCCTGTTAGGCCATCATCTACACAACATAGCCCTGAATTTTCCAATGCGCAGCTCTTTGCAAAAGAGAGATATTGGCAAGGAAAAGCTGTCTTGTACCATTGCATTTTTCTCCCAAACGAAGGACACTAGAAAGACAATTTTAAAGCCTCCTGTCAAGCCATCATCTACACGACATAGCCCTGAATTTTCCAATGCGCAGCTCTTTGCAAAAGAGAGATATTGGCAAGGAAAAGCTGTCTTGTACCTTTGCATTTTTCTCCCAAACGAAGGACACTAGAATTGAAATTTTAAAGCCTCCTGTTAGGCCATCATCTACACGACATAGCCCTGATTTTTCCAATGCGCAGCTCTTTGCAAAAGAGAGATATTGGCAAGGAAAAGCTGTCTTGTACCTTTGCATTTTACTCCCAAACGAAGGACACTAGAATTAAAATTTTAAAGCCTCCTGTTAGGCCATCATCTACACGACATAGCCCTGAATTTTCCAATGCGTAGCTCTTTGCAAAAGAGAGATATTGGCAAGGAAAAGCTGTCTTGTACCTTTGCATTTTTCTCCCAAACGAAGGACACTAGAATTAAAATTTTAAAGCCTCCTGTTAGGCCATCATCTACACGACATAGCCCTAATTTTTCCAATGCGCAGCTCTTTGCAAAAGAGAGATATTGGCAAGGAAAAGCTGTCTTGTACCTTTGCATTTTTCTCCCAAACGAAGGACACTAGAAAGAAAATTTTAAAGCCTCCTGTTAGGCCATCATCTACACGACATAGCCCTGAATTTTCCAATGCGTAGCTCTTTGCAAAAGAGAGATATTGGCAAGGAAAAGCTGTCTTGTACCTTTGCATTTTTCTCCCAAACGAAGGACACTAGAATTAAAATTTTAAAGCCTCCTGTTATGCCATCATCTACACGACATAGCCCTGATTTTTCCAATGCGCAGCTCTTTGCAAAAGAGAGATATTGGCAAGGAAAAGCTGTCTTGTACCTTTGCATTTTTCTCCCAAACGAAGGACACTAGAATTAAAATTTTAAAGCCTCCTGTTAGGCCATCATCTACACGACATAGCCCTGATTTTTCCAATGCGCAGCTCTTTGCAAAAGAGAGATATTGGCAAGGAAAAGCTGTCTTGTACCACTGCATTTTTCTCCCAAACGAAGGACACTAGAAAGAAAATTTTAAAGCCTCCTGTTAGGCCATCATCTACACGACATAGCCCTGAATTTTCCAATGCGCAGCTCTTTGCAAAAGAGAGATATTGGCAAGGAAAAGCTGTCTTGTACCTTTGCATTTTTCTCCCAAACGAAGGACACTAGAAAGAAAATTTTAAAGCCTCCTGTTAGGCCATCATCTACACGACATAGCCCTGATTTTTCCAATGCGCAGCTCTTTGCAAAAGAGAGATATTGGCAAGGAAAAGCTGTCTTGTACCATTGCATTTTTCTCCCAAACGAAGGACACTAGAAAGAAAATTTTAAAGCCTCCTGTTAAGCCATCATCTACACGACATAGCCCTGAATTTTCCAATGCGCAGCTCTTTGCAAAAGAGAGATATTGGCAAGGAAAAGCTGTCTTGTACCTTTGCATTTTTCTCCCAAACGAAGGACACTAGAATTGAAATTTTAAAGCCTCCTGTTAGGCCATCATCTACACGACATAGCCCTGAATTTTCCAATGCGCAGCTCTTTGCAAAAGAGAGATATTGGCAAGGAAAAGCTGTCTTGTACCATTGCATTTTTCTCCCAAACGAAGGACACTAGAAAGAAAATTTTAAAGCCTCCTGTTAGGCCATCATCTACACGACATAGCCCTGAATTTTCCAATGCGCAGCTCTTTGCAAAAGAGAGATATTGGCAAGGAAAAGCTGTCTTGTACCATTGCATTTTTCTCCCAAACGAAGGACACTAGAAAGAAAATTTTAAAGCCTCCTGTTAGGCCATCATCTACACGACATAGCCCTGAATTTTCCAATGCGTAGCTCTTTGCAAAAGAGAGATATTGGCAAGGAAAAGCTGTCTTGTACCATTGCATTTTTCTCCCAAACGAAGGACACTAGAAAGAAAATTTTAAAGCCTCCTGTTAGGCCATCATCTACACGACATAGCCCTGAATTTTCCAATGCGCAGCTCTTTGCAAAAGAGAGATATTGGCAAGGAAAAGCTGTCTTGTACCTTTGCATTTTTCTCCCAAACGAAGGACACTAGAATTAAAATTTTAAAGCCTCCTGTTAGGCCATCATCTACACGACATAGCCCTGAATTTTCCAATGCGTAGCTCTTTGCAAAAGAGAGATATTGGCAAGGAAAAGCTGTCTTGTACCTTTGCATTTTTCTCCCAAACGAAGGACACTAGAATTGAAATTTTAAAGCCTCCTGTTAGGCCATCATCTACACGACATAGCCCTGAATTTTCCAATGCGTAGCTCTTTGCAAAAGAGAGATATTGGCAAGGAAAAGCTGTCTTGTACCTTTGCATTTTTCTCCCAAACGAAGGACACTAGAATTAAAATTTTAAAGCCTCCTGTTAGGCCATCATCTACACGACATAGCCCTGAATTTTCCAATGCGCAGCTCTTTGCAAAAGAGAGATATTGGCAAGGAAAAGCTGTCTTGTACCTTTGCATTTTTCTCCCAAACGAAGGACACTAGAAAGAAAATTTTAAAGCCTCCTGTTAGGCCATCATCTACACGACATAGCCCTGATTTTTCCAATGCGCAGCTCTTTGCAAAAGAGAGATATTGGCAAGGAAAAGCTGTCTTGTACCATTGCATTTTTCTCCCAAACGAAGGACACTAGAAAGAAAATTTTAAAGCCTCCTGTTAAGCCATCATCTACACGACATAGCCCTGAATTTTCCAATGCGCAGCTCTTTGCAAAAGAGAGATATTGGCAAGGAAAAGCTGTCTTGTACCTTTGCATTTTTCTCCCAAACGAAGGACACTAGAATTGAAATTTGAAAGCCTCCTGTTAGGCCATCATCTACACGACATAGCCCTGAATTTTCCAATGCGCAGCTCTTTGCAAAAGAGAGATATTGGCAAGGAAAAGCTGTCTTGTACCTTTGCATTTTTCTCCCAAACGAAGGACACTAGAATTAAAATTTTAAAGCCTCCTGTTAGGCCATCATCTACACGACATAGCCCTGAATTTTCCAATGCGTAGCTCTTTGCAAAAGAGAGATATTGGCAAGGAAAAGCTGTCTTGTACCTTTGCATTTTTCTCCCAAACGAAGGACACTAGAATTGAAATTTTAAAGCCTCCTGTTAGGCCATCATCTACACGACATAGCCCTGAATTTTCCAATGCGTAGCTCTTTGCAAAAGAGAGATATTGGCAAGGAAAAGCTGTCTTGTACCTTTGCATTTTTCTCCCAAACGAAGGACACTAGAATTAAAATTTTAAAGCCTCCTGTTAGGCCATCATCTACACGACATAGCCCTGATTTTTCCAATGCGCAGCTCTTTGCAAAAGAGAGATATTGGCAAGGAAAAGCTGTCTTGTACCATTGCATTTTTCTCCCAAACGAAGGACACTAGAAAGAAAATTTTAAAGCCTCCTGTTAGGCCATCATCTACACGACATAGCCCTGAATTTTCCAATGCGCAGCTCTTTGCAAAAGAGAGATATTGGCAAGGAAAAGCTGTCTCGTACCTTTGCATTTTTCTCCCAAACGAAGGACACTAGAAAAGAAAATTTTAAAGCCTCCTGTTAGGCCATCATCTACACGACATAGCCCTGGTTTTTCCAATGCGCAGCTCTTTGCAAAAGAGAGATATTGGCAAGGAAAAGCTGTCTTGTACCATTGCATTTTTCTCCCAAACGAAGGACACTAGAAAGACAATTTTAAAGCCTCCTGTCAAGCCATCATCTACACGACATAGCCCTGAATTTTCCAATGCGCAGCTCTTTGCAAAAGAGAGATATTGGCAAGGAAAAGCTGTCTTGTACCTTTGCATTTTTCTCCCAAACGAAGGACACTAGAATTGAAATTTTAAAGCCTCCTGTTAGGCCATCATCTACACGACATAGCCCTGATTTTTCCAATGCGCAGCTCTTTGCAAAAGAGAGATATTGGCAAGGAAAAGCTGTCTTGTACCTTTGCATTTTACTCCCAAACGAAGGACACTAGAAATAAAATTTTAAAGCCTCCTGTTAGGCCATCATCTACACGACATAGCCCTGAATTTTCCAATGCGTAGCTCTTTGCAAAAGAGAGATATTGGCAAGGAAAAGCTGTCTTGTACCATTGCATTTTTCTCCCAAACGAAGGACACTAGAAAGAAAATTTTAAAGCCTCCTGTTAGGCCATCATCTACACGACATAGCCCTGAATTTTCCAATGCGCAGCTCTTTGCAAAAGAGAGATATTGGCAAGGAAAAGCTGTCTCGTACCTTTGCATTTTTCTCCCAAACGAAGGACACTAGAAAAGAAAATTTTAAAGCCTCCTGTTAGGCCATCATCTACACGACATAGCCCTGGTTTTTCCAATGCGCAGCTCTTTGCAAAAGAGAGATATTGGCAAGGAAAAGCTGTCTTGTACCATTGCATTTTTCTCCCAAACGAAGGACACTAGAAAGACAATTTTAAAGCCTCCTGTCAAGCCATCATCTACACGACATAGCCCTGAATTTTCCAATGCGCAGCTCTTTGCAAAAGAGAGATATTGGCAAGGAAAAGCTGTCTTGTACCTTTGCATTTTTCTCCCAAACGAAGGACACTAGAATTGAAATTTTAAAGCCTCCTGTTAGGCCATCATCTACACGACATAGCCCTGATTTTTCCAATGCGCAGCTCTTTGCAAAAGAGAGATATTGGCAAGGAAAAGCTGTCTTGTACCTTTGCATTTTACTCCCAAACGAAGGACACTAGAAATAAAATTTTAAAGCCTCCTGTTAGGCCATCATCTACACGACATAGCCCTGAATTTTCCAATGCGCAGCTCTTTGCAAAAGAGAGATATTGGCAAGGAAAAGCTGTCTTGTACCTTTGCATTTTTCTCCCAAACGAAGGACACTAGAATTGAAATTTTAAAGCCTCCTGTTAGGCCATCATCTACACGACATAGCCCTGATTTTTCCAATGCGCAGCTCTTTGCAAAAGAGAGATATTGGCAAGGAAAAGCTGTCTTGTACCATTGCATTTTTCTTCCAAACGAACGACACTAGAAAGAAAATTTTAAAGCCTCCTGTTAAGCCATCATCTACACGACATAGCCCTGAATTTTCCAATGCGCAGCTCCTTGCAAAAGAGAGATATTGGCAAGGAAAAGCTGTCTTGTACCTTTGCATTTTTCTCCCAAACGAAGGACACTAGAAAGAAAATTTTAAAGCCTCCTGTTAGGCCATCATCTACACGACATAGCCCTGATTTTTCCAATGCGCAGCTCTTTGCAAAAGAGAGATATTGGCAAGGAAAAGCTGTCTTGTACCATTGCATTTTTCTCCCAAACGAAGGACACTAGAATTGAAATTTTAAAGCCTCCTGTTAGGCCATCATCTACACGACATAGCCCTGAATTTTCCAATGCGCAGCTCTTTGCAAAAGAGAGATATTGGCAAGGAAAAGCTGTCTTGTACCTTTGCATTTTTCTCCCAAACGAAGGACACTAGTATTAAAATTTTAAAGCCTCCTGTTATGCCATCATCTACACGACATAGCCCTGATTTTTCCAATGCGCAGCTCTTTGCAAAAGAGAGATATTGGCAAGGAAAAGCTGTCTTGTACCTTTGCATTTTTCTCCCAAACGAAGGACACTAGAATTAAAATTTTAAAGCCTCCTGTTAGGCCATCATCTACACGACATAGCCCTGAATTTTCCAATGCGCAGCTCTTTGCAAAAGAGAGATATTGGCAAGGAAAAGCTGTCTTGTACCATTGCATTTTTCTCCCAAACGAAGGACACTAGAAAGAAAATTTTAAAGCCTCCTGTTAGGCCATCATCTACACGACATAGCCCTGAATTTTCCAATGCGCAGCTCTTTGCAAAAGAGAGATATTGGCAAGGAAAAGCTGTCTTGTACCTTTGCATTTTTCTCCCAAACGAAGGACACTAGAAAGAAAATTTTAAAGCCTCCTGTTAGGCCATCATCTACACGACATAGCCCTGATTTTTCCAATGCGCAGCTCTTTGCAAAAGAGAGATATTGGCAAGGAAAAGCTGTCTTGTACCATTGCATTTTTCTCCCAAACGAAGGACACTAGAAAGAAAATTTTAAAGCCTCCTGTTAAGCCATCATCTACACGACATAGCCCTGAATTTTCCAATGCGCAGCTCTTTGCAAAAGAGAGATATTGGCAAGGAAAAGCTGTCTTGTACCTTTGCATTTTTCTCCCAAACGAAGGACACTAGAATTGAAATTTTAAAGCCTCCTGTTAGGCCATCATCTACACGACATAGCCCTGAATTTTCCAATGCGCAGCTCTTTGCAAAAGAGAGATATTGGCAAGGAAAAGCTGTCTTGTACCATTGCATTTTTCTCCCAAACGAAGGACACTAGAAAGAAAATTTTAAAGCCTCCTGTTAGGCCATCATCTACACGACATAGCCCTTAATTTTCCAATGCGCAGCTCTTTGCAAAAGAGAGATATTGGCAAGGAAAAGCTGTCTTGTACCATTGCATTTTTCTCCCAAACGAAGGACACTAGAAAGAAAATTTTAAAGCCTCCTGTTAGGCCATCATCTACACGACATAGCCCTGAATTTTCCAATGCGTAGCTCTTTGCAAAAGAGAGATATTGGCAAGGAAAAGCTGTCTTGTACCATTGCATTTTTCTCCCAAACGAAGGACACTAGAAAGAAAATTTTAAAGCCTCCTGTTAGGCCATCATCTACACGACATAGCCCTGAATTTTCCAATGCGCAGCTCTTTGCAAAAGAGAGATATTGGCAAGGAAAAGCTGTCTTGTACCTTTGCATTTTTCTCCCAAACGAAGGACACTAGAATTAAAATTTTAAAGCCTCCTGTTAGGCCATCATCTACACGACATAGCCCTGAATTTTCCAATGCGTAGCTCTTTGCAAAAGAGAGATATTGGCAAGGAAAAGCTGTCTTGTACCTTTGCATTTTTCTCCCAAACGAAGGACACTAGAATTGAAATTTTAAAGCCTCCTGTTAGGCCATCATCTACACGACATAGCCCTGAATTTTCCAATGCGTAGCTCTTTGCAAAAGAGAGATATTGGCAAGGAAAAGCTGTCTTGTACCTTTGCATTTTTCTCCCAAACGAAGGACACTAGAATTAAAATTTTAAAGCCTCCTGTTAGGCCATCATCTACACGACATAGCCCTGAATTTTCCAATGCGCAGCTCTTTGCAAAAGAGAGATATTGGCAAGGAAAAGCTGTCTTGTACCTTTGCATTTTTCTCCCAAACGAAGGACACTAGAAAGAAAATTTTAAAGCCTCCTGTTAGGCCATCATCTACACGACATAGCCCTGATTTTTCCAATGCGCAGCTCTTTGCAAAAGAGAGATATTGGCAAGGAAAAGCTGTCTTGTACCATTGCATTTTTCTCCCAAACGAAGGACACTAGAAAGAAAATTTTAAAGCCTCCTGTTAAGCCATCATCTACACGACATAGCCCTGAATTTTCCAATGCGCAGCTCTTTGCAAAAGAGAGATATTGGCAAGGAAAAGCTGTCTTGTACCTTTGCATTTTTCTCCCAAACGAAGGACACTAGAATTGAAATTTGAAAGCCTCCTGTTAGGCCATCATCTACACGACATAGCCCTGAATTTTCCAATGCGCAGCTCTTTGCAAAAGAGAGATATTGGCAAGGAAAAGCTGTCTTGTACCTTTGCATTTTTCTCCCAAACGAAGGACACTAGAATTAAAATTTTAAAGCCTCCTGTTAGGCCATCATCTACACGACATAGCCCTGAATTTTCCAATGCGTAGCTCTTTGCAAAAGAGAGATATTGGCAAGGAAAAGCTGTCTTGTACCTTTGCATTTTTCTCCCAAACGAAGGACACTAGAATTGAAATTTTAAAGCCTCCTGTTAGGCCATCATCTACACGACATAGCCCTGAATTTTCCAATGCGTAGCTCTTTGCAAAAGAGAGATATTGGCAAGGAAAAGCTGTCTTGTACCTTTGCATTTTTCTCCCAAACGAAGGACACTAGAATTAAAATTTTAAAGCCTCCTGTTAGGCCATCATCTACACGACATAGCCCTGATTTTTCCAATGCGCAGCTCTTTGCAAAAGAGAGATATTGGCAAGGAAAAGCTGTCTTGTACCATTGCATTTTTCTCCCAAACGAAGGACACTAGAAAGAAAATTTTAAAGCCTCCTGTTAGGCCATCATCTACACGACATAGCCCTGAATTTTCCAATGCGCAGCTCTTTGCAAAAGAGAGATATTGGCAAGGAAAAGCTGTCTCGTACCTTTGCATTTTTCTCCCAAACGAAGGACACTAGAAAAGAAAATTTTAAAGCCTCCTGTTAGGCCATCATCTACACGACATAGCCCTGGTTTTTCCAATGCGCAGCTCTTTGCAAAAGAGAGATATTGGCAAGGAAAAGCTGTCTTGTACCATTGCATTTTTCTCCCAAACGAAGGACACTAGAAAGACAATTTTAAAGCCTCCTGTCAAGCCATCATCTACACGACATAGCCCTGAATTTTCCAATGCGCAGCTCTTTGCAAAAGAGAGATATTGGCAAGGAAAAGCTGTCTTGTACCTTTGCATTTTTCTCCCAAACGAAGGACACTAGAATTGAAATTTTAAAGCCTCCTGTTAGGCCATCATCTACACGACATAGCCCTGATTTTTCCAATGCGCAGCTCTTTGCAAAAGAGAGATATTGGCAAGGAAAAGCTGTCTTGTACCTTTGCATTTTACTCCCAAACGAAGGACACTAGAAATAAAATTTTAAAGCCTCCTGTTAGGCCATCATCTACACGACATAGCCCTGAATTTTCCAATGCGTAGCTCTTTGCAAAAGAGAGATATTGGCAAGGAAAAGCTGTCTTGTACCTTTGCATTTTTCTCCCAAACGAAGGACACTAGAATTGAAATTTTAAAGCCTCCTGTTAGGCCATCATCTACACGACATAGCCCTGATTTTTCCAATGCGCAGCTCTTTGCAAAAGAGAGATATTGGCAAGGAAAAGCTGTCTTGTACCATTGCATTTTTCTTCCAAACGAACGACACTAGAAAGAAAATTTTAAAGCCTCCTGTTAAGCCATCATCTACACGACATAGCCCTGAATTTTCCAATGCGCAGCTCTTTGCAAAAGAGAGATATTGGCAAGGAAAAGCTGTCTTGTACCTTTGCATTTTTCTCCCAAACGAAGGACACTAGAATTGAAATTTTAAAGCCTCCTGTTAGGCCATCATCTACACGACATAGCCCTGAATTTTCCAATGCACAGCTCTTTGCAAAAGAGAGATATTGGCAAGGAAAAGCTGTCTTGTACCATTGCATTTTTCTCCCAAACGAAGGACACTAGAAAGAAAATTTTAAAGCCTCCTGTTAGGCCATCATCTACACAACATAGCCCTGAATTTTCCAATGCGCAGCTCTTTGCAAAAGAGAGATATTGGCAAGGAAAAGCTGTCTTGTACCATTGCATTTTTCTCCCAAACGAAGGACACTAGAAAGAAAATTTTAAAGCCTCCTGTTAGGCCATCATCTACACGACATAGCCCTGAATTTTCCAATGCGTAGCTCTTTGCAAAAGAGAGATATTGGCAAGGAAAAGCTGTCTTGTACCATTGCATTTTTCTCCCAAACGAAGGACACTAGAAAGAAAATTTTAAAGCCTCCTGTTAGGCCATAATCTACACGACATAGCCCTGAATTTTCCAATGCGCAGCTCTTTGCAAAAGAGAGATATTGGCAAGGAAAAGCTGTCTTGTACCTTTGCATTTTTCTCCCAAACGAAGGACACTAGAATTAAAATTTTAAAGCCTCCTGTTAGGCCATCATCTACACGACATAGCCCTGAATTTTCCAATGCGTAGCTCTTTGCAAAAGAGAGATATTGGCAAGGAAAAGCTGTCTTGTACCTTTGCATTTTTCTCCCAAACGAAGGACACTAGAATTAAAATTTTAAAGCCTCCTGTTAGGCCATCATCTATACGACATAGCCCTGAATTTTCCAATGCGCAGCTCTTTGCAAAAGAGAGATATTGGCAAGGAAAAGCTGTCTTGTACCATTGCATTTTTCTCCCAAACGAAGGACACTAGAAAGAAAATTTTAAAGCCTCCTGTTAGGCCATCATCTACACGACATAGCCCTGAATTTTCCAATGCGCAGCTCTTTGCAAAAGAGAGATATTGGCAAGGAAAAGCTGTCTTGTACCTTTGCATTTTTCTCCCAAACGAAGGACACTAGAAAGAAAATTTTAAAGCCTCCTGTTAGGCCATCATCTACACGACATAGCCCTGATTTTTCCAATGCGCAGCTCTTTGCAAAAGAGAGATATTGGCAAGGAAAAGCTGTCTTGTACCATTGCATTTTTCTCCCAAACGAAGGACACTAGAATTGAAATTTTAAAGCCTCCTGTTAGGCCATCATCTACACGACATAGCCCTGAATTTTCCAATGCGCAGCTCTTTGCAAAAGAGAGATATTGGCAAGGAAAAGCTGTCTTGTACCATTGCATTTTTCTCCCAAACGAAGGACACTAGAAAGAAAATTTTAAAGCCTCCTGTTAGGCCATCATCTACACGACATAGCCCTGATTTTTCCAATGCGCAGCTCTTTGCAAAAGAGAGATATTGGCAAGGAAAAGCTGTCTTGTACCTTTGCATTTTTCTCCCAAACGAAGGACACTAGAAAGAAAATTTTAAAGCCTCCTGTTAGGCCATCATCTACACGACATAGCCCTGAATTTTCCAATGCGCAGCTCTTTGCAAAAGAGAGATATTGGCAAGGAAAAGCTGTCTTGTACCTTTGCATTTTTCTCCCAAACGAAGGACACTAGAAAGAAAATTTTAAAGCCTCCTGTTAGGCCCTCATCTACACGACATAGCCCTGAATTTTCCAATGCGCAGCTCTTTGCAAAAGAGAGATATTGGCAAGGAAAAGCTGTCTTGTACCTTTGCATTTTTCTCCCAAACGAAGGACACTAGAATTGAAATTTGAAAGCCTCCTGTTAGGCCATCATCTACACGACATAGCCCTGAATTTTCCAATGCGCAGCTCTTTGCAAAAGAGAGATATTGGCAAGGAAAAGCTGTCTTGTACCTTTGCATTTTTCTCCCAAACGAAGGACACTAGAATTAAAATTTTAAAGCCTCCTGTTAGGCCATCATCTACACGACATAGCCCTGAATTTTCCAATGCGTAGCTCTTTGCAAAAGAGAGATATTGGCAAGGAAAAGCTGTCTTGTACCTTTGCATTTTTCTCCCAAACGAAGGACACTAGAATTGAAATTTTAAAGCCTCCTGTTAGGCCATCATCTACACGACATAGCCCTGAATTTTCCAATGCGTAGCTCTTTGCAAAAGAGAGATATTGGCAAGGAAAAGCTGTCTTGTACCTTTGCATTTTTCTCCCAAACGAAGGACACTAGAATTAAAATTGTAAAGCCTCCTGTTAGGCCATCATCTACACGACATAGCCCTGATTTTTCCAATGCGCAGCTCTTTGCAAAAGAGAAATATTGGCAAGGAAAAGCTGTCTTGTACCATTGCATTTTTCTCCCAAACGAAGGACACTAGAAAGAAAATTTTAAAGCCTCCTGTTAGGCCATCATCTACACGACATAGCCCTGAATTTTCCAATGCGCAGCTCTTTGCAAAAGAGAGATATTGGCAAGGAAAAGCTGTCTCGTACCTTTGCATTTTTCTCCCAAACGAAGGACACTAGAAAAGAAAATTTTAAAGCCTCCTGTTAGGCCATCATCTACACGACATAGCCCTGGTTTTTCCAATGCGCAGCTCTTTGCAAAAGAGAGATATTGGCAAGGAAAAGCTGTCTTGTACCATTGCATTTTTCTCCCAAACGAAGGACACTAGAAAGACAATTTTAAAGCCTCCTGTCAAGCCATCATCTACACGACATAGCCCTGAATTTTCCAATGCGCAGCTCTTTGCAAAAGAGAGATATTGGCAAGGAAAAGCTGTCTTGTACCTTTGCATTTTTCTCCCAAACGAAGGACACTAGAATTGAAATTTTAAAGCCTCCTGTTAGGCCATCATCTACACGACATAGCCCTGATTTTTCTAATGCGCAGCTCTTTGCAAAAGAGAGATATTGGCAAGGAAAAGCTGTCTTGTACCTTTGCATTTTACTCCCAAACGAAGGACACTAGAAATAAAATTTTAAAGCCTCCTGTTAGGCCATCATCTACACGACATAGCCCTGAATTTTCCAATGCGTAGCTCTTTGCAAAAGAGAGATATTGGCAAGGAAAAGCTGTCTTGTACCTTTGCATTTTTCTCCCAAACGAAGGACACTAGAATTGAAATTTTAAAGCCTCCTGTTAGGCCATCATCTACACGACATAGCCCTGATTTTTCCAATGCGCAGCTCTTTGCAAAAGAGAGATATTGGCAAGGAAAAGCTGTCTTGTACCATTGCATTTTTCTTCCAAACGAACGACACTAGAAAGAAAATTTTAAAGCCTCCTGTTAAGCCATCATCTACACGACATAGCCCTGAATTTTCCAATGCGCAGCTCTTTGCAAAAGAGAGATATTGGCAAGGAAAAGCTGTCTTGTACCTTTGCATTTTTCTCCCAAACGAAGGACACTAGAATTGAAATTTTAAAGCCTCCTGTTAGGCCATCATCTACACGACATAGCCCTGAATTTTCCAATGCGCAGCTCTTTGCAAAAGAGAGATATTGGCAAGGAAAAGCTGTCTTGTACCATTGCATTTTTCTCCCAAACGAAGGACACTAGAAAGAAAATTTTAAAGCCTCCTGTTAGGCCATCATCTACACAACATAGCCCTGAATTTTCCAATGCGCAGCTCTTTGCAAAAGAGAGATATTGGCAAGGAAAAGCTGTCTTGTACCATTGCATTTTTCTCCCAAACGAAGGACACTAGAAAGAAAATTTTAAAGCCTCCTGTTAGGCCATCATCTACACGACACAGCCCTGAATTTTCCAATGCGTAGCTCTTTGCAAAAGAGAGATATTGGCAAGGAAAAGCTGTCTTGTACCATTGCATTTTTCTCCCAAACGAAGGACACTAGAAAGAAAATTTTAAAGCCTCCTGTTAGGCCATAATCTACACGACATAGCCCTGAATTTTCCAATGCGCAGCTCTTTGCAAAAGAGAGATATTGGCAAGGAAAAGCTGTCTTGTACCTTTGCATTTTTCTCCCAAACGAAGGACACTAGAATTAAAATTTTAAAGCCTCCTGTTAGGCCATCATCTACACGACATAGCCCTGAATTTTCCAATGCGCAGCTCTTTGCAAAAGAGAGATATTGGCAAGGAAAAGCTGTCTTGTACCATTGCATTTTTCTCCCAAACGAAGGACACTAGAAAGAAAATTTTAAAGCCTCCTGTTAGGCCATCATCTACACGACATAGCCCTGAATTTTCCAATGCGCAGCTCTTTGCAAAAGAGAGATATTGGCAAGGAAAAGCTGTCTTGTACCTTTGCATTTTTCTCCCAAACGAAGGACACTAGAAAGAAAATTTTAAAGCCTCCTGTTAGGCCATCATCTACACGACATAGCCCTGATTTTTCCAATGCGCAGCTCTTTGCAAAAGAGAGATATTGGCAAGGAAAAGCTGTCTTGTACCATTGCATTTTTCTCCCAAACGAAGGACACTAGAATTGAAATTTTAAAGCCTCCTGTTAGGCCATCATCTACACGACATAGCCCTGAATTTTCCAATGCGCAGCTCTTTGCAAAAGAGAGATATTGGCAAGGAAAAGCTGTCTTGTACCTTTGCATTTTTCTCCCAAACGAAGGACACTAGAATTAAAATTTTAAAGCCTCCTGTTATGCCATCATCTACACGACATAGCCCTGATTTTTCCAATGCGCAGCTCTTTGCAAAAGAGAGATATTGGCAAGGAAAAGCTGTCTTGTACCTTTGCATTTTTCTCCCAAACGAAGGACACTAGAATTAAAATTTTAAAGCCTCCTGTTAGGCCATCATCTACACGACATAGCCCTGATTTTTCCAATGCGCAGCTCTTTGCAAAAGAGAGATATTGGCAAGGAAAAGCTGTCTTGTACCATTGCATTTTTCTCCCAAACGAAGGACACTAGAAAGAAAATTTTAAAGCCTCCTGTTAGGCCATCATCTACACGACATAGCCCTGAATTTTCCAATGCGCAGCTCTTTGCAAAAGAGAGATATTGGCAAGGAAAAGCTGTCTTGTACCTTTGCATTTTTCTCCCAAACGAAGGACACTAGAAAGAAAATTTTAAAGCCTCCTGTTAGGCCATCATCTACACGACATAGCCCTGATTTTTCCAATGCGCAGCTCTTTGCAAAAGAGAGATATTGGCAAGGAAAAGCTGTCTTGTACCATTGCATTTTTCTCCCAAACGAAGGACACTAGAAAGAAAATTTTAAAGCCTCCTGTTAAGCCATCATCTACACGACATAGCCCTGAATTTTCCAATGCGCAGCTCTTTGCAAAAGAGAGATATTGGCAAGGAAAAGCTGTCTTGTACCTTTGCATTTTTCTCCCAAACGAAGGACACTAGAATTGAAATTTTAAAGCCTCCTGTTAGGCCATCATCTACACGACATAGCCCTGAATTTTCCAATGCGCAGCTCTTTGCAAAAGAGAGATATTGGCAAGGAAAAGCTGTCTTGTACCATTGCATTTTTCTCCCAAACGAAGGACACTAGAAAGAAAATTTTAAAGCCTCCTGTTAGGCCATCATCTACACGACATAGCCCTGAATATTACAATGCGCAGCTCTTTGCAAAAGAGAGATATTGGCAAGGAAAAGCTGTCTTGTACCATTGCATTTTTCTCCCAAACGAAGGACACTAGAAAGAAAATTTTAAAGCCTCCTGTTAGGCCATCATCTACACGACATAGCCCTGAATTTTCCAATGCGTAGCTCTTTGCAAAAGAGAGATATTGGCAAGGAAAAGCTGTCTTGTACCATTGCATTTTTCTCCCAAACGAAGGACACTAGAAAGAAAATTTTAAAGCCTCCTGTTAGGCCATCATCTACACGACATAGCCCTGAATTTTCCAATGCGCAGCTCTTTGCAAAAGAGAGATATTGGCAAGGAAAAGCTGTCTTGTACCTTTGCATTTTTCTCCCAAACGAAGGACACTAGAATTAAAAATTTAAAGCCTCCTGTTAGGCC